>NC_089587.1:174022123-174381922 GCF_019320115.1 Miscanthus floridulus | reverse complement strand
TGAACCAATCAATCACGAAGATAAATAACAATGATGACCAATCACTTCGGAATCAATGATGAACACAATGATTTTTACCGAGGTTCACTTGCTTGCCGGCAAGTTAGTCCTCATTGTGGCGATTCACTCACTTGGAGGTTCACGCGCTAATTGGCTTCACACGCCAAACCCTCAATAGGGTGCCGCACAACCAACACAAGATGAGGATCACACAAGCCATGAGCAATCCACTAGAGTACCTTTTGGCGCTCCGCCGGGAAAAGGTCAAGAACCCCTCACAATCACCACGATCGGAGTCAGAGACAATCACCACCTCCGCTCGACGATCCTCGCTGCTCCAAGCCGTCTAGGTGGCGGCAACCACCAAGAGTAACAAGCGAAATCCACAGCGAAACACGATCACTAAGTGCCTCTAGATGCAATCAATCAAGCAATGCACTTGGATCACTCCCAATCTCACTATGATGATGAATCAATGATGTAGATGAGTGGGAGTTCTTTGGCTAGGCTCACAAGGTTGCTATGTCAATGAAAATGTGCAAGAGAGCTCCCTTGAGCCGGCCATGGGGCTATAAATAGAGCCCCAATCAAATAGAGCCGTTATACCCTTTCACTGGGCAAAACGCGCTCTGACCGGACGCTCCGGTCATACTGACCGGACGCTGGCCCTCAGCGTTCGGTCGCCCGATGGACGCCACGTGTCACCAGCTTCAAATGATGTTCGTCATATTTCAACGGCTATGACGCTGACCGGACGCAGCAGCTTCAACTGACCGGACGCTGAACCCCCAGCGTCCGGTCGTTTCCAGTAAGGTACCGACCTCGACCGGACGCGTCCGGTTAAAACTGACCGAACGCTGGAACCTCAACGTCTGGTCGAGTACAGTAAGGGTCGAAACCTAGTTTTCTTTGACCGGACGCGTTCGGTCCACCTCGACCGGACACAGACAGCGTCCGGTGGTAAACCCTAGCCACTGTACCGACAGTCAATGCGACCGGACGCAGGCAGTTAGCGCCCGGTGCTTCTGGATCCAGCGTCCGGTCACTGGACCGACGCTGGCATCAGCTCTGTTCTCACTTTTATCTTCTCCACCCTTGCTCCAATGTGCCAACCACCAAGAATTTGCATCCGGCGTAATAGAAAATAGGCATTTCATTTTCCCAAAAGCGCCGAATCCTGCCTCGCAAGCTCGGCGGGAGGGAGAGAGGGACCCAAACCCATCTCAACCCTGCAAACACCTTGTGCACATGTGTTAGCATATTTTCACAAATATTATCAAGGGTGTTAGCGCTCCACTAGATCCTAAATGCATATGCAATGAGCTAGAGCATCTAGTGGTACTTTGATAACCGCATTCCGATACGAGTTTCACCCCTCTTAATAGTACGGCTATCAAACCTAAATGTGATCACACTCTCTAAGTGTCTTGATCACCAAAACAAAATAGCGCCTACAAGTTATACATTTGCCTTGAGCTTTTTGTTTTTCTCTTTCTTCTCTTCAAGTTTAAGCCCTTGATCATCTCCATGCTATCACCATTGTCATGTTATGATCTTCATTCGCTTCTCTACTTCAAGTGTGCTACCTATCTCATGATCACTTGATGAACTAGGTTAACACTTAGGGTTTCATCAATTCACCAAAACCAAACTAGAGCTTTCACCGTGCGAGGGCCTAAACCCATGGGCGTAGTTGATACACTGATGTCATCGGGAGGTGATGCATGCGCCGCATGTCGAGCCCATAGGGCTGCTGAAGGACGCCGCCGTAGGAAGTCAGGTTGCCACGAGCGGCGTCAATCTTGAGATCCCATCTGGCCCGCCAAGGATCAAGCGCACACCCCTACCTGACGCGCCAACTGTCGACAAAAGATGCTCGGCAGTCCACCGAGGGGTATCCCATGATGATAGATTTATTGTAGAGGTGAGCGAGATGGTAATACAAGCATCAAGACACAAGATTTAGACAGGTTCGGCCGTCAGTATGACGTAATACCTACATCCTGTGTTCTGATGTATTGCATTGAGATGTCGAGTAGGGGACCCTGCCTCTCCTTATATACTCTGAAGGGGTAGGGTTACAAGAAAACTATCCTATTTGGTACTATACAATAACTTACGGTGCACGTCGAGCAGCGTCGTGCACGCCTTGATCTTGTGGGCTGGGCCACCTCTGATGGTGCGGCCCATGTCTTGTCTTGTGGATATCGAGGACCGTACCCCCACAATAGCTAACAAACCCCAGATCACAGAGGGGCATACACAAAACAAAAAACAAAGCCACTAACCCAGATCTGCCCTATAGAACATCCATAGCCACGAAACGCTGAATCAACCAACAACATTCACAACGAACCAATACAGACACGCAGCACCAAAACAAAACACTGAACATCGCCAGAAAAAGAGGGCGAGAAAAACTTAGCTCGACAAACCCTACAAAACGCAGGTCGACGGAGACGAAGAGATGCGAGTCGCCGCGATAGGGAGATGATGCGAGTCACCGCGATGGGTAAGCGGTGCGTCATCGCGACGGGGAGCGCGCGAGTCGCCGCCACGGGGAGCGGCGAGTCGCCGCCACGGGGAGCGGCGAGTCGCCTCGTCTCGCCTGGGAGAAGACAAAGCGAAATGATAATGGGGAAAGGGGGGAAACGGACGACTAAATTCGGGCGCGACTACAAAAAATCAAACAGTAACACATACAAGCGGGCCCCACATGTCACAGAAACAAAAGCAGACGCACTCAAAGACAAAAGACACAAAACCAAACACCCAGATCAAACGCTCCATATCAGCAGACGACACAGATCCAACGAACGAAAAAAAGGTTACTCAAGGACAACAAAACAATCCGGCATCATATAGCAATTTTGAAAAAATATCCAAGGGTATCGTCAGGGGGTTTAGCGTTCGCCCGAAGGGGAAAAAAAAGTCGGAACCACTCACTCCTGCGCTCCGAACGTTGCCCGACTAAAATAAATAAATTGGAACCACTCATCTGAACAAAAAAAATCAGAAAAAAGGAAGCCCAACAAAACAAATCAAAAACAGAAAAAAAACGAGGGGACTCGAGCACCCATCTAGCCGGCATAAATAAATAAATAAATAAAAATACAAACATTGCAGACTACTCACATAAAATATATTCTACAATTTACAATCTAATATCTTAGTAGTCCGACTAGAAAAACGTTTTTGGCACGGGCACCAAGGTGCATCTGATCACCGATGTAGAAGATTTTCAAGTCTAAGATACGAAATCCATGCAGCTGGCCTCTGACTTCCTACAGCACAAGCATTGAATTATCATGATATTTTTTTCCTTTGCAACACACAGGAAAAATATAAAACGGAATCGTCTGCGCGACAATGCTTCGCCTGCTTCTGCTAGTCAATCCCGCATGTGCAACATACGATTTTCCATCGAACTCTACAGGTGAACCGTGACACACCAATCATGGAGTCATACCCGATCTGATCCTCGAGCGCAGGAGCACATGCTTCAACGTTGCCCTCATCAAAGATCACGTGCCCAACATTCGTGCACAATCCTCATGGTGAAGTCCCACCGCCAACAGCGTCAGATCTCACAACACCACAGGGCGTCGTGCCACCGGTCACGCCCACCCTTGACGTCGGCCAACAACAGCAACCCCGCGGCCTGCCCATGGCTCTGGTCCCTTGCCGAAGGTTGGTAGCGCACAACGGCAAAGGACGCGGTGAGGCGATGAGTGTCGGGGCGTACATCATCAACACTCGAGTCATCTCGACAGCAGGAGCATGTCGATGCCTTGCTACTGTTGCTTCGTCCCCGGCGCTCGATGTTGCTGTTACCGACGCCCTAGAACTTGAAGTGGGCTAGGTTCTCATCGTGGAACTCGAATAGAGCGAGGAAGACCATCGTGACACACCCGCAGCTGAGGCCCCGCCACAAACGACAACAAAAAGAGAAAAAATAAAAAAAAGGTTTGAATAAATTTGAAAATAGTTTAGGGTTCCCAATGCAAAATTGTTTACTGCCTTTTTATTTTTATTATTTTTAATATGATCAAATCAGCTAAAAAATTATAAATGCATAATAATAAATCACACAAGTATTAGGAAAAATGGACCAATTTTATTAGGTTTCTACATACTAGATCTACACGATATAGGTGATAAAGATCACAAAACAGACTTTATATTTTCTATGAAATTATATTTGTAGATTTCTTAATATTTTTGCCTAATCCGCAAGCTACGTGCGTCGTTGTATATGTGCGAATAAATTTATTGTCCTGTGCAACACGCGGGCATATATCTAGTTACATTAAAAAAATCTAAAGGCAACGATTATCCACATTGGCAGCGACAAGCAAACATGGGTAACGTGATGTGTTGCATTGTCGGCCCATTACTAAATTCTGACCCAAACCTATAGTTGGCCATGCAGCCCGAGCCCGTCGCCCAGCCCAAGGCCCGTTTTTTGGCCCGGCCCAAGCACGGCCCGACACGGAGGCTAGCGGGCCCAGGCTGGCCCGGCCCGAAGCAGCAGGCCGTGCCTGGGCCTTACCCCAGGCACGTGGGCCGGCACGGCACGGCCTGCTACAGAGCAGCCAGCCCGCTAGCGGCTCGGCCTACAGCCACGGCCTCCCCGCACCCTCCTCCCCTCCCCACGGCCCAGTGCGGCCCACGCGCTCCGCGCCGTCCTCGGCCCGCCTCCTCCCTCATATATAAGCGAGAGCCGGCGCCGCGGACGCCCTCCCCTTCCCTCATGCCCGCGGCGGCTCTCTCTCTCCATCTCCCTCACCCGAACCCTAGAGTTGGCGTCGCGGACGCCCGCCCCCTCCTCTTCCCTCACGCCCACATTGGCTTTCCCTCTCCCTCACCCCGAACCCTAGAGCCGGCGCCGCGGAAGCCCGCCCCCTCCCCTTCCCTCACACTCGTGGCGGCTCTCTCTCTCCCTCACCCCGAACCCTAGAGCCGGCGCCGCGGACGCCCGCCCCCTCCCCTTCCCTCACGCCCGCGGCGGCTCCCCCTCCCCCTCACCCCGAACCCTAGAGCCGGCCCCAAGCTCTGCCCCGACGCAAATCCGATGCCAAGACAAGCTCGCCGGCGGGCGGCGGCCACTGCCATCTCCGGCCTCGCGCTGCCTCCTTCCTCGATCCCGCCACCACCAGATCTGGCCACGCTGGGTCTTGTCCATCGCGGATCCGGCTCCCCACCCTTGCCTCGACGCTGGCGCGGCGCCTCCTCCCTGTCCCTGCCTCCCTCCCACCCTCACTCACTCTCCCTCGGCGGCGCGCAGCTACGAGCGCGTGGGCGGGTAGATCCGGCGGCCACCTCCTCCCCCGAGGCCACCTCCTCGCCTCCCCACGTGGCCGTGGCGCACGCTTCGGCCTCGAGCACGCCAGCAGCCGCCCTCCTCCCACAAGGCCCCCGCGCGGTGGCTGGCCTCGAGCCCTCACCGCTCCTCCACGACCCCTGCGTCCCGACGACGGCGACCCTGCCTGCTCCCGGCGACTCAGTGGGCCTCGGGCTGGCACGACCTGTGAAAATGGCCGTGCTTCTCGGCCCGGCCCGGCACGGAAATTGGCCCATAGGGCCGTGCCTGGGCCGAAGGCCAGGCCCATGGCCCTGTGAGGCACGGCCCGGGAGGCACGGCGTGCCGTGCCGGCCCGTTGGCCATCTATACCCAATCCTATGAAAAATGGCCTAAATAACTATGGTTATTTTCCTTTTTATTATTATCCGTACTGTCGCCACGAGCTTCGGACAAGTCACAAGTTGGTGGTGCTGTTGATTACTAATTACTACACTATACAATGATCCTGAACAAACAGTTGACGAGTGAACAGTGCCCTCTGGAACGCATGTTGATTCTTGATTTTTCTATTCAGCATGACAGGAGGAACTGGTTAAGGGCCTCTTTGATCATTTAGACTAAAATATCTAGTAGCTAAAAATAGTTATAGTCTATTAAAAAATACAGACAAATAGTAGGTAAATTAATTTTATTGGCCTGGACCCAACTAACAACCACTCAATCTATTAGATGGGCAAACATAGTTGGACTAATTAATAGGTGCCCCTGAAACTTTTAGCTGAGAATCAAACACATCACAACTAACTTTTAGATAGCTAGATTGTAGTGAGTACTAGTAATTTTTAGTTTGAACTAATAACTAGTTCTAAACTAATCAAAACAGGCTCTTAGGTTGTGTCAGCATAATCATTGATTGGATGGATCGACAGGTTATTTTTCCATCAACCAGTCATGTTTCTCTTCTCTTCTTTCTTTCTTTCTTTTTGCTACGTACGTCTCATGTTCTCATGGCTACATAAATCCTATTCAGGCCTTGAGCCAGCAGTGGAGTTAGACAAAAATCAGGGTTGGACAGTTGCAACTCAAACGGATTGCAATGTTTATCCTTGGCTCTTTTTGAAAAGGGTCAAATTTGTTTGTAGTACCTGCATGTCCCACGCGGAAACGCGACGGGTCTCGCTACCTCTGGCAATGGAAAGTCCAGCAGCACTGAAACAATTAACATAAAGAAATTACAAGAGGGCCTGCGCAACAATTAGCCGATTACCCGAGAGTCCAATTCGAAGACCGACCATTTGAACGATCAATTCAAGCACGAATGTGTGTGAAAATCATGTCTGTTTAATCAGCACATACGTCTCCAGGCTGCGAAAAAGACCACTTTGTCCCGAAGCATCCGTTGCTTTTCTAAGAATGTGGTTTGGTCCTGTTCGGTTGGCTGGTTCGTATCGTTGCTGGTTTGTGAAGAAGTACTGCTGGCTAGTTTGTGTGAGAGAAAAATACTGTTCCGACTATAAATTTATAATCATTTACGATAAGCCATTGATCCCTTCAAAAGCTTTCGCACCTCTGCATTTGCACGCGAATACATGATGGCAACATGCACCATCAACGTCGAGGCCGGACGCGACGTTGCAGTTGCAGACGCCTGCAGCCGCACGCAGGTTGGCTGCCGGTGGCGGGTGGAGAAACGCGAGCGCGACTGCGCGAGTGCGAGCCAGCCGAGCGCCGCCGCCCCGCGAGTCGCTGTCGTGCCCGGCAGCACTCCAGCGCGCGCGCGCAGCCGGCGCCTGGCCCGGTCGCGCTGGACCACCGACACACGAGCCCCGCGGGGGCGTCCCTGTGCTTCCGGCCCACCGCGCCCGGTCCACCGACGGCGAGGGTCCGAGTCCACGGCGCGCACGCGCGCAGCGCGGCGAGACCGAAGCCCGGTCGCGTCGCAGCCCGCAACTGCTACGCGCCACCGCCGCTGGGAGAAAGAAAAGAACGAGGCGAGCGCGACGGGGGGCCCACACGGGACCGCTGCCGGCCCCGCCTGGCGGTCCGCGGGGCCCACGACCCACGTATCAAGTAGCGGCATGCACGTAGAGAGCCGGGGGCCCACAACATGGGCGTCATGTGGGGGGTGCGGGTGCGGGTCGTCTCGTCGCCGGCGCTCGGCGTAGCCAAGCTGGGCCATCTGGCGTGAGCTGTACCTGTACGCATTTTTCTGCGTATATACTCAAAAATCTTGTACGTATACTCCAGAAGAATACCAGTTCCCCCTTTCTCTGGGTTCTGGGGAGCCTCCTTTTTCCAGGAAGTGTGTTTTTCCGTGGACGCTTTTCACATCCTCCCCCCTGACCCTGACCCTGACCAAGAACACCCTTTTTCCAGCTGGTCCCCACTGTGCTGTGGCTTATCTCGTGTGAGGATGGAAATCTCGTCGCGTATTTTCCGGCTGCAAGGAATAGTGTACTATATGATATAGTGGCTGTGGCAGAGAGGCGGGCAGCGCCATGTTTAGTTATTTTTAGAAATGATAATTAGTATTACTACTTTGATATATGAGAGGTTGGCAATTGGAGATCGATACGCGGCAGTTATGGCGCTGATATGATAATGTGTCTGCAGCAGACGCGTACTGAGTATACGACTACGAACTTGCAACCTACCAGTCAAATGTTTGGTTCAATAAATTATTACGCTTCTTTGTATATAATCACCAGCTGCAAAAGATTGTGTGAACATCCACCGTCGTAATGGTGCGCCTGCAATATTATACTCCTAAAATATTTGCATTTATGAAATAAAATAAAATAAAATAGCTTTGGCACACAGAATCGGTTCCGATTCTTTTGGGAATCGGTAGAAACCGTGACAAGCAGCATACAGGTGAAATGTTCGTTTCTAGCGGGAATAGATCGCTTAAAGCTTAGTTTACGAAGCATTTCTCGAGAATCTGAAACCTTACCAAAGGACCTTTGAACTAAAGACTTGTTTGGATCCATTACCTCCGAAAGCTAACTGCTGCGCTATGGATTAAAAGAAGACTAAATAATAGAACACCAAACTATTAGTTGAGCAACAATCTAGGGCCTGTTCGACAGGACTGAAAAATAAGCCAAAATACTATTCCAGCTAATTGTTGTGGGAGAAAAATATTGTTCTGATTGAAATCACTGTTCACGTGATCAGTGACGGGGCTGGCCAGCCAGCCGAACAGCCCCCTAATGCTTATATCTCATTATCTAGCTAAACCTAGCTAATATCCCTCTGTAAAAAAATATATGCAATTTTAGATATGATCTCTGTTAAAATATTTGAAGTTTGATCAGATGTATAGATATTTATGACATGAAATATGTATACTATAAAAATATATCATGAAAAATATAAAGATATCCATTTGATATCATAAATAATGATAGTTTTTATATATTTTTTTGTCAAACTTATGGATATATTAACTTGCTATCGTGTTAGAATCGTATTCTTTTCTAGATAGAGGGGTATCATCTACTTATGAAATGGGGTGTGATTCAATTTGGTGCAGTCTTCGAGACCACACCTTGACTCCTAAATTTTCTTGTTATATATATGAATCTATCTAATAAAAAATATCATCAAAGAATATTTTTAAATACAAATCTTATATAACCACTTTTTAACATAGCTTTTCTACCTATAACTATACCAAATGTTGGTAAAAATGTAGTAGACTTTGAATCTTAGAACAAGCCTTATATTTTTTTTCCGGTACGGAAGTGATGGACTGCGAAAAGACTCTTTTATACTCCTTTCATTCCCTTTTCCTTTCTCACCCATATCTGTGTAGATAAAAATAAAGACGAGAGCATTCTAGATAATTTCAACAGTACAACTATCTATTAATTGATGGATTGAAACAACTCGTCTAATAACTAGTTAGTTAATCGTCGGCCAGCTAACTAATTTAGCTGCTAAAGTGCTAATGGACCAAATAGGCTCTAAAAACAACAAAATAAAAATAAAAATATTAGTTTACAAAAATAATAAAAAGAGTAAAATACACCGTAGGTCCATTAACTTTCGGTGAAGCGTCATCTTGGTCCATCAACTTTGAAACTGCATTTTTGGGTCCATTAACTTTCGTTTTGTGTCATCTAGGTCCATCAACTTTGAAACTGCATTTTTGGTCCATGAACTTTTTAAATGGTTCACTGCAGGTCAACGCATGCATGCATGCACGTCGGCTTCGGCCTCCGGTCTTTGCGTCGGTGGAGCCATGCTTGCACTCGCTGCCATCGCTCGTCTGCCGGGCGGAACAGGATCTTGACCCGGTGAACGTGATGGTGCAGGTGTCTTTTCCGTCCGTTTCCATTCTGTCGTGTCGCCGTCCCCTTCTATCTTTCGAACGCGCCCTGTTCCTCTTTCCGTTTCCTCGCTTTGCTTTTCTGTCCAGTCAAAGGAGGCCGCCGCTGCCTTCCGTCAGCAGCAGCCGGCGCCCGCAAGAGGCCAAACCGCTTTCCCTCGGATACCTCTCGCAACGCGGACCCTGCTCGCCCGTACCCAAACCAGTGCCACAACCCCTCTGGACCTCTCCAGAAGCTTCTCAGCCTCCTCACCTGCCCGTGCCATGGATGGTGCCCACGCGTTCGGCAGCGCGACCACCGATGATCGCCGTCGTTCGTAGAGCTCCCAGACCCCCTTGCGAACGACAAGCTGTGCAGGGCACGACGTCGCGTTCACCAGCGTCCCCGTCCTCGCCAATCCCACCGCATGAGAGCACGCCAACCACCGTGGCATGTCGTGGCACGTCACAGCGTCGATTTGCGCTCGAGACCGAACCACGAGGTCGCGACGCCACTCCGTTTGAGCCCTCGCAGTGCTGCGACTAGGCGACAACCGTGCGCCAACGACGTCGCGGCCACTCACGGGGACATCACCGCCTCTGCACCGGCCCTGCCTGCACCGAGCCCATCCTACACGGGGACATCACCGCCTCTGCACTGGACCTCCAAAGCCCCAGCCCTTATTCGTTCCTTGAAAGCCTGCCTGTCCGTCCTTTGACGCCGACTCTGTTTGCCTATCGCGCACGGCACGACGTCTCTACCACGCCGGTAGCCACCCACGGTCACCGCACGGCCAAGCACCGTCACGAACGTGAGTAGCGCGCTCGCACACGCACGTCATGCACGGCGACACGGTCACGGACACCGCACACACGGACACACGTTCGCCCGCGCCCCGTCCTAGCTCAGTGCTCGCGGCGCACACGCACAGCCCTGCACTCGGCAGCTCCTAACCTAGGCGACGTTGTCGCAGGCACCTGCGAACGTCGTGGCCTTGTTACCGCCACCATCTCGCCGTCACTGCACACCCCCGGCGCCGACACACGCGCACCGCACGAGCACGGCTTGGCCACCTTGACCACGGCGCGCTGCGGCCACGCCCGTGCCACTGAACCACCTGCACACCTTGGCTTGGCCCTCACCTGGCTGCATGGAGGCCAAGGCGTAGCCTTTCCTGGCTGCCCACCGTTCTAGCACACTGACGCGGTGACCGCAGCCTTGCACACGCGCACCGCATATCCACCACACTGTAGCTTTCCCCCACCCCCGCGGCCTCATCATGTCGTTGCCCCGCGTGCCAACCGCGCTTGCGGCGCACACGCACAGCACGGCGGCGAACAGGCCTTTGCCTTGCCGCCGCTCGGATCGTGGTCACGCACTTGCTCAAACCCGAACTCCCGTCCTTCGACCCTTGGTCACCGTTTTGGCCTATCCGTCCTTTGGACCGCGCCCACGAAGCCATGTCCGACAGCTACGCTTGTCGCTGCCTCCTCACCATCACACGCACGCACACACAGGCTGTGGTGCCTCAGCACACCGATGCACAAGCACTGGGTCTCCACCGACAGCCACCCAGGGGCACGGACCAACACGCGGATGCCTCGCCGGCACATCGCGGCATCACCATCGCCACCGGTCACCCGCAGACACGCCGCGCCCAGCTCTCGCGAGCCTAGGGCCGAGCACCGTTAGGCACGCGCCAGCACCCACGTCTGGCCACCTCACGAACACGCCGTTCCACCCCAAAGCTGACGCCTTTGAGGAACACGGAGCGCCAACCACGCAGCGCACACGCACAACACGGTAGTGGCTGGACCGCTGCTTTGCAGTTTGTAGCTCCACCGACGCAAAGACCGGAGGCCGAAGCCGACGCGCGTGCATGCATGCGTGGACCTGCAATAAATCATTTTAAAAGTTCATGGATCAAAAATACAGTTTCAAAGTTCATGAACCTAGATGACACAAAACGAAAGTTAATGGACCCAAAAATACAGTTTCAAAGTTGATGGACTTAAATGACACTTCACCGAAAGTTAATGGACCTCCGGTGTATTTTACTCTAATAAAAAATACTTAACAAAGTAGCTTTAATGTACCACCAGCCGTAAAGAATCTCTGGAGTTAGAGCTGATTGGTTCTAAAACTTCTTAAAGCTAGAACTGTGCTAGATAAATCTAAAAGTATGCATTCGTGGAGGCCTTAACATATTTTGGTGGCACTTCTACACAAATCAACAGCCTGTTTGTTTCGGCTGGATTGGCTTATAAGACATGGCTGAAAGTACTGCTGGCTGGTTTAGTGTAAGAGAAAAATATTGTTCGTTGGCTGATAAGCCAAGGCTTATAAGTCAGATACGAGTTGCCGAACAGCCTGCAAATTGCAAGTCGTTTAGTGAGTAGGCAATGTTTATATTCAGTCTGTTGACGAAATAAGCATGGTACTTTAGGCTTTTGACTAGCCGACATGCTGGGCTCTCCGTCACTATTAACTTGTTTGGTATAACTTATAATCTGTTTATTGAAAAAAGATTAAGTCAAAACTGACATTTGTACGTATTTCACATGTATTATGCTGCTTTATAGTAATGAAAATAATATACTGTGTGAAAAAAAATTAATGTTATAATGAAGTTGTTCGGCTGCTTGCAATAGCAGTTGCTGCTGGCTGTTAGCACAATATTTGTGTGAGAGGTAGAGCAGCTGCAGCGGCTGTAAAAATCAACTGCCGATCAGGTTGGTTAAAAAGGGAGATGGAGAGTACTTGTTTTCTGATGAACCATTGGGAGCTACTCCATGTTCTAAATCAATCTTTCTTGTCTTTAACTAAGTTTTTAGGAAAAACATATTAACATCTAAAAAATTCAGACAAATGCACTATCAAGACATTTTTTTGGAGATTTTGATGAAACTAATTTGATGTCGTAGAAGTTGATGCATTTTCCCATAGACATGGTTAGAGTTTGAGCAATTGAACTTAAACTAAAGTTGAATATGAATAGACAATAATTCAGAACCGAAAGAGTGGAATTAAGTAGCCATGACACCTGTCTAACTGTCTCGGCCAAAAAATAGTAACATGACGCATTAGGAGATGAGCACGGGGAAGACATGATGCTGCTTCATGGGTTATGCTTATGCATGAGCTACATACTTGCCACACGGTCACATGGTCTTATCGTCGTCCTTGGTACGTTTTGCAAGGGAGAACTTGGGTTTTTATTCCATTCCAATTCCAAACCTTGGGTGGCCCGCGTTGTCATGCCTTGGGGCTCCGGCTATCTTTGAATGGTCCGGTCACGCTGATCTGCCCTTGCGGAAGGCCGCTGTGGCAAAATTACCCGAAAGGCCGAAATTTGGACGCGCTGCGACTGTACATTTGTAACCCGATCGCCTGTCGCGCTAGGACAGATGGGGAAGTTGCTGCCACCCACCTACCCTTATCCTGTAGTGGTAGGGCAGGGCACACGGACACGATGGCCATTTGTGTTGCGGGGAACATGTGCGCCTGGAATAAAAATCGGAAAAAGTCTACTCCACCCCCTCAACTATGGAAGATGGTCTACATAACCCCTCAACTATGAAACCGTCTGTTTTACCCCCTAAACTTTTCAAAACCGTCTAATTTACCCCCTGAGCGGTTTTTCAGGGCGGTTTTGCTACAGTTTTGGAAAGTTCAGGGGGTAAAACAGACGGTTTCATAGTTGAGGGGGTTATGTAGACCACCTTCCATAGTTGAGGGGGTGGAGTAGACTTTTTCCAATAAAAATCGTGGCTCAGAGGCTCGCTGGCTCTCTCTCTGCCTGGGGGACGCCAAGCCAGCAGGTAGAATATGCAGCCGGAGCAACGTGACGGCGCCGTTCAACGCAACCACTGTTAGTACTAGTACTACGACCGGGTTCCGAGACAGCACACAAAAAAAATGGTTAATCTAGACACCATGATTAGTTAAAGCGTCGGTTGGTGAGTAAACACGACACGCTGCCCCGCGTCAAGCACCGATGCGCGGGCACCGGGCACAGGCAGGGCTCCCGGCTCCGGTCCAAACACCGAAGCACGCCGAGTCAGCAGCAGCAGCATTCTATTCCTTGGTGCATGGGCGGGCATGGCGGATTGGCGGACCGAGGACACGATGCGGCTCCCCAGTCCCCACGAGTCCACTTGCGCCCGCCCGACCCGGGGACAGAGAGAGAGGCGGATCAGCCAATCGCGGCTGGGGACGCGGCATATGTTGCGGTCGGCCGCCGGCCGGACCCGAGGAGGAGGCCGGTTCCCTCCAGGCCGCCTCCACCTGCGCAGGCGTCGGCTTCCTACACGGCCACACGGCCGCACACGGCTGGCTCCACCACCGCCAGGCGGCCAGCCACAGCGCACCGCCCAGCCCAGCGTATGATGAGCTATGATGATTACGATCCAGTACAAAACCACATGAACCATAGTACTATTGGAAAGGGTCCCCCCTCCCCTGGATGAGCCGGCTTGCATCTCCCACGCCCCTGGCCCTGAGAAAGCCGTGAAACTCATCCGTCAAGAAAAATGGAAGTCTCATCTTTTTAGAGCCAAAAGAATCAATATAAAAATATTACTATTTATGATGTATAATGAATATGAATATATCAATCATGGAATATATATTTCATAATAAATCTAATTAAATATCTAAAATATAGATAACGGGAAGTCTTGATTTTTTTAGGGGGGTCAAAGAATCAAATTTGACTACATATATATAAATTATTAATATTTATGGTGCCTAATAAATATCGCTATATTAATCATGAAATATATGTTTATAATAAATCTAATTAAAGATCTAGATATAGATAATATCTTTAGTCAAATTAAGATTATTCTGACTCCTTAGAAGGCGAGACCGTATAGCATACAAATACCTTTAATGGATGTCTAAACTAAAATGTTTTTGCTAGATAAAAATATCACTAGTTCGGCATAACATTAGCTCTAAGAATTTATGCACATGCTCGTCTCAAACTTCTTTTTTTCTAAAAAAAAAACTAGCTCCATAAACTCTTGCAGATGAGGCTGTAGGCTCTTTATTAAACAATATTACTAGCCCTCTGATATAATGCGTGAGTATATTGTAAATTAGCGTAATAGTTTTTTTAGATTGCATAATAGTTAGTGTATAGTCATAGAATAAGTTATTTTATACAAATAGTCATTCCAAACATTGTTGTTTGCTCTCACATTCATTTCTTCACGAACATAAATTTTGTAAACATATTTCCCTTGCTTGAAACATGGTCTTGACAAAGTTTTATTGCACTAATCTTGAAACGTATTTTAATCTCAACAATGACTCTAGTCATATATTTATCGAACGAGCGTGCGTGTGCTGTGTAAAAACATCATTTTACCTTCGGAACCACGCAGCCTCTCACCTCGCGCAGATCAATCAGAGTAAAAAAAAAAGAATGGAGAAGGTACTTTTTCAACGAGAAAAGGAGAATAAGAGCCTGTTTAGTTCTCAAAATTTTTTGCACAGTATTCATCACATCGAATTTTGCGGCACATGCATGGAGTACTAAATATAGACGAAAAAAACTAATTGCACAGTTGAGTGAGAAATCGCGAGACGAAACTTTCAAACCTAATTAGTCTATAATTAAACACTAATTACCAAATACAAACAAAAATGCTACGGTAGCCAAACCCAAAAAAATTTGCATCTAAACACGCCCTAATAACTGAAGCTTATCATTTCTTTTTAGTTTTTTTTACAACAATCATTTCTCTTTCCGCCTGGTTTAGTTGGCGAAAATTTTTGAGAAACGGTATGGTAGCACTTTCGTTGTTATTTGGTAATTAGTGTCCAATCATAGTCTAATTAGGCTTAAAAGATTCGTCTCGTGAATTTCGTCTAAACTGTGTAATTACTTTTATTTTTTATTTATATTTAATGCTTCATACATGTGTCAAAGATTCGATGTGACGAGAAATCTTGAAAATTTTTGCAAAATGAAGTGCAGCTAAACAGCACCTAATAGACCGATTCGGAGCATCTCACACGCAGTTTTCTGACCACCTTTCCCCTGCTCCCCTGACCCTGATGGCCTGATGCCACCTTCTCCTCCTGTATCTGTTTCACACACAGACACAGCTCAGCAGCAGCATCGCCTCGCCTCGCCCCCGATTTCTTTTGTCTCTCTCTCTGGGTCTTAAAAATCCAACGCCAACGCGGCCGCCGGACGCGCATTGCTCTCCCTCCCTGGCTCGTCTCCTCATCATCGCCACCCGCTTCCCCTGCTCCCCCTTCCAGGGGGCGTTCTTGGATTTCCAGTTCCGTGAGCTGCGTCTGCTGCTGACGCCGCCGCCGGTGGTCGCGTAGGTGGTGGCGGCCCGCAATGGGTAGGAGCAGCCGCGCCTGCTCCCTTCTTGGTTCCGCCCAGCTGCTCCTGCTGCTGCTCGCGCTCGGCTCCGCCGCCGCCCAGAAGGGTTCCACCTGGAAGACCCTGAGCGGTAAGCTCGATTCGCTGCGCTCTCACTTCGTTTCTTGAGAAGTTGGTGTGTATGTGATCTGATCTGGTCGATGTGCTGCCACTCTTCGCTTAAAGATCAGCCTTTTTTGCCTGTAAACTGCGAATTTGGTTTTTGTACTACAGCTTGGCCTGGATCTTCAGGATGAGCATGAACTGGCTGCGCATTTAGTTCTTTTTTGGGGGGCTCAAGCTTCTGTTTTTTTGCAGCAAAATAGTTTTTTTTAGGGCTTCTCCAGCAAAATAGTTTTGCTTGTCTTTAGCACTGTTTGGGGGACTAGATTTCTGATTGGAAGCTTGGGGCCAGCCATGATGCTTACCTTTTAGCATTTCGTCAAAAAAAAAAAAAAATGCACGGTAGCCTTTCCAGCTAAGTGGCATTTGGTTGGGATTCAATAGACGCACATTTTATTGTTTACATCACCGTGTCTTCAAGTACAAGCCTATGCATAATCACTTTCTTAGTGAGAGATACTCGTAAATCATTAGCTGCTGACGCCTACTGTTCATCGGCTGCTTATGGGCCCATGGGGATTGCTTGTTTTGAGAATGGGATGGGAGTGGATCAGTTCGATGAATAACATTAATTCGGGTGGTGCTTTGAATTAACGGTGATAATGACCTATAATTTCACATGGTCATGCGTGTTTACCAGTTTTATGTCCGTCCGGTAATTTTGGTTTTGTATTTTCTGCCGTAGCGCTTAGGGCTGTTCCAGTACTTTTGTCCATCCTCATGACCCTAACAGTAACAATCATCTCATTTTTTCCAGGCAAGGCTCCAGCAATCGTTGCTAAGGGCGGGTTCTCCGGTCTATTTCCTGATTCCAGTTCTTATGCTTATCAGATTCTTGGGACTCTTAGCTCCCCTGACACAGCCATGTGGTGTGATGTTCGGTTGACAAAGGATGGCGGTGGTATCTGCCTACCGAGCATAGACATGGATAACTGCACAGTGATAGCCAATGTTTTTCCACAAGGGAAGAAGACCTACAATGTTAATGGTGTATCTACGGTGGGATGGTTCTCCGTGGACTACACAAGCACTGATCTGCTAAACGTATCTCGTAAGTGGAGTTACAAATTTGTGTTTCACTATTGTCTTGAGCATTTTGATCTTGTTAACTGTTATGGTATATGTTCAGATGTCTCATGTCTGTGCATTGAATCTTATGCCACTTAGTAAATGCAGATGTCATGCTTCATTAACCCATCTTGATATTTGCAGTGAAGCAATCGGTCCTATCTCGTACCGGTGCATATGATGGTATCTTTTCAATAACTCCTGTTGAAATTGTTTACACCCAATTTAATCCTGCTGCTGTTTGGTTAAATGTCCAGGTAGGGATAAAACTTTAACTAGCTTTGAACTAAAAAGTTGGTGATTTTCCTCTCACCTGAACATTTGTTTTCTTTCCAAATTGCAGCAAGACAGTTTCTACAGCCAGTTTAAGCTTAGCATGAGAAGCTATATCCTGTCTTTATCAAAAAAATTTGTTGTCGATTACATCTCATCGCCTGAAGTGAACTTCCTCACCAGTATATCTGGAAGAGTTAGCAAGAAGACGAAGCTTGTGTTCCGCTTTCTTGACGAACGCTCTATTGAGCCATCAACAAATCAGACTTATGGCTCAATGTTGAAAAATCTAACGTTTGTCAAGACTTTTGCCTCTGGAATACTTGTTCCCAAAAGCTATATCTGGTCTGTTACACCAGATAATTACCTGCTGCCTTATACTTCAGTTGTTGATGATGCTCACAAAGCGGGGCTAGAAATCTATGCTGCTGATTTTGCAAATGACTTTACTATCAGCTATAACTACAGCTTTGATCCATTAGCGGAATATCTTTCCTTCATTGATAACGGTGCCTTCTCTGTTGATGGTGTATTGAGTGATTTTCCGATTACTCCTTCAGAGGCAGTTGGTGAGTCCATCTATCCTTTTTTTTTCATGATGCTATTAATAAGTATGTGTTCAAGAATTTTATGCACTCAAGTTAGCACTAGGTCAGTGTGATGTTTTATTTATAATAGTTGTTATGGAATCATGGTTCTGTTATTATTATTATTATTTTTTGACTTTGGCATGAATCCCCTAACAAGTTGGAAGATGTAGCATGGGTCATGGCCTCTTTGGTCTTGATTTGTTCTTCTTTTTCCCCTGCAGGTTGCTTTAGTAACCTGAACACCAGCAAGATTGATCATGGTACACCTGCTTCCTTTGTCACTTCACGCTTAATTTCACCTATTTATAAATGTTACTGAATTTCGTCACACAAATGCAGCTAAACCTCTAGTTATCTCTCATAATGGTGCTAGCGGTGACTACCCAGACTGCACTGACCAAGCTTATGAAAAGGCAGTTGCCAATGGTGCAGATGTCATTGACTGTCCTGTTCAAGTGACCAAAGATGGCATACTGATATGCATGAGTTCCGTTGACCTAATGGGCGTTACTACTGTTGCAAAATCACAATTTGCTTCGCAAGTAACTACCATCAACGATCTGAAGGCTGGGCCTGGCGTCTTCACCTTCAACCTTACTTGGGATGATATTTCTAAGAACCTAAAGCGTAAGTTGATTTGATGTCATTTCCCCTACTTTTTGTAAACCTGAATGTTTGCTATGCAAATAGAAGCCAAACATTTAGATATCCTCATGTATATATGGTTATGCTAAGTCATCTTTTTTGTGCAATTGATAACTAGTGAATAGTTAATGGCCCATCTGTAATTTTTCTTCACAACTGATCATGCATTTGCTTCAAGACTAACATTTTTTATTGGCAGCCATGATATCGAACCCAGCGATCAACTTTGGCCAGTACAGAAATCCCAGAAACAAGAATGCAGGAAATTTCATGAGATTATCAGACTTTTTGACCTTTGCAAAGGGAAAGGATTTGTCAGGAATCATGATAACTGTTGAGGTAAGAAATTAATGATGTGGAAAAATGTTATATCTAGTGTGAACCTAGATTTTAGTGATATGGAGTTGGCTATAGTGCTGTTCCAAATCTCTTACCATTTATCAAGTATACTGCACCGAGAGCAATGCCTTTTAGGGATTACTTGATAATCATTTTTTTTCATAGAAAAAAGTTCACAGATCTGAAAACACAACCTGTACAGTTAGTGATTTTTTTTATTTATATGATTAAAGACTAGACTGGCAGGATCCAAATAAATGACAAATATTTCTAGATTAGTGACCCTCAAACTTCATTCTGGTACAGAACCTTGATGAGAGCGTTGACAGTTGGGCCACTCAACCCTATGCCTCACCCATATAGTCTAGTTTTGACCCTGCCACAAGCCCACAAGTAATCTAGTAGAACTAAAAATCACAGTGACCAGTTCATAGATATTTTAGCTACTTAATCCTTCACTAGGTTAACTAGCATTTCTATGTCTAGAACTTGCTTGCGAAGAACCTGAAGTTAAAGTAAATAATGTGATTTTACCCCTAACTAGCTACACTTGACATGGTTTAAAATCTGTGAACTTACCCTACAAAAGGATGACTGGAGCAAAGCCAATCCCTTTTTTATGTCTCATGTGGTGGAGTTCTTGCAAGTCCTCACCACACCTCATTCTCCCTTCTCTTTTTAATTCTTGCAGCATGCTGCCTTCATGGCAGAGGAGCTTGGATTTGGTGTGGTAGATGCAGTGATCAAAGCCCTTGATGACTCTGGTTATAACAAGCAGACTGCCCAGAATGTTATGATTCAGTCAACCAACAGTTCAGTTCTAGTGAAGTTCAAGCAGGAAACCAAGTACAACCTTGTCTACATGATTGAAGAAAATGTCAGAGATGCTGCACCTTCGTCCCTTGCAGATATTAAGAAGTTTGCTAATGCTGTTTCTGTTAGCACCACATCTGTTTTCCCGGAAACCCATTATTATTTGACAAACCAGACCAATAATCTTGTTCCGACCCTTCAGTCTGCTGGCCTCCAAGTTTACGTTTACGTGCTCATGAATGAGTTTGGTTCTCAACCAAATGACTTCTTCGCAGACGCTACTGCACAGATTAATGCTTATGTGCAAGGTGCTAATGTGGATGGGGTCATCACTGATTTCCCTGGGACTGCTCACAGATACAAATGTAAGTTCCTGATTACAATTTCAGAAGTACTGTATCATTTGTTAAGTGATTCAAATATATGAAGTTCTCGATGAATTTATTGGTCACAGTGAACTCCTGCATGAGCATGGGAAAGAACGCACCACTCTTTATGTCGCCTCCGAAACCTGGTGACCTCCTTTCAACCGTGCCCGGAAATGCACAGCCACCAGCAGCAGCCCCAATGCCGCTCTTGACGGATGCTGACGTCGCAGAACCAGCCCTACCTCCAGTCAGTAACACCACCACGCCTGCATCGCCTTCGCATGCCGCCCTCAGAATGCAGACCGATGTCTCGATCCTCATCACATTGCTGATGCTATGTGCTTCCCTCCTCATCTGAAGATAGTCATGCACAACATCATATGCGGCGTGGGCACATTAGAGCTGAGGATTTCACATTGAACTGCTAATAACAATTCTTTCCACCACCTTTATGTAGCGATTCTTTTCTTGTTCTGTCCGGTGTTTTGGAGGATGGATGGATGTTCAGCTTGATACCTCAACGGTGGCACTTGTGTGTGCTGCCGCTGCCTCTAGGTACATTTTGGTACATATGTGTGGTGATACATTGTTCAGATCATCTTTCCTCAACCTGCCTCTGGGGGGCAAAATATTGACTGCAAACAGGGTTTGTTTGAATGCACTCTAATCCATCTTAATCCACATGGATTTGAAGGGGCTGCGGTGTAAAATTAGTTAATTTTCTACCCTAATCTTTGCCAACCATGTGGATTGGGGTGAATTAGAGTGTATCCAAAGTTCCAAACAAGCACTTGGGAGTTTTGAAAAAGAGTAAAATATATTAGAGGTCCAATAACTTGTGAGCAGTGTTATCTGGTCCATCAATTCTAAAATTGTAACTTTTTTAATCTATGAACTTTTTAAGTGGTCCATCAACTCTAAAATTGTTTTTTATGTATGAACTTTTTAAGTAGCTCATTAAATCTAATGGCATCTGAAACTGAAATAATGATGTTTAGAGTCTGTTTAGCGGAGTTCGGCTTCACAAGTGAAGCTGTTTTTTTTTTGGTTCTATAATACCACTAAATCTGATGGCATCTAAAGTTGTTGGCCAACGCCTCCTCTCCATCCGACACAATCACGGCGAGGTACTAACCAAGCCCGCTGCCTGAACTTATCAGCTAGAATCTATAGTATTTTTCTCTTACAACAAATCAGCTTCAGCTTTAATATCAGCCGAATAACCCATGGAAGACAGGCTCCCGCCGGGCAAACTGTGTGCGTGCAGGCTGTTTGCAGGTGTCTAGTGTCCGGCAGCATATCCTCCGGCTGGAAGGCCACACGGACACCATGTTGATGTAGCCGTATAGGAGTCACAGTCACCTGGAATGTGGCCGAGTAGTCCGTGTGACGAGCGCAGCCACCTTGGCAGCCTGCACAGACGCGAATTACTCCACGCGGTGGACATTCCGGCGGAAGCAGGAAGCAGTGAAGCACCCAAACGATGACGACACGGCGTGCAGTCGCCACAAATGGCGTAAGTACATTTCGTCGAACATGTTGCATGCGCACAACAACTCGACGAAGATACTACGGGTGGCTTGGTGTCAAGGAACGTGACGTGAGTGTTAGAATTGATCATCCGTCTTGACTCAACGGTCAAGACGGACCCCTTGACCGCGTCCTGATCGAGGACGTCCAGACATCTAGTGGCTAGTGGGCTCCCGTCGCACAGTGCCTATAAAGAGGAGGTGGGGCAAACGGCTCTGGGTACGAGGTTCACCGCCGCCACAGCCCCACTGTCCTAACCCTAATCCGATCCAGAGGGTGGCACTGCCAGCGGCGGGAAGCGCCACTGCCTCCACCACCGCCGGTCTCCACAGCTACACCAAACGTCGCTGCCCGTGCGCAGATCTTCACCGATGAACCAGCGAAGGCAGGGAGCTCCTCCGACGGTCAGATGCTCCTACATCTCCCTCTCTCT
This sequence comes from Miscanthus floridulus, assembly GCF_019320115.1. Taxonomy (NCBI): domain Eukaryota; kingdom Viridiplantae; phylum Streptophyta; class Magnoliopsida; order Poales; family Poaceae; genus Miscanthus; species Miscanthus floridulus. The sequence continues at coordinate 174,359,737 of NC_089587.1, read as the reverse complement.
CTCTCTGTCTCCTACTCCCAAAGCAAACTCTAGGTCTATGTGATTCAATTAGAAAAGAACTCACCCACTGGATCCACTACTAGATGATCCAAACTATCTAACAATGGTACCAGAGCAAGGTTTAGTATGTGGATCTGGATCGGGGAAAGAAAAGCAAATCGAACCCTAACCCTAGATCGGGTACGGGAAAAGTGGGGATGAGATTGAAACACGGTTTCAACAAAGACTCTAACCCTAGCTGGGTGAAGACGGAAGGGGCTCAGCTTCAAGACCGCTTGATCCGAACCCTAAACCCGTGACCAGATCTCGGGGAAAGAAATAGAAAGAAAAAGAGAGAAGAAGGTGATTCAAATCACCCCGAAATTTTACCAAACCCTAACCCTAAAATCCCCAGTCTAGTTCGTAGATCTAGAACGGGGACAGGAAAAGAAAGAGAGAAAGATTGACCAATCCGGATCGGATCGGGAAAGAACAGACCGTAACCCTACCCCTAACTATGATCTCGAATCAAGAAAGAAAGGACGGATTGGAAGGGGTTTTCTCCTACCTGGGGATCCCCTACGCCGTCACCACCGCCTGCCGTCGCACTGGACGCCGCGCGGGGAAGTGGAACACCGCTGACCGTCGTGGTCACGCCGCCGCGCGGCCACGCCTTGGGCTCGGCGGTAAAGGGCACCACCACCAGACCGCTCGACGACGGCGCGTCCACCTCGCAGTGGGCGCGCGCACCGGCGAGGGGACTGGCGGCGGCGCCGCCACCGACTCCTCCGATCGGCCATTGGGCCACTGCTGCTCCTCTGAGTGCGGCACGAGAGAGAAAGGAGGAGGGGAGCCGCCGCTGGGACCACTCCGGGCGGCGTCTTCCTCACCGGCTAGGACGGCCGCTCTGACCGGCGTCGACGGCAACCACGGCTACCTTGGCTGTCGCGTGAGGCGTGCGAGAGAGAAGGGGAACGGAGGAAATGAAGCTAGGGTTTTTCCGCCCGTGGCCGACCCGGCGTTTTGTTCGCCCTAGACGCGCGCTCGGCCATCGGATGCGCGCGGACGACCGAGATTGAGTGGGTTGCATCGCGGCCCAAGCGGGGCGCGCGGCCGTGGCACTTTGTCGGCCCAGGCCCACGTTGCGGCCTGGGCAGGCAGTGTGCGCGTGCGAGGGAGAGGGGCCGGGCTGAATGTTGAGTTGGGCCGAGCCAGCTTCTGCTGTCTTGGGCCGAGAAAAGAAAATAATGAGCCTGGTTTTTTGTTTTTGTTTTTCTTTTTTTCTAGAAAATAAAAAAATATGTATTGGCTCAAAAGAAAATAGAAAAGAGAATTTTTCCTATGGGTAAAATTCAAGAAAAGTAAGTCGGGCCGTATCTCCGGTTGGGACGAATGCACAGTGGTGATTGAGAATTATTTTATTATTTTCAGAAGCAAATTTCGATGATTTCATTCAAAGAGTGATTTAAAATCTCTGATAATTATTGCACCAACGTGTTAGAATTTTCAGAGAGTAGAAAAGTACAGTAAAATGCTTCTGAAAAGTAGAAAAGAAATTTTGTCAATTTTCCGCTGCGAAGTTAAAATTTGTTGTCTTCTCATTAAATTCAAACGAATGGAAGAATTTAATTTGAAGAGCAGTTATAGTTATTAAATAAATGATGAAAAGTTGATCCTCCAGTTAAAATTGGAACCAACGGGAAAATTTTAATTGGAGAAATAGTCGGTTGATAGTTAAAGTTAAATTATGGTATTGTTATTTTCTGACCAACGTTGATGATAACAATATTATAATTCTATGAGTTCTAGGTTTAAAGTTTAAATCTCTGATGAATTTTGCATCAAAGTGACCAAATTTTCAGAGAAAAGATAAAGATCAAGGAATGCTCTTAAACTAGAGAAATGTATTTTCATGTTTCCGCTGCAATGAAGTTGATTGTCTTCTAATTAAATTCGAACCAATAGGAGAATTTAATTTTGAGGAGCAGTTCTATGTTTTCAAGATTATTGAATTTCTATACGTTAATTCCATTTCTGTCCAACGGTGATGTGGAATTAATGTAGAAGAATGATGTTTTATTCTATTTCTGTCCAACGGTGATATAGAATAGAACATAAAGATTTCAAAGTTTAATGAGCATTATTGTTGAATATTTTTTCAGACAAAAGATCTCCATGCTTTCATTCTTGAAGGCAGTAAGAGAAATGAGCTGGGTACTTGTGACTCAGATGATGAAATGCCTAAGGGCAAGTTATGTATAAAAGAATGTCATTATTTAAGGGACTATGTTCTCTTTAAAGAATGGCTTCAAAAGAAAAGAATTCTAGGATATTGATCCAAGAAAAGAGATAGATCAATGAGAGTCTTCATTGAGAAATGTCTTTTATGTACTCTCTGTGAAGAAGAATTTATTTTTAGTTTCACTTATGAGAGTTGTAAAAGTCATATACATGGATTAAACATGTGTGTTAAGAGAATATTCAGATTTATTTCTGAATTTGATGATTGAACATGAGCCAATCCTGGCATTTATGTCCGTTTAAGAGAATTATCTCGCATGACGGGAAAAGTTTGAGAAAATACCCACATGGCGGGGTAAAGTTGGCATAGTACTTATTCCGCATGGTGGGAGAAGGATGTGATGACTCATGTGCTCTAACTGTATCCTGCACATGGAGAGAAGTTTGGGGTAGCTCTTATGCTATCCTAGCACTGACCGTACACTCTGATTGTGTCATGGTCATTAAGTACTCAATGAGTTTAAGAACAAAAGAAAGTTGCATGTGAACCAAAAGATAAGAATGATATGCAAGCGTGACTTGCAGAAGTATCGATAATAATAGATTATGTTGAGTTTTGAAGTGTAATGAGGAAAATGTACTCCCATACAAATTTTGTCTGCATGATGTAATCATGTGGATGAAGTAATCAAAGTTTCCTCATTCACAAGAGTTCTGAATGTTTCGAAATTGTGGTAGAAAAGTTCATACCACATTTCGAGGGGGAGAAATATAAGATTAATTAAGAAAGATACTTCCCCATACTTCTAATAATGCAATGCATACTATGCATTGAAGGTAAAAGTGATCTATAAAAGATGAACGTGATCGTTGAGGGAGTAAGACGGTCATAATAACGATACCCCTAAAGTAAAGAAATAGCTAAATTCCTGGACTTTTTATAGTTCCGATGGGAAGATAGCATAGTCGGCTAGTATTCATACTGGACGAGTTCAGAGTTATCAAGGCGGTGCTAAACGCGCCATATGAGTTTTTAGCAGATTAAACCCAAAATTAGAAATTTGTAGATACACCATCTTTACAGAAGATGGAGTAATCTAGGGGAGCATGGTATGTACATACCTAAGGCTTGAATAGAAGTGGGATTACATATCCACTACAATGTTTTTTAGAGCAACAAATTACTTTATACATGCTGATGTTGTATGACATATACAACACCAGATGTTAGCTCTTAAAGAGGATGAATAAGTAAACAAGGATCTTGTGATACAGGAGGCTATAGAACAATTGCCTTTTGGCAATGAAGAGTAACAATAGCCCCATATGAAAGAAGTGCCACGAGGCCCTAGAAGGTCCCAAAGAATAAGAAAATCAGATATTTCTGGTGACTAAGAAGTAAAAGTTAAGAAAGAAATTCAAATAGAGAGTGATTCCACCTCATTTGAAGAAGCCATGAGAGGCGTTCACTCGTCTAAATGGCAAGAAGCAAAGGAACATGAAATGAAATCGATAAATACCAACGATGTTTGGGACTTAGAAGAAATTCCTAATGGAGCCAAAACAGTAGGCTATAATGGGTCTACAAGACAAAGGTGACTCCAAAGGGAATATAGAAAGATATCCAAAGGGAATATGGAAAGCTATAAAGCGCCACTTGTGGTGAAATGATTTACATAAAGAGAAGGAATAGATTATAATGAGCATGCAAGGATTCTTTTAGAATCATAATGGTGTTAGTGGCACATTACGATTTATAGTTACATCAGAAAGATGTAAAGACACATTTCTCAACGAGGATTTATATGGAAAAGTTTATATGGCATAACTCAAAAGGTTTTGTCGTGGAAGGAAAAGAACGTAAGGGATATTGCCTGAAGAAATCCATTTATGGATTAAAGCAAGCTTCAAGACATTGGTACTTGAAGTTTGATAGTACAATAAGAAAGTTTGGGTTTTAAAGAGAATGTAGAGGATAATTGTATTTATGCAAAGTTTAAACATGGGAAATTTATTTTCCTAATCTTGCCTGTGGGTAGCACCTTACTCGCTAGTAGTGGTGTTAATCTACTGTTAGAGAAGAAGCAGTTCTTGTTCTCAAGTTTCAATGAGAATGGTCTTGGTAAAGCATCATTCGTTCCAAGAATTGGAACTTACCGAGATAAAAGGAAAAGGGGTATTAGAACTATCTCAAGTGTATACTTAGAGAAGATTCTAAAGAAATAAAGTATATATGTGAATAAACCTATGTCTGTTTCTATAGTCAAGGGTAATAGTTTTTGGAACTTTCAGTGTTCCAAGAATAAATGTGAGATCGATCAAATGGACGTCCTATATGCTTTAGCTGTTGGAAGCTTACTGAATGCTTATAAGCAGGAACTTACCCTGACACAGTTTATGTATCCGAGATGTTTTTGACAGAAGTTTAGTCCAGATATAGATCACTGGAATAGAGTTGAGAATGTTTTGCAATTGTGCAAAGATTTATAGGCCTCATGGTGAGTAAGAAAGAATAAGTACTCTCAAATAGTTGTGGGTATAAAAGTTAAATTTTGGCGAGATGTTTAGTGAAACCCACATAGTAGCTAACACTCACAGTTGGAGTTTTATTGTGGAAAAGCTCCAAAGAAACAGTTATGGTGTCATCAAAGATGCATACCCATGGTATAGCTTGTTATGAGGCTTAAGGACAGGCGAAATGGTTAAAAGAACTTACACCCAGAATTAATAATGGTATACAACAACAATAACCATTTAAGAAGTTCGCTCCTATAACAACGGGTCAAGTGTGCTGCCAAACACATTGACGTTAAAGTTATACGTTGTGAAGGAGAAAGTCCGAAATCATACTGAAAGTATTGAACATAAAAGTAACAAGCAAGTGCTTGCAGATCCGTGTACAAAAGGCTTACCACCTAGTGTGTTTGGAGAACACACAGTCGACATGGGTTTATGGTATAGCCTATGATTTCTGGACAATAAAGGGCCCAAAGTTAAAGAATCTGTTTTAGAACAGAGATGTGTATTGTAGCTGTTAAGTCTATCGGCGATTGACCATGACGATGAAGCATGCTCTATGCACTAATCTATGATGGAACAAATAAAAGTGAAAGGAATTAAAGTCAAAGTTCAAAGTTAAAGTATGAGTTGAGATCAAGGGGGAGAATGTTAGAATTGATCTCATCCATCTTGACCCAACGGTCGAGACGGATCCCTTGACCGCGTCCTGATCGGGGACGTCCAGCCATCTAGTGGCTAGTGGGCCCCCATCGCACAGTGCCTATAAAGAGGAGGTGGGGCAAACGGCTCTGGGTATGAGTGAAAGCATCTAGGCCCCTAGTTGGGTTTCGGTGATTAATGACAATACAATATTACTATGACTAACGTGTGTTTTGCAGATGCAATTAAGTTAGGTCATGGTAATGGAGATCAATTGGGCAATCAAAGTTGTCATGCCCCTACGATGGAAATCGTTTCGGTTTTCAAAGGATGGATGACAAGGTTAAGGATGACTAGTTCTAAGTGTCGATTGGAGTTGGAGAGACACTTAGAGTAGTTTAGGTCTTTGTTTTTCCTTTGGCCGTACTATTAAGGGGGGTATGGATGGGTAGCTTGACCTAGTTGAGACTAGTGAGTTAGGTGTGGTGCACACTTGTTAAAACTAGCTCTAGGTAGCTCCTATGAATGCCTAAGATCCTTTGGAGCTAACTTCATTCACAAATGATCGAGAGTTAGAAGTGAATGGAGGGTCAAACACTGACCGGACGCTGGCTCCGGTGCGACCGGACGCTGGCCGCAGGGTTCGGTCAGTTCATTTGACCGAGGTGAACAAGTCTGGTGTGACCGGATGCTAGAAGGTCATTGTGACCGGATGCTGAGGGCCAGCGTCCGGTCGACTCCAGTAAGGGTCCAGACTTGAGAAAGCGTGACCGGACGCGTCCGGTCAATACTGACCGGACCCTGAGTATCCAGCGTCCGGTCGAGTCCAGTAAGGTTCCAGTAAGGGTTTTATGCGACCGGACGCATCCGGTCAGTGCTGACCGGATCCTGCCAGCGTCCGGTCAACTCATTACTACTAGTTCACGGGTTGAACTGACCGGAGCGTCCGGTCAACTCGATCGGAGCATCCGGTCACCCCACAGAAGCTCATAACGGTTCGTTTTTCAGGCTGCCTTATAAATAGAAGCTCCACTCATGTGTGGAGGGACTTTTGCTCATTCCATCAGCTGAGAAACACGTTTGTGAGTGCCAAGAAGAGCAAGGTCCTAGTGAGGTGTTTGTGATTTGAGAATCCAAGAGTAAAACCTAATTAGTGAATCAAGAGTCGACAAGTGTGCATCCATCTTCTCATTAGGCTTCGCGTGGTCAAGTGAGAGTTCGTGCTTGTTACTCTTGGTGATCGCCATCACCTAGACGGCTTGGTGGTGATTGGGAGCTTGGTGATCACCCGACGGAGCTTGTGGGTGACCCAACTCAAGTTGTGAGTGGCTTTGGGTGATTCGTCGTGATGGAGTGTCGAAGAATCAACCCGTAGAGAGCACTTGATCCTTGCGTGGATCAAGGGGGAGCTACACCCTTGCGCGGGTGCTCCAACGAGGACTAGTGGAGAGTGGCGACTCTCCGATACCTCGGCAAAACATCACTACGTTCCTCTCTCCATTTACTTTGAGCATCTACTTTAAGTATTTACTTTGAGCAATTCAATACTTGTCTTTACATTCATAGAATTGCTATGCTAGAGTAAGTTTGGAACATAGGTTGCAAGTCTTTTGTGCGTAAATTTGATAGAAACACTTTTCTAGGCACAAGGGGTTAATTGGGCTATCCGTAGGGTTTGATTATTGCAAGAGAATTTAGAATTAGCCCAATTCACCCCCCCTCTTGGGCATCTTGATCCTTTCAATTGGTATCAGAGCCTCATGCTCACGTTTTTAAGCTTAATCACTTAGAGCAAGATGTCTCACGGAGATGGACCTCCTTCTATCTTTGAGGGAGATGATTTTCCATATTGGAAAATTCGCATGGAGGCATACCTAGAAGCTCTAGACGTTGGAATACTTAGAGCCGCCTCTCAAAGGTTTCCAACACCTAAGAATGCCGCACAACTTCAAGGCGATGAAGTGAACTATGAAAAATGGAATGCAAAGGCTCGCAACACCATCTTTAGAGGCCTTTGCAAAGATGTGTTCAATCGTGTAAGGAACCACAAAGACGCCCATGCACTATGGTCGGACGTTTGTGCGCTCCATGAGGGAACCAAGAGTGAGCGTGAGGAACGCTATCATCTTGTAATTAAAAAGCTAAACTCTTTTGAGATGTTTCCCAAAGAAAGTGCTAATGAGATGTATTCTCATTTAAATGTTCTTGTAGAGGAAGTCAATGGGCTTGGACTTACTCAAATGTCACCATCCGACGTTGTGAGAAAAATCTTGAGTGTCCTCCCCATTGACAAATATGGGCACATTGTGACCGTGCTACATCAAGGTGATCTTTCCACCGCTACACCGACACAAATCTTGGGAAAGATTAATGCTCATGAGATGTATATGCACATCACGCCACATGATGGCTCATCCTCTACAAAGAAGAAAGAGAAGGACTTAGCATTCAAAGCTAGCCAAGATAAGGGCAAAGCAAGACTTGAGTATGAGAGCTCAAGTGATGAAGATGATGAAGAAAGCCTTGCTCTCATGGTGAAGAAGACCACCAAGATGCTAAAAAGGCTAAACAAGAGTGGCATCAAGTTTGACGGCAAGAAGAAGAAGTTCTTCACTAGCTCAAGAAGAAAGCCAATCTCCGAGATGGATTGCTACAATTGTGGCGAACTTGGCCACCTAGCTCATCAATGCACAAAGCCCAAGAAAGACAAGTTCAAAAACAAGGGCAAGAAAGATGATTCAAGTGATGAAGATGAAAAGAAAAAGAACAAGCCATACAAGAAGAGAGATGGCAAAAAGAGGGACTTCTACAAGAAGAAGAAGAGTGGCAAGGCCTACATTGTCGGTGATTGGCTCATGGACATTGATTCATCAAGTGGATCATCCGATGATGAGAGTGACAATGAGAAGGTGGCCGCCATTGCTATTGATCGTGCATCCTCACCGTCACCATCACCATCATCCTCTACACACCTATGCCTTATGGCCAAGGGTGAACGCAAGGTAACTAAGAGTGATGATAGTAGTGATGATGAGCAAGCTAGTGATGATGATAGCGATAGCGATGATGACTCACCTACATATGATGATCTTGTCAAAATATTAAGAAAATACACTAAGATCATTAGAAAGAGTAGAGCTACAAATGAAAAACTTGATGCTAAAAATGATTCACTTTTAGCTAAGTGTGATACATTAGAAAAGGCTAATGATGAGCTCAAAGAAGCAAATGGTTCTATATCATCCAAACTCAAGGAGCTCAAATCTTCTAAGAAAGAGCTTAAAGATAAACATGATAAACTTGAGTGGGTGCACAATGAGCTTATCACTAGTCACAACAAGCTAAAAGATGAATATACAACTCTAAAGATCAATTATGATACCCTTGTTATTGCACAAGAATTCTTACCAAATGAGCCACATGATGCTACTAACCATGTTGTTAAGATTGATATAGCTACCTCATGTGATGATTTAATTGGTGAGAGCATTGAGCATGGATCTAGTAGCAAAGGCAAGCAAGTGGTTGAGTGCAATGACTATGATGAGTATGTCAAGCTCAAGAGTGACAATGAGAAGCTCATGAAAGATCTTGAAGAGATGAAAAGTCACAACACCATTGTGCTAGAAACTCTTGATCATGACAAAGAGTTGATCCTTGAGAATGAGAAGCTCAAAGAAGAAAACAAGAAACTCAAGGAAGAAAAGAACAATGATATTCTCAAGGAAGAGAACAAGAAGCTCAAGATGGAGAAAGAGCATCTCAAGGTGGGATTGAGCAAGTTTGCTAGAGGCAAGCATCTCCAAAGTGAGCTACTCATGAATACCGTCATGAAGATGGATAGAAGTGGCATTGGATATATGGCAAGTGTAGAGAAGAAGAAGGCTCAAGCTCAACACCAACAATCAAAGCCAAAGCCAGAGCCAAAGAGATGTTTTAAGTGTGGACAAGAAGGCCACTTTGCTCATGAGTGTCAAACTCCACCACCACAACCCTTGCCCAAGCATGCTAGACCCTTTGCTTTCAATGCTCACTACATGCTTAGAAAAGATTCTAGTGGAAAGATGAAAGTCATGTTCTTGGGACCCCCTAACAAGAATAGGCCTAAGAAGATTTGGGTGGCTAAGTCACTTGTTGAGAAGGTGAAGGGCCCTCAACAAGTTTGGATTCCTAAAGTTTGAATCTCATGTGTGTAGGTGAACTACAAGACCGGTGGAAGTCATTGGGTTATTGATAGTGGTTGCACTCAACATATGACCGGTGATCCTCGTATGTTCACCTCACTAGATGAAGAGGTAGATGGACAAGAGAAAATAACATTTGGAGATAATTCAAAGGGCAAGGTTAAAGGATTGGGCAAAGTGGCAATATCAAATGATCATTCCATCTCCAATGTGCTCTATGTTGCTTCATTGAGCTTCAACTTGCTATCCGTTGGGCAATTGTGTGATCTCGGCTTTCAATGCTTATTCACCGAAAAGGAGGTTGTTGTATCCAAGATAGATGACAATCAAGTGATATTCAATGGATTTAGATACAACAACTTATATCTAGTGGACTTCACCTCCGAAGATGCAAACTTGAAGACTTGCCTATTCACCAAAACAACACTTGGGTGGCTATGGCATAGAAGACTTGCTCATGTTGGGATGAGCTCACTCAAGAAGCTTATGAAGAATGATTTGGTGAGAGGGTTGAAGGATGTGAAGTTTGAGAAGGACAAGCTTTGTAGTGCATGTCAAGCCGGCAAGCAAGTTGCAAACACTCATCCAACCAAAGCTTTCATGTCAACCACAAGAGTGCTAGAACTCCTACACATGGATTTATTTGGACCAACAACATACAAGAGTTTGGGAGGAAATCTCTATTGTCTTGTGATTGTGGATGACTATTCAAGGTATACATGGGTGTTCTTCCTTCATGACAAATCCGAAGTTGCATCTTGTTTCAAGAAGTTTGCCAAGAGAGCTCAAAATGAATTTGAAGTAAAGCTCAAGAAGATAAGAAGTGACAATGGCAAAGAGTTTGACAACACAAACATAGAAGCTTATTGTGATGAAGTTGGAATCAAACATGAAGTCTCCGCAACCTATACTCCTCAACAAAATGGTGTAGTTGAGAGGAAGAACCGGACCTTGATCACTCTTGCAAGGACAATGCTAGATGAGTACAACACCCCCGAAGCTCTATGGGCGGAAGCAATCAACACCACATGTTATGCATCCAACCGCCTATTTCTTCAAAAGTTCCTTGTCAAGACACTGTATGAGTTGCTCAATGGGAAGAAGCCGGATGTCTCCTTCTTTAGGGTGTTTGGTTGCAAGTGCTACATCTACAAGAAGCGGCAACACCCAGGGAAGTTTCAAAGATGTTGTGATATATGTTTTCTTGTTGGATACTCATTGAAGTCCAAAGCATATAGAGTATTTAATTATGCCACCGGCTTGGTTGAAGAAACATATGATGTGGAATTTGATGAATCTAACGGCTCCCAAGGAGCACATGAGAATCTTGATGATGTAGGTGATGAACCATTAAGGGAGGCTATGAAGAATATTCCGGTGGGAGACATCAAGCCAAAAGAAGATGAAGATGATGTATAAGTCATTAACCAACCTTCTTCATCAAATGTACCACAAGATGGTGAAAAAGATGGGAGAGTAGAAAATGAAGATACTCATATCTCCCATGAGCAAATGGTGGTACAAGCACAAGATGTTGATGCTCCACAACCTCCTCCTCAAGTGGCCAATAGAAGAAATACACCTCTCCTACAAGATCATCCACAAGATCTCATCATAGGGACTCCATCAAATGGTGTAATGACTCAATCTCAAAAACTTACTTCATTTGTTGCTCATCACTCTTTTGTCTCTTGCTATGAGCCTACCAAGGTAGAAGAAGCTCTTAAAGATCTGGATTGGATCAATGCCATGCATGAAGAGTTGAACAACTTCACTCGCAATGAAGTTTGGACTCTTGAAGAGCGACCAAAAGGTGCAAGAGTCATTGGAATGAAGTGGGTGTTCCGCAACAAGCAAGATGATCAAGGTGTTGTTGTGAGGAACAAGGCAAGACTAGTTTCAAAGGGGTTCTCTCAAGTTGAAGGTTTGGATTTTGGAGAGACCTTTGCACCGGTTGCAAGATTAGAAGCCATCCGTATCCTTCTTGCATATGCATCACATCATGAAATGAAACTATATCAAATGGATGTGAAAAGTGCTTTTTAAAATGGTTTTATTAATGAACTAGTCTATGTTGATCAACCTCCCAGGTTTGGAGACCCTAGATATCCTAATCATGTTTATAGGTTGTCCAAGGCACTATATGGGCTTAAGCAAGCCCCAAGAGCTTGGTATGAGCGCCTTCGGGACTTCTTCATTGAGAAGGGCTTCACCATTGAGAAGGTCGACACCACACTATTCACCAAGAAGCTTGATGAGCATATCTTCATTTGTCAAGTATATGTTGATGATACCATCTTTGGATCATCAAATGAAGACTTATGCAAAGAATTTGGTGAATTGATGTCGAAGGAGTTCGAGATGTCAATGATTGGTGAGCTTACATTCTTTCTTGGTTTTCAAGTCAAGCAAATGAAAGAAGGCATCTTCATCTCTTAAGAGAAATACACAAAAGATCTTCTCAAGAGATTCAAGATGGATGAATGTAAGCCAATCAAGACACCAATGCCTACAAATGGACATCTCGACCTAGATGAGGGAGGTAACCCGGTTGATCAAACTCTCTACCATTCTATGATTGGTAGCTTGTTATATTTAACCGCATCTAGGCCCGACATCATGTTTAGTGTGTGTATGTGTGCTAGATTTCAAGCTAGTCCTAAGGAAACACATTTAATTACCGTAAAAAGAATCATTAGGTATCTTAAGCACACACCAAGCATTGGCCTTTGGTATCCCAAAGGAGCTTTATTTGAATTAATTGGCTATTCTGATTCGGATTACACCGGATGCAAAGTTGATAGAAAGAGCACATTCGGAGGGTGCCATTTGCTTGGTAGATCACTTGTGTCTTGGTCCTCCAAGAAACAAAATAGTGTGGCTTTGTCCACCGCCGAAGCGGAATACATTGCCGCGGGTGCTTGTTGTGCACAAATATTATACATGAAACAAACTTTGCTAGACTATGGAGTAGTTCTAGAGAAAGTACCTCTTTTGTGCGACAATGAAAGTGCGGTAAAACTTGCAAATAATCCGGTTCAACACTCTCGCACCAAACATATAGATATCCGCCATCACTTTCTAAGAGATCATGTAGCTAAAAATAATATATCACTAGAAGGTGTAAGATCCGAAGATCAATTAGCGGATATCTTCACTAAACCGCTAGATGAGGCTACATTTTGTAGATTGCGGAATGAGCTCAATGTACTTGATTTTAGTAACTTCACTAAAAATTGAGCTTGTGTTGTCCCTTGCATTCATTGTAATATACAACATGCTTAATTTGTGGCAATGCATATAGGGCTTGTCTAACATGGTTAAGATAACCGCCGAAAAGCGTGTGAAGAAGCTTAACCTTGGATCAAACTTGACAAGCAACTAGATTTACTTACAAGTATTGCATATGCATGAATGTTGTTTTGTCGTTTTGTTCCATTTGCCCTCTTGTTGCCTATTTTCTTAAAAAGAATTATAGCCTAAGGCAAAATATTTTGAAAAATATGAGGGTTTGAGAGAGGTCACTCACATCAGTCTCAATTGGTGTTTATTTGGATCTTATTCAAGTTGGGACTTGATTGGGAACAGGCAGTGCGAAGGAAGTTTGAAGTTTTGCTGGAAAAAGTGCACCGGACGCTGCACCAGACGCTGCTGTCCAGCGTCCGGTCAGTTCACTGGAGGTGAACTGCTGCCAAAGGAGTGACCGGACGCTGCGTCTGTGCGTCCAGTCAGGAGGACCTTCAGCATCCGGTCGATCGAAGGAAGGAAAGGCAGTACTGACCGGACTCTGCCCGCGTCCGGTCATGGACCACTGGACGCGTCCGGTTTCGATTCTAGAGGTATTGGACCTCTCTAGAATTGACCGGACGCTGGGTGGTCCGGTCGCTACCACCGGAGCGTCCGGTCAGTGGATCTCGCGTGGCTTCAGGGCTCTTTTCTCCGTTTTCTTCTCTGTCGCGTCGGGGGATCTATTTATTTCGGCCGTATCTTCATTTTTGATTCCCCGTGACCTAGCCCTAGCTCTTACTGCCGCCTCCTGCGCCTCCACAGCTCACCAGCCGCGCGCTGTCGTGCTCCTTCCTCGCCGCACCACCGCAACCCCACGCCGGCCACCTCGCGCCCAAGCTCACCACGCCGTCATAGCCCCGCAGCCGAGCTCCTTGCGCCGGTCACGCAAGCCACCACGCCTCCCTTGCCCGCGCTCGCCCGGTCCTCTCGCCACCGCACCGCCTAAGAGCCCTCTGCCGAGCCTCACCACCCGCCTCTCGCGTGTCTGCAATGCCGGAATCAAGACCGAGGGGTTCTCAAGGCCTTTGATCCAACCCTTACCCTACCTCCTTGATTGGTAAGGCCAGGCATTTTCAATCTTGATCTGTTCAATTGTGACCTAGATCAAATTGCAGTGCACTGATTCCCCATTGCATTCAGGGCTTTTGACCTAACCCTAGCCGGTTCTGAGGATCCCCCGCGTGACATCTCATCTTTTCTCGGATCGCTGTTCGTCAGGTAGAAAGCCATTCGATTCAAGTTCGCATCTACATTGCTTTCTCTATTAGGGTTTTGCATCTATTAGACATATTGTATTTATTTGTATATCCATCTATTCTATCGTGCAGCATGTCGGTGTCGTTGTGGTTCTTGTGGCAGTTGGCAGTCAACTCGAAGCCAAGCTCGCGAGTAAGGATCGAGGCCAAGCCTCAAGAGGTTCAGTTTGTCTGTTGATCTTCATCAGCGTCAGTTCATCATCTTGTCAGTTCAGATGGCTTGCACCAAGAACGTTGGTGGTGGCCCAGGTGATGATGATCGGAGGCCCCCGCCTCGCCAGCCAGCCGGATCGAAGGGCAAGTCAACCAAGCAGGTGACATCCAAGAAGCGCAAGTACCCCGACGCAGAGATAGCGAGAGCAGCAGCTGTTGCAGAGGACGCAGAGCATGCCGAGAGAGGCAGTGCCCGCTGCGGAGTTGTCATTGCAGATCAGCCGGTTTCACCAGCAGTCAGAGCTGCGATTGAGGAGGTTGAGCATCGTCACGGTAGTCCAGCTGGGACTGCCACGTTTGCAGGCCGACGGGTTGCCATTAAGGAGGGTCAGGCAGCAGAGCAAGAGCCAGTTCAGCAGACTTAGGAGGGCGAGCAGGCACAACAGACCCAGGAGGCCGAGGAGACAGAGCCGCCACCCTAGCTTCGCCGCTCTAGACGGACCCATGTACCAGTCTCACCGAGGCCACCGACACAGCGGAGGGGATCACGTCCACCACCTAGAGCACAGGGTCCACCTCCAGTGGTTCACCTCGACTTAAGGGCTGCCACAGCCAGATAGGTTCAGCAGCTGTGATTTGTAGAGTTTGAGGTTTGGTTTCCTCCAAGGAGGGATGAGAGAGTAGCTAAGGGTTTCTACACGCCACTGCAGGAAGATTTCTACAATGCTTATCTCAATAGTGGGGCAGTGTTTAGATCTCAGAGAGTCTGTCAGATAGAGTCTATTGTGGCAGCCACCGGAGAGCACATTCGGCCTTACTTATCATATTTGCCAGGATTGACAGATTTGATTGGACGGATGGGGATATATGTACCATCTTGGGTCTGGCAGTTTTATGCTTCACTCTTCATCGATCCACATCATAGATTTATTCACTTTGCTTTCAGAGGCAAAGACTACAGAGTGATGAGTGGTAGGGCCAGAGAGATACTGAGGCTACAGGAGCAGCCTGTCAAGATGCATGAGGTTTGTTATGGACAGCAGGAGCCTCCTAGGCATCCTCATGGAGGGTTGGTGCCCCTACAGATTTAGTGCGACATTGCTTCAAGGAGCCCTTTGGTGAGGGGTCGAGCAGGAACCCTAGTGACTTGACTCCTACAGCGAGAGTGCTAGAGGCCATTATCAGAAGGATACTACTTCCCAGGTTGGGATACAGGGAGGGCCTGACTCGCTTATAGCTCTGGCTTCTCAATGCCCTGATGCAGCAGATAGTATTTGATATCTGGGATCTCCTTTCAGAGATGGAGGATACAATAGCTGAGGGATTCAAGGGTCGCAGGCAGCTTCCCTATGCTCACTGGATCATGTTTCTCATCTGCAGAGTAGTGCTTGATAAGCCCCCAGGTATGATGGATGAGTATACAGGTGCCACCATAGAGTTCCCAACTTACAACCTGTCACAGAGGATCAGACACAGCACTCCTCAGGCACCCAGACAGCCTAGCCATCGTCCTGACATGCCAGAGTCCACAGCTCAGTAGGATGAGATTATCAGAGGGATTGCAGCCACTGAGGAGGAGGAGCTAGAGGCACATCAGGATGTGAGCGAGTATAGTGACAGCTCTAACGACGACTACCAGCCTATTCCTCAGATGCCTCCACGCAGACATGATGCAGAGGCCGGTAGCTCCAGTTCTGCTCCACCTGCTCCGCAGACAGACCCCGCTCTCATTGCTATTCTTGAGCGGATGCAATAGACACAGGATAGACAGGCACAGGAGACAGTTGCTACTTTTGCCCAGTTTTAGACTCAATAGGACGAGTTCCAGAGGCAGCAGCAAGCCATGCAGCAGCAGCAGCAGCAGATGCATCAGCAGTAGATACTCTTGCAGCAGTAGCTTATGGGTTTCATGTAGCATGTAGTGACAGCTCTTGGGGCCCCACAGCCACAGTCTTCGCCCCAGCTTGCTCCGCCTGCCACCACTTCGACGACTCCAGCGGTACAGCCTAGTGGGCTCCAGAGTTAGGGATAGCCTCCAGCTCAGTTTGCTTCACCTCTTGTATAGGTGTCCTAGTGGTTAGCCTCACCCGTGGTAGCCCCACAGTTCACTCCACTTCAGATGGGCTTCACACCAGAGCAGTCTTCCTCGCTATTCGTGCCTGACACGTCAGTCTCCAAGAGTCTTGGAGCATCCTTCAGCGAGTTGACCGGCATGCCTACTCCGCCTCATATGCATACCACCAGTCCGTCTACAGTAGCTCCAGTCACAGTGACTACTCAGAGGCTCCCCTCGTCTGTCGCCTCGTCAGATCCTACGACAGACATACTAGCAGCTTCACAGGCAGCACCAGCCCCAGCTCAGACCTAGACCACTTCTGCGACACTTCCTACCACAGAGGGTCAGTCAGTTCAGAGCTCAGGGTCAGATGATGATGGTGCCCAGTTCCAGCTTGCCCCATGTTCTTCAGTGCCTGGCTCGTCCGCTGCAGCCCCGCTGACTGACCCCTAGGTTTTGGTGTTTGACACCAAAAGGGGAGAGGGTTCGAGTATGTAGTCTCAGGGGGAGCTACATTTAGGGGGAGCTAGTTATATAGTATTAGCTTATTATATACATTTGGAGTTCTATTTGTGTGATACACTATTACTTATGAATTCATGTTGTGTTTACCTTCATGCATACTATTATATTTATGTGATAGTGCTATCTATGTGATTGTGATTTATGACATGTGTGCTTTCTACTTTGCATTATTTAAATGTCATATAACTTGTGTCATGCTCATTTGCCTTTGCTTCCGCATTTATACTCCGATGCAAATGAGCTTTGTTAGTTGTACTCATGCTTAATTCACATCCTTTGAGTACATTAAGTTGGCTTGGGTCATATAAGCTTGACTAACAATTTTGTTCTTATCGACAAAAGCTTATATGAACCAAGCCCGTCAAAAACCTCACTCTTTCACATACTCGAGGTGGCATTGTCATCAATCACCAAAAAGGGGGAGATTGAAAGCATCTAGGCCCCTAGTTCGGTTTCGGTGATTAATGACAATACAAGATTACTATGACTAACGTGTGTTTTGCAGATGCAATTAAGTTAGGTCATGGTAATGGAGATCAATTGGGCAATCAAAGTTGGCATGCCCCTATGATGGAAATCGTTTTGGTTTTCAAAGGATGGATGACAAGGTTAAGGATGACTAGTTCTAAGTGTCGATTCGAGTTGGAGAGACACTTAGAGTAGTTTAGGTCTTTGTTTTTCCTTTGGCCGTACTATTAAGGGGGGTATGGACGGGTAGCTTGACCTAGTTGAGACTAGTGAGTTAGGTGTGGTGCACACTTGTTAAAACTAGCTCTAGGTAGCTCCTATGAATGCCTAAGATCCTTTGGAGCTAACTTCATTCACAAATGATCGAGAGTTGGAAGTGAATGGAGGGTCAAACACTGACCGGACGCTGGCTCCGGTGCGACCGGACGCTGGCCGTAGGGTCCGGTCAGTTCATTTGACCGAGGTGAACAAGTCTGGTGTGACCGGACGCTGGAAGGTCATAGTGACCGGACGCTGAGGGCCAGCATCCGGTCGACTCCAGTAAGGGTCCAGACTTGAGAAAGCGTGACCGGACGCGTCCGGTCAATACTGACCGGACCCTGAGTATCCAGCGTCCGGTCGAGTCCAGTAAGGTTCCAGTAAGGGTTTTATGCGACCGGACACGTCCGGTCAGTGCTGACCGAACCCTGCCAGCGTCCGGTCAACTCATTACTACTGGTTCGCGAGTTGAACTGACTGGAGCATCCGGTCAACTCGATCGGAGCGTCCGGTCACCCCGCAGAAGCTCATAACGGTTTGTTTTTCAGGCTGCCTTATAAATAGAAGCTCCACTCGTGTGTGGAGGGACTTTTGCTCATTCCATCAGCTGAGAAATACGTTTGTGAGTGCCAAGAAGAGCATGGTCCTAGTGAGGTGTTTGTGATTTGAGAATCCAAGAGTGAAACCTCATTAGTGAATCAAGAGTAGACAAGTGTGCATCCATCTTCTCATTAGGCTTCGCGTGGTCAAGTGAGAGTTCGTGCTTGTTACTCTTGGTGATCGCCATCACCTAGACGGCTTGGTGGTGATTGGGAGCTTGGTGATCACCCGGCGGAGCTTGTGGGTGACCCAACTCAAGTTGTGAGCGGCTTTGGGTGATTCGCCGCGACGGAGTGTCGAAGAATCAACTCGTAGAGAGCACTTGATCCTTGCGCAGATCAAGGGGAAGCTACACCCTTGCGCGGGTGCTCCAACGAGTTCTAGTGGAGAGTGGCGACTTTCCGATACCTCGGCAAAACATCACTACGTTCCTCTCTCCATTTACTTTGAGCATCTACTTTAAGTATTTACTTTGAGCAATTCAATACTTGTCTTTACATTCATAGAATTGCTATGCTAGAGTAAGTTTGGAACATAGGTTGCAAGTCTTTTGTGCGTAAATTTGATAGAAACACTTTTCTAGGCACAAGGGGTTAATTGGGCTATCCGTAGGGTTTGATTATTGCAAGAGAATTTAGAATTAGCCCAATTCACCCCCCCTCTTGGGCATCTTGATCCTTCCAACGAGGTTCACCGCCGCCATAGCCCCACTGTCCTAACCCTAATCCGATCCAGAGGGTGGCACTGCCAGTGGCGGGAAGCGCCACTGCCTCCACCACCGCCGGTCTCCACAGCTACACCAAACGTCGCTGCCCGTGCGTAGATCTTCACCGACGAACCAGCGAAGGCAGGGAGCTCCTCCGACGATCAGATGCTCCTACATCTCCCTCTCTCTGTCTCCTACTCCCGAAGCAAACTCTAGGTCTATGTGATTCAATTAGAAAAGAACTCACCCACTGGATCCACTACTAGATGATCCAAACTATCTAACAGTGAGTTGCAGGCAACGTATACGTATTGAAATTTGAAAGAAGGCCACCGGAGGGGCTGGCTCCGGCTCCAACCCCAGACCGTGTGGATGTGTGTTCTCGTCTCGTAGAGGACGAGGAAGAGACCGGCAGCGCATGCCGCGGCCACCGCGTCGCATTGGTGCGCACCTTGTGCTAGAGCGGCCGAGCCCCAGCGACCACGAGCGATTGAGGCGGCTATCTACCTGCACGGCGATTGTGAGGCGGGCACGGAGCGCCGCGGTGGCGTGACCAGATGACGCTCCGCATGATGCTGGCGAACCTCGCCGTTGCCTCCGATCCTGTGGGGAAGGTCCGATTAGAGCCATGGTGCCAGCAAGGGAGGGTCGGGCGGTGCGCCGTGGCCGTGGTAAGACAGAAGGTTTAGGCCTTCTGACACGCTGGAGAGCTCACACTTTTGATACGAATATTACAATATCCGGATTGCATTAACACAAAAGTGAGTACTGGATTAGGGATACACTAGAAAAACCGGCGCGGCGTTGCCGCGCCCCAGCCTGTGTAGGCCAGGTCACCAGGATAACGTTTTCAGCTAAGCAGTAATGTGCAGGCGTTTTCGATTACATGATGACAACATCAGCTGAGCATGGTGACCAAAATGCCCAAAATTTAATTACATTATATTTTGTGTTGTATGAAACAACTGTTCAAGCATCTAGGCTCATTTCCACATATTGGCTTCTGAAGATTGTATCAAGGTTCTATCCCAGCAATCCTAGGACACTCCTCAAGGTCTGTGCTATTCTATAGTTTAAAACTTTAATATGCAAAATATTTTTGGGTGAAATTTTCATATACTACTGAAGTAGTGCGCAAAATATTTTAGGGTGCAAATTTGCAGCCACAGGACGCTACTCCTTGTGCAAAATCTGCCTTCTCTTTTCTTAAACAAAAATCTGCCTTCTCTAAAAAATGGAACTTCTGTTGCGCAGCTGGGGCCCACCTATAAACCCCAAGACATATATTTTTTTTAAAAAAACTTCTCATTGGTGATAATAGATCTTTTCTGGTTGTCTACTTCCTGGGACATTGGTCACAAATTTGATCTTCTGCAAGGCCCCAACTACAAACCTATAACATGCTTTATATGGCTACTTGACCAATGTCCAACCTAAACCGACTTATCTGTAATTGTAGAACTTAGGCTAACATATATCAAAGTTATTGATGTTGATTCAAGATGGGAAATTATATCTTTTATAAAGGAAAATTCTCAAAATGGGATACTGTACTATACATAGGAAGCAAATGATTGAATGTCCTTTGCTTTATTGAATCACTTGTTTGAACAAAAACAATGTAAGGACCTCCAGCCAACTAAAGTAGACTTCAAAATGCTTGCTGAAGATATTCCCTAGGTGGGAGACAACAACTACAGTAGCAACTTCTAACCAAATGGTCTTGAATGCATTTGTAAGTGAAGCAAACGAAGCCCCATATAATGATGAAAGATAGTTAGAATGGGCGACTATTTCCATTTGCATAGTCATCAATCACTAAAGCCAATTCAAATGGCCATATGAGGTTGATGCTTCTGCTCTGCATTTAGATACCGCACCATGGCAGTGGCATTATCTTAATTGGCTGCAAGGTTGGCACTTTTAGCCTGCAGTAAAAAAATCGAAGCAAGGTTGTACAGCTCAAAATTCTGGTGGTCAGGAGTCGGATAAAAAATCTGGGAGAATTTAGTAGTTAAGAGTAGGTATTAAACTCTACTAGACTCGATTTTTTGTTCATGTTAACTGAATAATTGCAGAAGCTGTGTAAAAGAATGGTCATTTGAAAGTTTATTCTTTTTTTAGCCTGAGCTAGCTAGGATATTTTTTGGATTTTAGCTGATTGACAAGTTAAATCCATGACTTTTATGTTGGAAGATGATGAACGTTGTATTTGCAGTCTATGAAAAAAAAAGTGAACCAAACTTTGGTATTATTTTCAACACCAACTTGTCCTGAAAATTGTAGCTTTGGAAATGGTTGTATTATACCGTGCTGTGTTGCTGGTTTTGCTAACAGATGTCCTACCTGAAGAAGCTTTGTTAGTTAGAAATGGAAAAGGCTAAAGCTAGGCACTAAAACTTGTAGTGCGTGCATTGCACAAAAGCATATTTTGGATCTGGATGCGTCCATCCTAAAATCCAGCTTCGTTCTAAGCTATGCACTCAATCGTTTGGTAAGCAAGAAATGAATCAAGCAAGTTACAGATTAATTCATAGATTTGGCACTTCAAGCACAATTTTGAATAAATAAACAGTAAGCAAGAATTCTGAATTCGAGTTTTGGAGTTAGTAGTCTTGCTACTCATGGATTATATTTATGACTAGACTATAACACTTAACTGACATAGATGGTCCCATATGTTTCAGAAAATTTGCTACACCAAAACAAGCTTATGAACTTTAGAGAAAAGTATGGTTGACTCTATATGCAATTATGTATCCAATGATTTAAGTCATTAAATTGTACAGAATATAGCTATGGAAACATAGCCGGATACAATATGGTTCTTTGCTTGAACAATGATAAATATTATGAATGTAAAACTATGTATTCAGAAGTAATTGTCGTCATAAAGCTTGCATCATGCTCCCTTGAATCAAAGCCACGTTTCTCTGTTTCACCCAAAATTAGATATATTCAGTGAGCACTTTACCTTGTAGGCATTTCCTCAAGCTGCTGTTGGGCGTTGTCCATTTGGGCGACCACTCCTTTAGGGTGCGTATAGAGGTGCGGGAGGCTGCGTTGTGCATAGGGCGCAACACTGGTGCCGCTGACCTTTTTCGTCGTGTGCGCCTTGTGCGGCACTAGAGGGGGGTATCAGGTACGAGCGAAGGGAGGAGCAGAGGGCCGAGGTCCGCGGTTGCGGCTGGGAGCAGAGGGGGGCGTCGCTGCAAGGAGAGGAGGCGGCCGCGAGGGCAGTTGCCGGATGAGGGCGCGACGTTGATTCGTGTATCAGCGTGCTCATCGCTCGTGGGCATGGGGAAGCCATGGCGGCCGGTGGCGCTGCTGGTGCCGTCATGCTTCGTTGCCCAGGCAGTGGAGCTTGAGTGCAGAGCGCCACGACCCAGATAGGGGCGGCGGTGGCCCGAGAACTAGATGGTGGGTGGCGCAACAGGTGGCAGAAAGGTCCTAATATGGCTAGAGGGGGGGGTGAATAGCCTATTTAAAAAATCTACAAATCAACTAGAGCAATTTGATTAGTATGACAAATAGCGAAATGCAAACTTGCTCTAGCTCTACAAGGGTTGCAAGCCACCTATCCAACAATTCTAGTTGCAATGATTACTAGGCACACAACTTGCAATGTTACTACTCACTAAGAGCTCTCAATCATGCTACTCTAAAGAGCTCCACTAGATGAACTTAAAAAAAACAAAGCAAGCTCTCAATTCTAATTACACTAAAGAGCTTGCCACAACTAGTTTGTAAGAATATAAATGAGTGAGTAGGGTGATTATACCGTCGTGTAGAGGAGTAAACCAATCACAAAATGAATACTAAATCAAACACCAGGAGAATACCAAAGGGTAAGAGACAACCAATTTTTCTCCCGAGGTTCACGTGCTTGCTGGCACGCTAGTCCCCGTTGTGTCGATCAACACTTGGTGGTTTGGCGGCTAAGAGGTGTTGCACGAACCTCGTCCACAAAATTGGACACCGCAAGAACCTACCCACAAGTGAGGTAACTCAATGACATGAGCAATCCACTAGAGTTACCTTTCGGTGCTCCGTCGGAGAAGGTACAAATCCCCTCACAATCACCGAAGATGGTCGTGAACAATCACCGACTCATGCCAATCCTCCTTCGCTGCACCAAGCCATCTAGGTGGTGGCAACCACCAAGAGCAACAAGTGAATCCCACAGCAAAACATGAACACCAAGTGCCTCTAGATGCAATCACTCAAGCAATGCACTTGGATTCTCTTCCAATCTCACAATGATGATGAAACAATGATGGAGATGAGTGAGAGGGCTTTGGCTAAGCTCACAAGGTTGCTATGTCAATGCAAATGGCAAAGAGAGTGAGCTTGAGCCGGCCATGGGGCTTAAATAGAAGCTCCCACAAAATAGAGCCGTTGTACCCCTTCACTGGGCACAACACGGGGTGACCGGACGCTCCGGTCAGTTCGACCGGACGTAGGACCCCAGCGTCCGGTCGCCCGATGCTTGCCACGTGTCATCGGCTTCAAACGCCGATCGCCCGATCTCAATGGTCAAGTGATGACCGGACGCGTCAGTTAGAAAGTGACCGGACGCAGGACCCCAGCGTCCGGTCGTTTCCAGTAAGGTCATGCTCGACCAGACTCACCCGGCGTCCAGTCACTCAATATTTCCTCTGTGCGCCTCACGTCAGCATACATCAGCACTGATCGGACGCACCCTGCCAGCGTCCAGTCACTCTTCGCGCTAGCATCCGATCACAAGACCGAGACGCGTGCTCACTGCTGCTACTTGAAAGCATCTAGGCCCCTAGTTAGGTTTCGGTGATTAATAACAATACATGATTACTGTGACTAACGTGTGTTTTGCAGAAACAATTGAGTTAGGTCATGGTAATAGAGATCGATTGGGCAATCAAGGTTGTCATGCCCCTATGATGGAAATCATTTCGGTTTTCAAAGGATGGACGACAAGGTTAAGGATGGACTAGTTCTAAGTGTCGATTGGAGTTGGAGAGACACTTAGAGTAGTTTAGGACTTTGTTTTTCCTTTGGCCGTACTATTAAGGGGGGTATAAACAGGTAGCTTGACCTAGGTGAGTCTAGTGAGTTAGGTGTGGTGCACACTTGTTAAAACTAGCACTAGGTAGCTCCATAACAACCCTTTGATCCAATGGAGCAAACTTCATTCACATATGTTTGAGAGTTGGAAGTGAATGGAGGGTCAAATACTGATTGGACGCTGGCTCCGGTGTGACTAGACGCTGGCTCAGGGTCCGGTCAGTTCATTTGACCAAGGTGAAAGCGTCTGGAAGTGATCGGGCGCTGCAAGGTCATGTCACCGGACGCTGAGGGCCAGCGTCCGGTCGACTCCACTAAGGTCCTAGAGAGGGAGAATCCTGATCGGACACGTCCGGTCAATGCTGACCGAACACTGATCAGGTTTCAGCTACTGACCGGACACTGCTCAGCAAGTGACCAGACTCTAGAGGTCCAGTGTCCGGTCGACATCAGTAAGGTTCTAGTGAAGGGAAAATGTGACCGGACGTGTCCGATCAGTGTTGATCAGACGCTGCCAGCGTCTGGTCAACTCTTAACCACTGGAGTTCGGGGTGTACTGACCGGTGTGTCCGGTCAACATGACCGGAGCGTCCGGTCACCCCGTAGAGGCACATAACAGTTCGTTTTTTCAGTCGGTGTTATAAATACAACCTTCGCTCGTGTGTGGGGGGTACTTTTGCTCATTCCAACAGCTAAGAAACACCTTAGAGAGTGCCAAGAAGAGCAAGGTCCTTGTGAGGTGATTGAGATTTGAGAATCCCAAAGAGAGCCCTCATTAGTGAAGATCAAGAGTAGCAAAGTGTGCATCCACCTTCGCATTAGGCTTGTCATGGTCAAGTGAGAGTTCGTGCTTGTTACTCTTGGTGATCGCCATCACCTAGACATCTTGGTGATGATTGGGAGCTTGGTGATCATTCGGAGAGCTTGTGGATGACCCAACTCAAGTTGTGAGCGGTTGTGGGTGATTCACCATGACGGAGTGTTGAAGAATCAACCCATAGAGAGCACTTGATCC
Source organism: Miscanthus floridulus (assembly GCF_019320115.1). Taxonomy (NCBI): domain Eukaryota; kingdom Viridiplantae; phylum Streptophyta; class Magnoliopsida; order Poales; family Poaceae; genus Miscanthus; species Miscanthus floridulus. Next base: position 174,334,806 of record NC_089587.1, on the reverse strand, counting down.
TTGCGCGGATCAAGGGGGAGCTACACCCTTGCGCGGGTGCTCCAACGAGGACTAGTGGGGAGTGGTGACTCTCCGATACCTCGGCAAAACATCGCCGCGTTCCTCCCTCTCTATTTACTTTGAGCATTTACTTTAAGCAATTCAATTCTTGTCTTTACATTCATAGAATTGCCATGCTAGAGTAGGATTGGAACTTAGGTTGCAAGTCTTTTGTGCGGTAGAACAAGTAGAAACACTTTCTAGACACAAGGGGTTAATTGGGCTAACTATAGGACTTAATTATTGCAAAGAAATTTAGAATTAGCCCAATTCACCCCCCCTCTTGGGCATCTTGATCCTTTCAATTGGTATCAGAGCCTCATGCTCACGTATTTAGGCTTAATCTCCTAGAGCAAGATGTCTCACGGGGATGGACCTCCTCCTATCTTTGAGGGAGATGACTTTCCTTATTGGAAATTCGAATGGAGGCGTATCTAGAAGCTCTAGATGTTGGTATACTTAGAGCCGCCTCACATGGCTTCCCAAAACCTCGGGATGCTACTCACTTACAAGGCGATGAGGTGAATTATGAGAAGTGGAATGCAAAGGCTCGAAACACCATCTTTAGAGGCCTTTGCAAAGATGTGTTCAATCGGGTGAGGAACCACAAAGACGCCCATGCACTATGGTCAGACGTTTGTGCGCTCCATGAGGGAACTAAGAGTGAGCATGAGGAACGCTATCATCTTGTCATGAAAAAGCTCAACTCTTTTGAAATGCTCCCTAAAGAATGTGCTAATGAGATGTATTCATGTTTGAATGTTCTTGTAAAGGAAGTCAATGGGCTTGGACTCACTCAAATGTAACCATCCGATGTTGTAAGAAAGATCTTGAGTGTCCTCCCCATTAACAAATATGGGCATATTGTGACCATGCTACATAAAGGTGATCTCTCCACTGCTACACTGACACAAATCTTGGGAAATATCAATGCTCATGAGATGTACATGCACATCACACCACAAGATGGCTCATCCTCTACTAAGAAGAAAGATAAGGACTTAGCATTCAAAGCTAGTCAAGAGAAGGGCAAAGCAACACTTGAGTATGAGAGCTCAAGTGATGATGAAGTTGATGATGAAAGTCTAGCTCTCATGGTGAAGAAGACCGCCAAGATGCTAAAGAGGCTTAACAAGAGTGGCATCAAGTTTGATGGCAAGAAGAAGAAGTTCTTCACTAGCTCTAGAAATAAGCCAATCTCCGAGATGGATTGCTTCAATTATGGAGAACTTGGTCATCTAGCACACCAATGCACAAAGCCCAAGAAAGACAAGTTCAAGAACAAATACAAGGGCAAGAAAGATGACTCAAGTAATGAAGAAGAAGAAGAGAAGAAGAAGAACAAGCCATACAAGAAGAGAGATGGCAAGAAGAGGGACTTCCACAAGAAGAAGAAGAGTGGAAAGGCATACATTGTCGGTGATTGGCTCATGGACATTGATTCATCTAGTGCCTCATCCGATGATGATAGTGACAACAAGAAGGTGGCCGCAATTGTTATCAACTCTTCATCATCTTCATCGCCACCACTGCCATCATCCTCTACACACCTATGCCTTATGGCCAAGGGTGACCGGAAGGTATCAAACAATGATGATAGTAGTGATGATGAGCATGCTAGTGATGATGATAGCGATAGTGATGATGATGAATATGAATCACCTACTTATGATGATCTTGCTAGATTACTAAAACAATACACTAAGATCATTATAAAAACTAGAGCTAAGAATGAAAAGCTAGAAGCTAAAAATGATGCTCTTTTAGCAAAATATGATATAGCCAAAAAGGCTAGTGTTGAGCTTAGAGAAGCAAATGATGCTATATCATCCAAACTCAAGGAGCTCAAATCTTCTAAGAAAGAGCTTAAAGATAAACATAACAAACTTGAGAGGACACATAATGAGCTCATCACTAGCCACAACAAGCTAAGAGAAGAATATACCACTCTTAAGGTTAATCATGATACTCTTGTTATTGCTCAAGAATTCTTATCCAATGAGCCACATGATGCTACTAACGATATTGTTAAGATTGATATAGCTACATCATGTGATGACTTAATTGTTGAGAGCATTGAGCAAAGTTCTAGTAGCAAGGGCAAGCAAGTGGTTGAAGCCAATGATTATGATGAGTTTGTCAAGCTCAAGAATGACAATGAAAAGCTCAAGAAAGATCTTGAAGAACTCAAAGCCACCAAGTCTATTGTGCTAGAAACCATTGTTCATGATGATGGCTTGATCCTTGAGAATGAGAAGCTCAAAGATGAGAACAAGAAGCTCAAGGAAGAAAAGAATAATGATGCTCTCAAGGAAGAAAACAAGAAGCTCAAGTTAGAAAAAGAGCATCTTAAGATTGGATTGAGCAAGTTCACAAGAGGCAAGCACCTTCAAAGTGAGCTCTTAATGAACACCGTCATGAAGATGGATAGAAGTGGCATTGGGTACATGGCAAATCAAGAGAAGAAGAAGGCTCAAGCTCAACAACAACAATCAAAGCCAAAGCCAAAGCCGAAGAGATGCTTTGAGTGTGGACAAGAATGCCATTTTGCTCATGAGTGCCAAACTCCACCACCACAAGCCTTGCCCAAGCATGCTAGACCCTTTGCCTTCAATGCTCACTACATGCTTAGAAAGGATTCTAGTGGAATGATGAAAGTGATGTTCTTAGGACCTCCCAATAAGAATAGGCCTAAGAAAATTTGGGTTGTGAAGTCACTTGTTGAGAAGGTGAAGGGCCCTCAACAAGTTTGGGTTCCTAAAGCTTGATCTCTTGTGTGTAGGTGAACTACAAGACCGGTGGAAGTCATTGGGTTATTGATAGTGGTTGCACACAACATATGACCGGTGATCCTCGTATGTTCACCTCACTAGATGAAGAAGTAGATGGACAAGAAAGAATCATATTTGGGGATAATTCAAAGGGCAAGGCTAAAGGATTGGGCAAAGTGGCAATATCAAATGATCATTCAATCTCCAATGTGTTATATGTTGCTTCATTAAGCTTCAACTTGCTATCCGTTGGGCAATTGTGTGATCTTGGATTCTAATGCTTGTTTACCGAGAAGAAAGTTGATGTATCTAAGAAGGATGATGAACAAGTGATATTCAAAGGATTTAGATACAACAACCTATATCTAGTGGATTTCACCTCCGAAGATGCAAACTTGAAGACATGCCTATTCACCAAAACAACACTTGGGTGGCTATGGCGTAGAAGACTTGCTCATGTTGGGATGAGCTCACTCAAGAAGCTTATCAAGAATGATTTGGTGAGAGGGTTGAAGGATGTGAAGTTTGAGAAGGACAAGCTTTGTAGTGCATGTCAAGCCGGCAAGCAAGTTGCAAATACTCATCCAACAAAAGCTTTCATGTCAACCGCAAGAGTGCTAGAACTCCTTCACATGGATTTATTTAGACCAACAACATACAAGAGTTTAGGAGGAAATCTTTATTGTCTTGTGATTGTTGATGATTATTCAAGGTATACATGGGTATTCTTCCTTCATGACAAATCCAAAGTTGCATCTTGCTTCAAGAAGTTTGCCAAGAGAGCACAAAATGAATTTGAAGTGAAGCTCAAGAAGATAAGAAGCAACAATGGGAAAGAATTTGATAACACAAACATAGAAGCTTATTGTGATGAAGTTGGAATCAAACATGAAGTCTCCGCAACATATACTCCTCAACAAAATGGTGTAGTTGAGAGGAAGAACCGGACTTTGATCACTTTTGCTAGAACAATGCTTGATGAGTACAACACCCCCGAAGCTCTATGGGCGGAAGCAATCAACACCGCATGCTATGCATCAAACCGCCTATTCCTTCAAAAGTTCCTTGGCAAGACACCTTATGAGTTGCTCAATGGGAAGAAGCCGGACATCTCGTTCTTTAGGGTGTTTGGTTGCAAATGCTACATCTACAAGAAGCGGCAACACCTAGGGAAGTTCCAAAGACGTTGTGATATTGGTTTTCTTGTTGGTTACTCATCAAAGTCCAAAGCATATAAAGTATTTAATCATGCCACCGGCTTGGTTAAAGAAACATATGATGTGGAATTTGATGAATCTAACGGCTCCCAAGGAGCACATGAGAATCTTGATGATGTAGGTGATGAACTATTGAGGGAGGCTATGAAGAACATTCCAGCTAGAGACATCAAGCCTAAAGATGATGAAGATGATGTACAAGTGATTGATCCACCTTCTTCATCAAGTGTGCCACAAGATGGTGAAAAAGATGGGAGAGTAGAAAATGAAGATACTCATGTCTCCCATGAGCAAATTGTGGTACAAGCACAAGATGTTGATGCTCCACAACCTCCCCCTCAAGTGGTCAATAGAAGAAATACACCTCTACTTCAAGACCATCCATAAGATCTCATCATAGGGAGTCCATCAAAGGGTGTAATGACTCGATCTCAAAAACTTGCTTCATTTATTGCTCATCACTCTTTTGTCTCTTGCTTTGAGCCTACTAAGGTAGAAGAAGCTCTTCAACATCCAGATTGGATAAATGCAATGCATGAAGAGTTGAACAACTTCACCCACAATGAAGTTTGGACTCTTGAAGAGCAGCCAAAAGGTGCAAGAGTCATTGGAACAAAGTGGGTGTTCCAAAACAAGCAAGATGATCAAGGTGTTGTTGTGAGGAACAAGGCAAGACTAGTTGCAAAGGGGTTCTCTCAAGTTGAAGGGTTGGATTTTGGAGAGACCTTTGCCCCGGTTGCAAGATTAGAAGCCATCCATATCCTCCTTGCATATGCATCACATCATGAAATAAAACTTTATCAAATGGATGTGAAAAGTGCATTTTAAATGGCATTATTAATGAACTAGTCTATGTTGATCAACCTCCTGGGTTTGAAGACCCTAGATATCCTAATCATGTTTATAGGTTGTCCAAGGCACTATATGGGCTTAAGCAAGCCCCAAGAGCTTGGTATGAGCGCCTTTGGGACTTCCTCATTGAGAAGGGCTTCACCATTGGGAAGGTCGACACCACACTATTCACCAAGAAGCTTGATGGGCATATCTTTATTTGTCAAGTGTATGTTGATGATATCATCTTTGGATCATCAAATGAAGATTCATGCAAAGAGTTTGGTGAATTGATGTCGAAGGAGTTCGAGATGTCAATGATTGGAGAGCTTACATTCTTTCTTGGTTTTCAAGTCAAGCAAATGAGAGAAGGGATTTTCATCTCTCAAGAGAAATATACTAATGATCTTCTCAAGAGATTCAAGATGGATGAATGTAAGACAATCAAGACACCAATGCCAACTAATGGACATCTCGACCTAGATGAGGGAGGTAACCTGGTTGATCAAACTCTCTACCGCTCTATGATTGGTAGCTTATTATATTTGACTGCATCTAGGCCCGACATCATGTTTAGTGTGTGTATGTGTGCTAGATTTCAAGCTAATCCTAAGGAAACTCATTTAATTGCCATAAAAAGAATCCTTAGGTATCTTAAGCACACACCAAGCATTGGCCTTTGGTATCCCAAAGGAGCTATATTTGAATTAGTTGGCTATTCCGATTCGGATTATGCCGGTTGTAAAGTTGATAGAAAGAGCACATCCAGAGGGTGCCATTTGCTTGGTAGATCACTTGTGTCTTAGTCCTCCAAGAAGTAAAATAGTGTGGCTTTGTCCACCGCCGAAGCGGAATACATTGCCATGGGTGCTTGTTGTGCACAAATACTTTACATGAAATAAACTTTGCTAGACTATGGTGTATTTCTAGATAAAGTACCTCTTTTGTGCGACAATGAAAGTGCGGTAAAACTTGCAAATAATCCGGTTCAACACTCTCGCACCAAGCACATAGATATCCACCATCACTTTCTTAGAGATCATATTGCTAAAAATGATATATCACTAGAAGGTGTAAGGACCGAGGATCAATTGGCAGATATCTTCACTAAACCGCTAGATGAGGCAACATTTTGTAGATTGCGAAATGAGCTCAATGTTCTTGATTTTAGCAACTTTACTAAAAGATGAGCTTGTGTTGTCCCTTGCATTGCATTGTAAAATACAACATGTTTAATCTTTGGTAATACATATAGGGCTTGTCTAACATGGTTAAGATAACCGCCGAAAAGCGTGTGAAGAAGCTTAACCTTGGATCAAACTTGACAAGCAACTAGATTTACTTACAAGTATTGCATTGCATATGCATGAATGTTATTTTGTCGTTTGTCTTCAAATTGCCCTCTTATTGCCTATTTTCTTAAAAAGAATTATAGCCTAAGGCAAAATATTTTTGAAAAACTTGAGGGTTTGAGAGAGGTCACTCACATCAGTCCCAATTAGTGTTTATTTGGATCTTATTCGAGTTGAGACTTGATTGGGAATAGGCAGCACGAAGGACTTTGAAGATTTGCTGAAGAAAGAGTGACCGGACGCTGCACCGGACTCTGGAGTCTAGCGTCCGGTCAGTTCACAGGTGATGAACTTGCAGCGAAGGAGTGACCGGACTCTGCGTTTCAGCGTCTGGTCAGGAGGATTTCAGTGTCCGGTCATGTGGAGAAGACAAAGGTTGTATTGACCGAACTCTGAGTTGCGTCCGGTCGGTGTCCACCGGACGCGTCCGGTCGTGATTCCAGAGGAATTGGACCTCTCTGGAATCGACCGGATGCTGGGTGGCAGCGTCCGATTGCTGCCACCGGAGCGTCCGATCAATAGTTTGTGTTGGTTTTAGATCTCTTTCTCTGTTTCCTATTTCATCTCACGGGGGATTACTTTATATATCGTGCGCCGTCGTGGCTCTTGATCCGCATCCGCATCCATAGCCCAACCCTAGCCACCGGATTCGTCTGCCCTATCCGCCGACTTCACCGTTCCAGCCACCGAGCTCTCCTCCACCGCCGCATCCTCCAGCGCCTACTCCACGCGCCCGAGCGCCACGCCACCGCACCATGCACCGCTGCCGCTCCTACCCGCGCACCACCGCAAGCCGCGACTCAGCACCGCCGAGCTTGCCCGTGCGCCTCCCTATGCCAGCGCACCGTCGCAGCTCCCCACTCCGCATCGCCGCTCACCTCCACAGCAGAAGCACTGCCCTAGTGCCGCCTTGTCCCTGCACTTATCCAGCACCACTAGTGCCCTACCTAACCCTAGCTGTTGAGCCTCATGCGCTTCGCTAACCCTAACCCTGCCTTGTGATTCGGTGGTTCCTCGCACGTCGTTCCTCTTCTCACCGTTTCATCAGATTCGCCAGGTAGCAAGCCCCGTATTTCAATTTTGTACCTAATTGCTTGCTCTATTAGGGTTTCATATATCTAGATGCATAATCTAAGTTATTTGTATATCCTATCTATTCCATCGTGCAGCAAGCCAGTTCTGTTGAGGTGTCAGTGGCAGTTGTCAGTTAACTCAGGGCCAAGCTGGCGAGTACGGAACGAGGCCAAGCCTCGAAAGTGACAGTTGATCTTTGTTAGTGGCAGTTGATTCTTCTTTGATCCATTAGATGGCTCATACGAAGAATGTTGGAGGTGGTCCCGGTGACGAGGATCCAAGGCCCCCGCCTCACCAACCTGCAGAACCAAAAGGAAGGCGACCTAGAAGTTGGCAGTAAGGAAGTGTAAGTTTGTAGATGCTGACACAGTGAGAGCCGCCGTAGTTGCTGAGGCCGCAGAGCGTGCTGAGAGAGGAGGTGCTCGCAGTGGAGTCCGAATTGCTGATCCGCTTTCACTAGAGGCGATGGCTTCACTTGAGCGCCTTCATGGTGGTCCAGCTGGGACTCTCATGATTAGCGAATGACGTGTTGCCATTGATGAGGTTCAGCCTCAAGGGGAGCCACAGCAGCAGCCTTAGCTAGCACAGCAGATTCAGGAGCCACAGCCAACATAGCAGTCTCAGGAGGGTGAGTAGGTCCAGCAAGCCGAGGAGACAGAGCCAGCATCATAGCCACAGTTATGCCGCTCTAGTCGTACTTGGGTTCTAGTCACGCCGATGGCAGACACTCAATGCAGGGGTTCTCATCCACCACCTCGACCATAGGGTCCGCCTCTAGTGACCTATCTTGACCTGAGGGCCACCACGACCAAGTAGGTGCAACAACTGAGGTTCGTAGACTTTGAGGTGTGGTTTCCACCCAGGAGGGATGAGAGAGCATCAGAGGGATTCTATACACCCCTGTAGGAGGACTTCTATAATACCTATCTGAACAGCAGAGCAGTTTTTAGATCACAGAGGGTGTGCAACATCAAGTCTATTGTTGCAGCAGCTAGAGAGCACATTCGCCCCTACCTTGCATATCTGTCGGGGCTAACATATTTGATTGGATGGACCAGATTATATGTTCCATCTTGGGTTCATCAGTTCTATGCATCTCTCTGGATTGACCCACATCATAGGTTTATACACTTTGCATTTGGAGGTAGAGACTACTGGTTGATGAGCACTAGGGTCAGGGAGATACTGAGGCTTTAGGAGCAGCCAGTTAGGCTCCATGAGGTGTGCTATGGACAGACCGCACCCCCAGATGCCCTCATGGTGGTATGGTACCTCCTACTGACTTGGTTCATCACTGCTTCACAGAGCCCTTTAGCGAGGGGTTGAGGAGGAACCCCTGTGATCTCACTCCACCTGCTTGAGTGATTGAGGCTATCATGAGGAGGACTTTACTTCCAAGGATGGGATACAGAGAGGGATTGACTCAGATACAGCTCTGGCTTCTCAACTCTCTAATGCAGCAGATAGTTTTTGATATCTGGGATCTTCTTCTGTTAGAGATGGAGGACACTATAGCTAAGGGCTTCAGAGGTCACAGGCAGCTACCCTATACTCACTGGGTCACATTCCTTATCCATAGAGCAGTTACTGTTAAGTTGCCTAAGATGATTGCTGAGTACAGTGGTGCCACTATAGAGTTTCCTGCTTATAACCTGACTCAGATGATTCACCATAGTACACCACAGGCACCTAGCCAGCCACGCCATCATCCAGTGGTGCTAGAGACTGCAGCCCAACAGGATGATATTATCAGGGGTATTGCAGCCACAGAGGAGGAGTAGCTTGCTCAGCAGGAGGGGTTAGTCACTAGCGAGCCTAGTGACAATTCTGATGATGACTACCAGCCCGTTCCTCAGATACCTCTGAAAGCATCTAGGCCCCTTGTTGGGTTTCGGTGATTAATGACAATACGTGATTACTATGACTAACGTGTGTTTTGCAGAAACAATTGAGTTAGGTCACGGTAATGGAGATCGATTGGGCAATCATGGTTGTCATTCCCCTACGATGGAAATCATTTCGGTTTTCAAAGGATGAACGACAAGGTTAAGGATGAGCTAGTTCTAAGTGTCGATTGGAGTTGAAGAGACACTTAGAGTAGTTTAGGACTTTATTTTTCCTTTGGCCGTACTATTAAGGGGGTATGGACGAGTAGCTTGACCTAGGTGAGTCTAGTGAGTTAGGTGTGATGCACACTTGTTCAAACTAGCGCTAGGTAGCTCCTACATATGCCTAAGATCAAATGGAGCAAACTTCATTCACATATGATCGAGGTTTGGAAGTGAATGGAGGGTCAAATACTGACCGGACGCTGGCTTCGGTGTGACCGGACGCTGGCGCAGAGTCCGGTTAGTTCATTTGACTAAGGTGAAATCGTTCGGTGTGACCGGATGCTGGAAGGTCAAGTGATCGGACGCTGAGAGCCGGCGTCCGGTCGTTTCCAGTAAGGTTCTAGAGAGGGTAAATCGTGACCGGACGCGTCCGGTCAATGCTGACCGGACGCTGGCAGCGTCCGATCACACTGTAAACCCTAGAGTTCAGGGTGTACTGATCGGAGCATCCAGTCAACAAGACCAGAGCGTCCGGGCACCCCGCAGAGGCACATAACGGTTCGTTTTTTAGCCCATGTTATAAATAGAAGCTCCACTCGTGTGTGGAGTTACTTTTGCTCATTCCAATAGCTGAGAAACACCTTAGAGAGTGCCAAGAAGAGCAAGGTCCTAGTGAGGTGATTGAGATTTGAGAATCCAAAAGAGAGACCTCATTAGTGAAGATCGAGAGTAGCAAAGTGTGCATCCACCTTCTCATTAGGGTTTGGTCAAGTGAGAGTTCGTGCTTGTTACTCTTGGTGATCGGCATCACCTAGATGGCTTGGTGGTGATTGGGAGTTTGGTGATCACCCGGCAGAGCTTGTGGGTGACCCAACTCACGTTGTGAGAGGTTGTGGGTGATTCACCGCGACAGAGTGTCGAAGAATCAACTCGTAGAGAGCACTTAATCCTTGCGTGGATCAAGGGGGAGCTACACCCTTGCGTGGGTGCTCCAACGAGGACTAGTGGGTAGTGGCGACTCTCCGATACCTCGGCAAAACATCGTCGCGTCCTTTCCTCTCTTTTACTTTGAGCATTTACTTTGTGCAATTCAATTCATGTTTTTACATTCTTAGAATTGCCATGCTAGAGTAGGATTGGAACTTAGGTTGCAAGTCTTTTGTGTGGTAGAACAATTAGAAACACCTTTTAGGCACAAGGGGTTAATTGGGCTAACCATAGGACTTAATTATTGCGAAGAAATTTAGAATTAGCCCAATTCACCCCCCTCTTGGGCATCTTGATCCTTTCAATTGGTATCGGAGCCTCGTGCTCACATATTTAGGCTTAACCACCTAGATCAAGATGTCTCACGGGGATGGACCTCCTCCTATCTTTGAGGGAGATGACTTTGCTTATTGGAAAATTCGCATGGAGGCGTATCTAGAGGCTCTAGATGTTGGTATTCTTAGAGCCGCCTCACAAGGCTTCCTAAAACCTTGGGATGCTACTAACCTACAAGGCGATGAGGTTAATTACGAGAAGTGGAATGCAAAAGCTCGAAACACCATCTTTAGAGGCCTTTGCAAAGATGTGTTCAATCGTGTGAGGAACCACAAAGACGCCCATGCACTATGGTCGGATGTTTGTGCGCTCCATGAGGGAACTAAGAGTGAGCGTGAGGAACGCTATCATCTTGTCATGAAAAAGCTAAACTCTTTTGAAATGCTTCCTAGAGAAAGTGGTAATGAAATGTATTCATGTTTGAATGTTCTTGTAGAGGAAGTCAATGGGCTTGGACTCACTCAAATGCAAGAGTGGCATCAAGTTTGATGGCAAGAAGAAGAAGTTCTTCACAAGCTCAAGAAGAAAGCCAATCTCCGAGATGGATTTCTACAATTGTGGCGAACTTGGCCATCTAGCTCATCAATGCACAAAGCCCAAGAAAGACAAGTTCAAGAACAAGAACAAGGGCAAGAAAGATGACTCAAGCAATGAAGATGAAGATGAGAAGAAAAAGAACAAGCCATACAAGAAAAGAGATGGCAAGAAGAAGGACTTCCATAAGAAGAAGAAGAGTGGAAAGGCTTACATTGTCTGTGATTGGCTCACGGACATTGATTCATCTAGTGGATCATCCGATGATGAAAGTGACAATGAGAAGGTGGCCGCCATTGCTATTGACTTATCATCTTCACCGCCTTCACCGCCATCATCCTCTACACATCTATGCCTTATGGCCAAGGGTGAACGCAAGGTATCACATGATGATGATAGTAGTGGTGATGATCATGCTCACAATGATGATAGTGATAGTGATAGCGATGATGAATATGAGTCACCTACTTATGATGATCTTGCTAAATTACTAAAGAAATACACTAAGATCATTATAAAGACTAGAGCTAAGAATGAAAAGCTTGAGATTAAGAATGATTCTCTTTTAGCTAAATGTGAGATAGCCAAAAAGGCTAGTGTTGTGCTTAGAGAAGCAAATGATGCTATGTCATCCAAACTCAAGGAGCTCAAATCTTCTAAGAAAGAGCTTAAAGATAAACATGATAAACTTGAGTGGGTTCGCAAAGAGCTCATCACTAGCCACAACAAGCTAAAAGATGAATACACTACTCTTAAGGTTAATCATGATACCCTTGTTATTGCTCAAGAATTTTTACCCAATGAGCCACATGATGCCACTAATGATGTTGTTAAGATTGATATAGCTACATCATGTGATGATCTTATTGATGAGAGCATTGCGCAAGGATCTAGTGGCAAAGGCAAGAAAGTGGTTGAGTGCAATGACTATGATGAGTACATCAAGCTCAAGCATGATAATGGGAAGCTCAAGAAAGAATTTGAAGAACTCAAAGCCACCAAGCCTATTATGCTAGAAACTATTGTTCATGACGATGGTTTGATCCTTGAGAATGAGAAGCTCAAAGATGAGAACAAGAAGCTCAAGGAAGAAAAGAACAATGATGCTCTCAAGGAAGAAAACAAGAAGCTCAAGTTAGAAAAAGAGCATCTTAAGATTGGATTGAGCAAGTTCACAAGAGACAAGCACCTTCAAAGTGAGCTCTTAATGAACACCGTCATGAAGATGGATAGAAGTGGCATTGGGTACATGGCAAATCAAGAGAAGAAGAAGGCTCAAGCTCAACAACAACAATCAAAGCCAAAGCCAAAGCTGAAGAGATGCTTTGAGTGTGGACAAGAATGCCATTTTGCTCATGAGTGCCAAACTCCACCACCACAACCCTTGCCCAAGCATGCTAGACCCTTTGCCTTCAATGCTCACTACATGCTTAGAAAGGATTCTAGTGGAATGATAAAAGTGATGTTCTTAGGACCTCCCAATAAGAATAGGCCTAAGAAAATTTGGGTTGCGAAGTCACTTGTTGAGAAGATGAAGGGCCCTCAACAAGTTTGGGTTCCTAAAGCTTGATCTCTTGTGTGTAGGTGAACTACAAGACCGGTGGAAGTCATTGGGTTATTGATAGTGGTCGCACACAACATATGATCGGTGATCCTCGTATGTTCTCCTCACTAGATGAAGAAGTAGATGGACAAGAAAGAATCACATTTGGGGATAATTCAAAGGGCAAGGCTAAAGGATTGGGTAAAGTGGCAATATCAAATGATCATTCAATCTCCAATGTGTTATATGTTGCTTCATTGAGCTTCAACTTGCTATCCGTTGGGCAATTGTGTGATCTTGGATTCCAATGCTTGTTTACCGAGAAGGAAGTTGTTGTATCTAAGAAGGATGATGAACAAGTGATATTCAAAGGATTTAGATACAACAACCTATATCTAGTGGATTTCACCTCCGAAGATGCAAACTTGAAGACATGCCTATTCACCAAAACAACACTTGGTTGGCTATGGCGTAGAAGACTTGCTCATGTTGGGATGAGCTCACTCAAGAAGCTTATGAAGAATGATTTGGTGAGAGGGTTGAAGGATGTGAAGTTTGAGAAGGACAAGCTTTGTAGTGCATGTTAAGCCAGCAAGCAAGTTGCAAATACCCATCCAACAAAAGCTTTCATGTCAACCGCAAGAGTGCTAGAACTCCTTCACATGGATTTATTTAGACCAACAACATACAAGAGTTTAGGAGGAAATCTTTATTGTCTTGTGATTGTTGATGATTATTCAAGGTATACATGGGTATTCTTCCTTCATGACAAATCCAAAGTTGCATCTTGCTTCAAGAAGTTTGTCAAGAGAGCACAAAATGAATTTGAAGTGAAGCTCAAGAAGATAAGAAGCAACAATGGGAAAGAATTTGACAACACAAACATAGAAGCTTATTGTGATGAAGTTGGAATCAAACATGAAGTCTCCGCAACATATACTCCTCAACAAAATGGTGTAGTTGAGAGGAAGAACTGGACATTGATCACTCTTGCTAGAACAATGCTTGATGAGTACAACACCCCCGAAGGTCTATGGGCTGAAGCAATCAACACCGTATGCTATGCATCAAACCACCTATTCCTTCAAAAGTTCCTTGGCAAGACACCTTATGAGTGGCTCAATGGGAAGAAGCCGGACGTCTCGTTCTTTAGGGTGTTTGGTTGCAAATGCTACATCTACAAGAAGCGGCAACACTTAGGGAAGCTCCAAAGATGTTGTGATATTGGTTTTCTTGTTGGTTACTCATCAAAGTCCAAAGCATATAGAGTATTTAATCATGCCACCGGCTTGGTTGAAGAAACATATAATGTGGAATTTGATGAATCTAATGGCTCCCAAGGAGCACATAAGAATCTTGATGATGTAGGTGATGAACCATTGAGGGAGGCTATGAAGAACATTCCGGTTGGAGACATCAAGCCTAAAGATGATGAAGATGATGCACAAGTGATTGATCCACCTTCTTCATCAAGTGTGCCACAAGATGATGACAAAGATAGGAGAGTAGAAAATGAAGATACTCATGTCTCCCATGAACAAATGGTGGTACAAGCACAAGATGTTGATGCTCCACAACCTCCCCCTCAAGTGGTCAATTGAAGAAATACACCCCTACTTCAAGATCATCCACAAGATCTCATCACAGGGAGTCCATCAAAGGGTGTAATGACTCGATCTCAAAAACTTACTTCATTTATTGCTCATCACTCTTTTGTCTCTTGCTTTGAGCCTACTAAGGTAGAAGAAGCTCTTCAACATCCGGATTAGATAAATGCCATGCATGAAGAGTTGAACAACTTCACTCACAATGAAGTTTGGACTCTTGAAGAGCGACCAAAAGGTGGAAGAGTCATTAGAACAAAGTGGGTGTTCTGAAACAAGCAAGATGATCAAGGTGTTGTTGTGAGGAACAAGACAAGACTAGTTGCAAAGGGGTTCTCTCAAGTTGAAGCTATCCGTATCCTCCTTGCATATGCATCACATCATGAAATAAAACTTTATCAAATGGATGTGAAAAGTGCATTTTTAAATGGCTTTATTAATAAACTAGTCTATGTTGATCAACCTCCCAGGTTTGAAGACCCTAGATATCCTAATCATGTTTATAGGTTGTCTAAGGCATTATATGGGCTTAAGTAAGCCCCAAGAGCTTGGTATGAGCGCCTTCGGGACTTCCTCATTGAGAAGGGCTTCATCATTGGGAAGGTCGACACCACACTCTTCACCAAGAAGCTTGATGGGCATATCTTCATTTGTCAAGTGTATGTTGATGATATCATCTTTGGATCATCAAATGAAGATTCATGCAAAGAATTTGGTGAATTGATGTCGAAGGAGTTCGAGATGTCAATGATTGGAGAGCTTACATTCTTTCTTGGTTTTCAAGTCAAGCAAATGAGAGAAGGGATTTTCATCTCTCAAGAGAAATATACTAATGATCTTCTCAAGAGATTCAAGATGGATAAATGTAAGCCAATCAAGACACCAATGCCAACCAATGGACATCTTGACCTAGATGAGGGAGGTAACCCGGTTGATCAAACTCTCTACCGCTCTATGATTGGTAGCTTGTTGTATTTGACCGCATCTAGGCCCGACATCATGTTTAGTGTGTGTATGTGTGCTAGGTTTCAAGCTAATCCTAAGGAAACTCATTTAATTGCTGTAAAAAGAAGCCTTAGGTATCTTAAGCACACACCAAGCATTGGCCTTTGGTATCCCAAAGGAGCTAGATTTGAATTAATTGGCTATTCTGATTCGGAATATGCCGGATGCAAAGTTGATAGAAAAAGTACATCTGGAGGGTGCCATTTGCTTGGTAGATCACTTGTGTCTTGGTCCTCCAAGAAACAAAATAGTGTGGCTTTGTCCACCGCCGAAGCGGAATACATTGCCGCGGGTGCTTGTTGTGCACAAATACTTTACATGAAACAAACTTTGCTAGACTATAGTGTAGCTCTAGATAAAATACCTCTTTTGTGCGACAATGAAAGTGCGGTAAAACTTGCAAACAATCTGGTTCAACACTCTCACACCAAGCACATAGATATCCGCCATCACTTTCTTAGAGATCATGTTGCTAAAAATGATATATCACTAGAAGGTGTAAGGACCGAGGATCAATTGGAGGATATCTTCACTAAACCGCTAGATGAGGCAACATTTTGTAAATTGCGGAATGAACTCAATGTGCTTGATTTTAGCAACTTCACTAAAAATTGAGCTTGTGTTGTCCCTTGCATTGCATTGTAATATACAACATGTTTAATGCTTTTATAATGCATATAGGGCTTGTCTAACATGGTTTGGATAACCGTCGAAAAATGAGTGAAGAAGCTTAACCTTGGATCAAACTTGACAAACAACTAGATTTACTTTTAAGTATTGCATTGCATAAGAATGAATGTTGTTTTGTCGTTTATCTTAAATCGCCCTTTTATTGACTATTTTCTTAAAAAGAATTATAGCCTAAGGCAAAATATTTTGAAAAACTTGAGGGTTTGAGAGAGGTCACTCATATCAGTCCCAATTTATGTTTATTTGGATCTTATTGGAGTTGGGACTTGATTGGGAACAGGCAGCGCGAAAGAATTTGAAGATTTGCTGAAGAAGGAGTGACCGGACGCTGCACCGGACTCTGGTGTCCAGTGTCCGGTCAGTTCATAGGAGGTGAACCTACTGCCGAAGGAGTGATCGGACGCTGAAACAATGTTTTTCCAGCATCCGGTCAGAAGGTGCTTCAGCGTCTAGTCGTTCATGAAGACATCAAGGCTAGGTGACCGGACTTTGGCTGCGTCTGGTCGGTGTCCACCGGACACGTCCGGTCACAATTCCAGAGGATTTGGACCTCTCTGGAATCGACCGGACGTTGGGTGGTAGCGTCCGGTCGCTACCACCGGAGCGTCCGGTCAGTAGGAATCATGTCGGATTCGATCTCTTTTTCCTTTCCTATTCGATCTCGTTGGGGGGGCATCCTATTTAACCACGCGCCATACTGCCTTGTCCCGTATCACGCCGTGCCCTAACCACCGAGAGCCGCCACCTCCTGTGCCTGGGCCACCGTCTCCAGCCACGAGCTCGCCACACCAGCACCACCGCACGCCCCCACTGCCAGCCGTCGTGCAGCAAGCTTTGTCGCGCCTGCCAAAGCACCGTAGTCCAGTGCCCTAGCCCCACGCCGCAGCATTGCCGCCTCCTGTGCCTCATGCCACCGCGCCACTGCTTGCCCACGCCGCCGCCGCTCGCCCGTGTGGCGCCTGTCCTACACCTGTGGCAGAACCTCCTAAATTATAGGGCCCACATGCACCTGTCATTGTCCGACGACCTTTGACATCTGTGCGTATGTTCCCGGTAACTTAAGAAGACTATCGGGTGTCCTCGGGGAACCCCGAATCATCCACGATTTCTGAGCAGGATCACGTTACAGAGTTATTGCAGTATTACAACATTTATTCAAATATCAACATCAGAGTAAAAATAGCGGAAGTCTTACAATAACATAATTTACAAAACAGTAGTTTCAAACCTCATAACTAAGTTTGATGATTATTACAAAATGAAATAGTGGAGTGGCATTATAATATAATACAAAACACACAATGAAACTGCCCTGTCCAAGGGCCACACATTTACTTCTCATCATCATCACAAGGAACAACCGTCATGCAACACGATCCAAAATAGATCTGCTCATGAGCCTCACCTGCAACAAGGGGTCAACGAACCCTGAGTACAAAAGTACTCAACAAGACTTAACCGAAATAAAACTGATAGAACTCAGGAATACCGGCTCATGGGAATCAAGGTATGGCTTTAACAATAATCAAAGTTCTTTTGCGTAAAAGCTCTTTAACAAAATTCTTTACTTCAAAGTTAAAACTTTATAAGTACCACATATGAATCTACCATGATCCATAATGAGATCATGAACTTCATATCAATCTGTTTTGCAAACCTTTCTCAAGTTCCAGTTATTAATACTACGATGATGAACAGTGAGTTCAGTCTCCATAACCGAGGAGCAATGACGATTCGAACCGATTAAACCTAGCTAGGGATTCCAGACCACACGACATATGCAGGTCCCCGACCTACATATACCAACCTACCCTCGGATCCTCTAACCAAGAATGGGTCTGCGCCACCCGAGAATACCATACTCCACCATTCCAGCTCATGGCCACGTGGGTACACGCTATTCCCGCCATCTCTCCACTCCCAGTGCGCGAGTAGCCATTCTCGTAATAGAATAGCTAAGTTAAGGCTTACCGGAGTATGTGGTTAGTACTACAAAGTCTCACCTCATGCAATTCAACAACGGACGGACCTTAATCGACACAGGCGGAAAGAACCCGCTCACAAGACCTCCATGTCTTGTGGCTCACACGCACCGAGTCCGCCTGGTCTAGATTTATTACTCCACATTCCCATATCACATGTTAACATAATTAACCAAAGTTCCATTTAAATTTCGCAGGTGACAGGTAATCACCCGACTTTCATCGTTCTACGCATAGCTAAGCAAAACTAGGCATATACGAATTTAAAACTAGTAATATGGTAAATAAGGAATAACAAGGTTGGTAATGTACCAATTTGGTTTGTACTTGACTCCTAATCACTTAATGCAGTAAAAAGAAGCAAAAGCGAAATCAATTTGAAAATACAAGGTAGGGTTGTATGCATCCGGGGCTTGCCTTCGTTGACGGAAAAGTCCGGTTCCTACGACGTTTCACAAGTATTCGATCCGACCTCAGCAGACGGATTAACCTCCTCCGTAACTTGATTAACTACTATGTGTTCACCTTCGTTCACTACACATAGTAACAGTGCCATGTTTAACATGATGCGGAGTACGAAACATGATGCTCGATGATGGATGCAAAAATTAACATTTTGAATACAATTTTCCTTCGCGGTACAGTTACAAGTCAAACTAACCAAATCTTTTTTGTACTACTTACATCAATTGCCAAGGATCATTATCAACTAATGACCCAAGGACATCACTCAATCAAAAATTCAAACAAGACCTAAATCACTAAAGGTTACTATTTGCTTTTATGAATTAATTAATTAATTAAGAATTATGAAATAAATCAACTTGTTCCAACTGACCTCAAAATTTTTGTAAATGTTCATTACATGATAACTAAGTGGCAAAACAAATTTCATAATCTTTGGATAAATAAATAAGCCTAGAAAAATCATGGAAATTCATTTATTAATTAATTGAGCAATTTTCATCACATTCAAAAAGTACTGAAAAATATTATTTCATATTTTTCTTAAATATTATACATCACAGAGAAGTCACACCAAAAGTTTCATAATTTTTGGAGCTCTAAATAAATCTACACAAAAATAATAAATTACATCACTATTCATTCAAATATGAAAATAGAAAAATTTCCATTTGAACGTTGAGTCACTGACAAAGGGACCCCACTTGTCATCTTCAATCTCCAGCGCTGACTCCGGTGACACGCGCACTGACCGGTGATTCCTCGCCGATGGCGAGACCAACAACGACGACGAATGTACTAACATGATCACTACATCGCGGCGCATCGATTTGTGGCACAAATGCGACCGATTACTGCCTGGACCGAGCACAGCGACGACCATGGCAGGCACAATGGCACGGCCGCGCTACACCGGCGACACAAGCGCTGTAGAGGTTAAACACTTAGCATAGAAGGGTTCAGCACCTCACCCCGAACACGACTGAGCAACGAGCAGGGTCGGAGGAGCAACGAAGAGGCTGGTCGACGTTCCGAGCAGGCATGGCGGAGCAGATCGTCGTCGGTGGCGATATTCCGGTAGCTGTGGTGGTCAAAATGAGAAATCAATGGGTCGTAGAGTACCACGGCATAGTGGCAAAGTTGAAACAGGACTCAGCAGGGGCAGAGGCATACCGTGGAGCTCTGGCCACGGTGAGGCGAACACGACGGCGACTCTGTCGACCGCGAGGAAGAAGACGAAGAACGGCATAGCCCGGTGAAATCAGGCGATCCAAGCAGGATGTCTAGATGCGCAAGGAGCAAGTGAAGCTAGAACAAGCGTTGCTGAGACGGTAACAGTGCTAGGTCGACGGTGAAAGCTCAACGGAGCGATGACAACGGCGGCGACGGTGAAAACAGAGGAAGAAGAAAAACAACGACGACGGCGTCTCGGTACTTATAGCACGGCTCAGAAGCTCAAGGAAGCCACGACGGAGCCGTTCCCACGCCAGCACGACGCCAAAGACGGCCACGACGCGCCTAGAACGCCGAAGAAGGCCCGCCAGCAATGTAGCTTAAACGGTGAACACTGTTCATCAATATTACAGAATTGCCATCCAGTTTGAAACTCAAATTACTCCCAAATTTTTGTAACAACTCAAAAATCTCCAAAAATAAAATTTGTTCAAAATCAAAAGTTCTACAAGTTTGCTTTTATAACCACCCCCAAATTCGGTCTAGATTTTGAAATGAACTTTTGAATTCGAATAGGGGAAATTTAATAAATTACGCCTTTTCGAATTACTCCAAATTTTTCATAACAACTTTGAAAACTCCAAAAACAAACTTTGTATAACTTCTCAAGCTCTACACTTTTGCTTTTGGGCTCAACCCCAAAATATGCTTAGATTTTGAAATGAGTTTTCAGGGTAGGATTTAATTGCTGAAAATCAGGGTTTTCTCGAAAATTTAAAAATCCAAGCAAACTTTGAACTTAAGTCAAACAATACAATTCAACACATACCACATAAATATAAACTTGTTTTAGTGTATGCATCTCAAAGTTTTCACCAAATGCCAAATGCTTTGCAATGCGTATGATGACATGTCAGGTTTTAGTATTTAAACACCCGGGGTGTTACAATCCTTCCCCCTAAAAGAAATCTCGCCCCGAGATTCAAAGCTATAGGGTAAGTAATGGAAAAGGAAATGTGTCGCGAGAACACATTCAAGATCTGTCCATAAAACAGTTGAGGTCCCTTTACAAAACACAACTTGTACAACCGAGCTCAACTAACATTACTCTATTCTATATTGACGCTAGAAACTCTGGAAACTTTTCTAACAAGTAATCTTCTGATTCCCAAGTAGCTTCCTCTTCTGAATGTTGATTCCATTGTATTTTATAGAACTTGATTGTCCTCCTTCGAGTAACACGATCCTTCTGATCCAAAACTTGGATAGGATATTCAGAATAAGTCAAATCTAGTTCAAGTTCCACTCCTTCAACCTCAATATTCTGCTCAGGCACTCGGAGACACTTCTTCAACTAAGAAACATGGAACACATCATGCACAGCTGTGAGATGTTCAGGTAATTTTAAGCGATATGCCCCTTTTCTATACCTCTCCAAAATTTGATATGGTCCAATATATCGAGGTGCCAACCTTCCTTTAACACCAAAACGGGTAACTCCCTTCATTGGTGACACTTTCAGATATACAAAATCTCCTTTGTTAAACACCAATGGTCTACGTCGTCTGTCCGCATAACTCTTTTGTCGGGATTGAGCTATCTTCAAATTACTTTGTATTTGCTTAACCTTGTCTTCTGTTTCTTTCACAAGGTCAACCCCAAAGAATCTTCTTTCTCCAGGCTTAGACCAACTCAACGATGTTCTGCATCTACGACCATAGAGTGCTTCAAATGGAGCCATTCTAATGCTTTCCTGATAACTATTGTTGTATGAGAATTCAGCCAAAGGCAGACATTCATCCCACTTTTTGGAATAGTTAAGAACACAACATCTTAACATATCTTCAAGTACTTGATTGACTCTTTCAGTCTGACCATCAGTCTGGGGATGATAAGCTGTACTGTACAGAAGTTTGGTACCTAATGAAGCATGTAAGTGTTTCCAAAAGCTGGAGACAAACTATGTACCCCTATCTGACACTATGGTCTTTGGTACTCCATGTAAGCTCATGATTCTTGCTAAATACATCTTGGCATATTGGATCGTAGGATATATAGTCTTGATAGGAAGAAAATGTGCTGACTTAGTGAGTCGTTCTACAATAACCCATACTGAGTCAAATCCCTTTGATGTCTTGGGTAGACCAACAATAAAGTCCATACTTATGTCCTCCACTTCCAAGATGGAATAGGTAATGGTTGTAATTCACCAGCAGACCTCAAATGTATAGCTTTCACCTTTTGACAAGTATCACACTTTGCTATATATCTAGCAATCTCTATTTTCATTTTAGTCCACCAGAATCTTTGCTTCAAGTCATGGTACATCTTGTTGCTTCCCGGATGGATAGATAACCTAGTAGCATGTGCCTCTTCTAGAATTGACTACCGCAACTCAGGAACTTTTGGTACCACCAGGCGATCCTTGAACCATAGTACACCTTCATCATCTATGCTAAAGCATTCCACTTTTCCATTCTTGACTCTTTCCTTGATATGGGCTATACCCTTGTTTTTTTCTGAGCAGCAACAACTTGATCTCGAATAGTGGCTTCAATAATTATGTTGGTCAAGCTACCTTGTTGAATTACTTCTACATTCAATTTCTCCATTTCTTGGCATAAAGTCAAACCCATTGTTCTCACTGCCAGACAATGGTAATAACTTTTGCGACTGAGAGCATCTACAACCACATTTGCTTTACCAGGGTGATAATGTACTTCCAAGTCATAATCCTTAATCAGTTCTAACCATCTTCTTTGTCGCATGTTCAATTCTGACTGAGTAAAGATATACTTTAAGCTCTTGTGGTCTGTATACATATGGCACGTATTACCAAGTAGGTAATGTTGCCAAATCTTTAGAGCATGGACCACAGCTGCTAACTCCAGATCATGAGTCGGATAGTGTTCTTCATGTTGCTTAAGTTGCCTAGATGCATAAGCAATGACTCGGCCTTCTTGCATCAACACACATCCAATACTAATACCCAAAGCATCACAATAAACATCAAACGGCTTCTCGATATCAGGTTGGGCTAACACTGGTGCAGTAGTCAATAGTCTTTTCAAAGTCTAGAAAGCCTTTTCACAATCAGATGACTAGACAAACTTGACTTGGTTCTTCAACAATTCAGTTATGGACTTTGATACTTTAGAGAAATCTGGAATAAGCCGACGGTAATACCCTGCCAATCCCAGAAAACTCCGAACTTGATGAACTATGGTTGGCAGTTTCCAATCAAGCACATCCTTCACTTTGCTTGGATCAACTGCAACGCCTTCAGCTGACAAGACATGTCCAAGAAATTGTACTTAAGCCAGAAATCACATTTGCTGAACTTGGCATATAGTTGATGTTCTCTCAAGTGGGTCAGAATAATTCTGAGATGTTCCACATGTTCTTTCTTATTCTTGGAATATACTAGAATGGCATCAATAAACACCACTACAAACTTGTCTAGCTCAGACATGAATACTGAATTCATCAGATACATGAAATGAGCTAGAGCATTTGTCAAACCAAAAGACATTACCAAGTATTCATATAATCCATATCTTGTGGTAAATGCCGTTTTGGGAATATCTTCAGGCTTTATCTTGATTTGGTGATATCCTGACCTCAAATCTATCTTGGAGAAAACTTTGGCTCCGGCCAGTTGATCAAAAAGCAAATCTATCCAAGGTAATGGATACTTATTCTTGATGGTCACTTCATTCAACGGACGATAGTCGACACATAACCTCAGGGTCTTATCTTTCTTTTTCACAAAAATTGCCGGACATCCCCAAGGTGATGAACTAGGTTGGATAAACCCCTTCTCAATCAATTCTTGCAACTAAGTCTTCAACTCGGCCAACTCCTTAGGTGGCATCCTATAAGCTCTCTGAGAAATCAGAGCTGTTCTAGGTTGCAACTCTATGTTAAACTGTACATCCCTATTAGGTGGTAGACTGGGTAAATCTTCAGGAAACACATCCGGAAATTCACACACTACCGGGATATCTCTAATTTCTTTGACAGCAGTTGCACATATCTTGCCCACTGATCTTCTTAAGGTTGGAAGTTGGATGAGAAGTTGAGAAGTACTATCAGGCAAACTTACCCTTAAAGTTCTATTCAAAGCATCTATAATAGCCTTATGCTGATACATCCAATTCATTCCCAAGATTACATCTATGTCCTGATCCTTAAGGATAATCATGGTAGTGGGAAAAATATACCCACCCAGGTTTACGGGTACCTGGTATACCATTTCCTTAGTACACAGACGTCCCCCGGGCGACTGTATAAAGAAATTTTCCTTTGTTGCCCCAATTGAAATTTCATACTTCACGACAAATGTTCTATTGATGAATGAATGCGATGCGCCAGAATCAAAAAGTATAACTGCAGGGTGATTGGCAACAGGAAACATACCTATCATCACTGGCTCCCCTTCTAGAATTTCTCCAGCTTGAATATAGAACACCAGTCCTGTCTTCCTCTCATCTTTGCCCTTCTGAGCATTCTGATTGGGGTTCTTGTTTGGTGCCTGACCCTGTTGTTGATTGGCAGGGGCCTTCTGATAATTTTGATTAGCCTGCCTGGGATACGGACATTCCCTAGAGAAATGACCAGTCCTTCCACAATTGTAACATGGATAGTTGTGACCCTAGGACGTTGGAGCATTGCCACCAGGAGCATTGGTCGACTGTGAATTCGGGTAGGTTATAGTAGGACGGACATTTGACTGTTGCTCGGCTTGAGACTGCGGCGGACGATAAGGAGGACGATTGTGATGTACTAGATGATAAATCACCCTCTGCCTCTTCCGATTTCCCCCAAAAGATCTAGATGGCATACTCTTTTTCTTTTTGAGCTCCTTATGCTGCCGATACTTTGACTCTGAAGCAATTGCAATATTTACTGCCTCATGATAAGTAACATTAGTACAAGTTGTCATCATTGTTTGCAGCTTGGTATTCAGGCCTCTCATAAACCACCTCTTCTTCTTGGCATCAGTATTGATATGTTCAGATGCATATTGGGATAGGTGATTGAATCTTCCCACATACTACATCATAGTTTGATCCCCTTGCTTCAAAGCAAGGAATTCATCTAGCTTCATAGTCAT
This sequence comes from Miscanthus floridulus, assembly GCF_019320115.1. Taxonomy (NCBI): domain Eukaryota; kingdom Viridiplantae; phylum Streptophyta; class Magnoliopsida; order Poales; family Poaceae; genus Miscanthus; species Miscanthus floridulus. The sequence goes on along the minus strand of NC_089587.1, from coordinate 174,310,036 downwards.
AACTCCTTTAGGGATATAATGGGCTCTGAAGGTAGTATGGAACTCAGCCCAAGTTATTGGAATGTCACCTAGTTGCATAGCCACTAAGTTTGCCCACCAAGCACTTGCTGCTCCTCTAAGTTGCTGAGCGGCAAACGCAGGTTTCTGATACTCCGTGCATGGAATGAGATCAATTTTTTGCTCCATGGTTCGAAGCCAGTCATCAGCCTCCAATGGTTCATCTGCCTTGGTGAACACCGGTGGTCTTGTGTCTGTAAAATCAACATATGTAGCCTCCTGTCTGTTATGGTGGCGACCATGGTTTCCATGCATCTGATTCTAATTACTCTGAGCTATCTCATGAAGCAAACGAGAATTTTCGGCCATCACATTGATAAGTGCGGTTATAGCATCAGCCAGATTTGTTGGAACTGGTGGTAGATCTGGAATACCATCCTCATCTTGTGAAGTTCCAAGAATATACGAACCCCGCGTACGACGCATCTGCTCATAACAAACCAAACTTTATTCACAAGTCTTTATTGAATTGCACCAAAGCTTACTTCAGACACATTATATAGAGTTTACTAATATAAACACAAACCCGTAAGTACCAAAACAAGACTACATAACTTAACTAGAACTAACTATTATACAACTCTACTCCTTTCCTTGATTACTTCAAACTTCAGGCTCAGTATCCATTCTGGAATTATTACCGCCTTCATCATCACTTTCATCAATCATTACTAATTCTTCAAGATCTTCTTCTTCTTCCGATTCGTCATCATCGGCAAGGATGACATCGGGGTCCATGGCATCAGCTTGGGGTTCATGATTCGGATTTAGTAGATTGCTAAGCCTATGAACTTCCTCATGTAGATAGGTATTATGTTCTTCTAAATCTTCTACATAGAATTCTAGCTCATGAGTTCTAGCTCTAGCTACATTTTCCCTGTGCCAAGCTTCATTCCTTCCCTCCACCGTATGAACTAACATGCTTTCACAGTTTCTGTGCGCGGTGGTGAGACGCCTCAATTGATCCTGTAATTCTCCTACCTGTATAGCATCCAAAGCCCTATCTCTAGTAGCTTGTGCTAACTCTGCAGAAATCCTCTATATCTCTGCCTAGGGATCAGGCCTAGAGCTACTACTGCTAGCACCATCATTCCTAGGGGCAAGTTGGTGACGAGGAACTCCTTTGGGTCCAGTGGACTTACGGGGCGTCATCTTGGTACGAGCCATACTGTAGGAAGCCAATTTAATCCAAGTAAGATCATTTGATCAAAGTCTAAAGAGCAGCTATGATGGATTACATTACTCAAACCAGACTCACTACTCAACTCTAGACTCAGAGGTGAAGGAAGTAACTAGTAAATTAATCATGATGCATGAATCGTTCTTATGAACAAAAACATCAAAGTTTATAATGCACATAAACAACATTTATTTTTATATAGGGCATAGTAAGATTACTACTCCACCACACAAAACCTTTTTAATCAAATAAGGAATGGTGAGAAAGCAATAAGATAAGTCAGAAGCAATTTGGACCAAATTATCAAGTTAAATTTAGTCATCCAAATCATTTTGAAGTTTTTGTAAAACAATACAACAAAAACCTTGCAACGATCTCTCTGATACCATTCTGTGGCAGAACCTCCTAAATTATAGGGCCCACATGCACCTGTCACTGTCCGACGACCTTTGACATCTATGCATATGTTCCTGGTAACTTAAGAAGACTGTCGGGTGTCCTCGGGGAACCCCGAATCATCCACGATTTCTGAGTAGGATCATATTACAGAGTCATTGCAGTATTACAACATTTATTCAAATATCGACATCAGAGTAAAAACAACGGAAGTCTTACAATAACATAATTTACAAAATAGTAGTTTCAAACCTCATAACTAAGTTCGATGATTATTATAAAACGAAATAGTGGAGTGGCATTATAATATAATACAAAACACACAATGAAACTGCCCTGCCCAAGGGCCACACATTTACTTCTCATTGCCATCACAAGGAACAACCGTCATGCAGCACGATCCAAAATAGATCTGCTCATGAGCCTCACCTACAACAAGGGGTCAACGAACCCTGAGTACAAAAGTACTCAACAAGACTTAACTGAAATAAAACTGATAGAACTCAGGAATGCCGGCTCATGGGAATCAAGGTATGGCTTTAACAATAATCAAAGTTCTTTTGCGTAAAAGCTCTTTAACAAAATTCTTTACTTCAAAGTTAAAACTTTATAAGTACCACATATGAATCTGCCATGATCCGTAATGAGATCATGAACTTCATATCAATCTCTTTCACAAACCTTTCTCAAGTTCTAGTTATTAATACTACGATGATGAACAGTGAGTTGAGTCTCCATAACCGAGGAGCAACAACGATTCAAACCGATTAAACCCAGCTGGGGATTCCAGACCACACGACATATGCAGGTCCCCGACCTACATATACCAACCTACCCTCGGATTGTCTAAACAAGAATGGGTCCACGCCACCCGAGAATATAGTACTCCACCATTCCAGCCCATGGCCACGTGGGTACACGCTATTCCCGCCATCTCTCCACTCCTAGTGCGCGAGTAGCCATTCTCGTAATAGAATAGCCAAGTTAAGGCTTACCGGAGTATGTGGTTAGTACTACAAAGTCTCACCTCATGCAATTCAACAACGGACGGACCTTAATCGACACAGGCGGAAAGAACCCGCTCACAAGACCTCCATGTCTTATGGCTCACATGCACCGAGTCCGCCCGGTCTAGATTTATTACTCCACATTCCCATATCACATGTTAACATAATTAACCAAAGTTCCATTTAAATTTCACAGGTGACAGGTAATCACTCGACTTTCATCGTTCTACGCATAGCTAAGCAAAACTAGGCATATACGAATTTAAAACTTGTAATATGGTAAATATGGAATAACAAGGTTGGTAATGTACCAATTTGGTTTGTACTTGACTCCTAATCACTTAATGCAGTAAAAAGAAGCAAAAGCGAAATCAATTTAAAAATACAAGGTAGGGTTGTATGCATCCGGGGCTTGCCTTTGTTGACGGAAAAGTCCGGTTCCTCCGACGTTTCACAAGTATTCGATCCGACCTCAGCAGACGGATTAACCTCCTCTGCAACTTGATTAACTACTACGTGTTCACCTTTGTTCACTACACGTAGTAACAGTGCCATGTTTAATATGATGCGGAGTACGAAACATGATGCTCGATGATGGATGCAAAAATTAACAATTTGAATACAATTTTCCTTCGCGGTACAGTTACAAGTCAAACTAACCAAATCTTTTTCGTACTACTTACATCAATTGCCAAGGATCATTATCAACTAATGAACCAAGGACATCACTCAATCAAAAATTCAAACAAGACCTAAATCACTAAAGGTTACTATTTGCTTTTATGAATTAATTAATTAATTAACAATTATGAAATAAATCAACTTGTTCCAATTGACCTCAAAATTTTTGTAAATGTTCATTACATGATAACTAAGTGGCAAAACAAATTTCATAATCTTTGGATAAATAAATAAGCCTAGAAAAATCATGGAAATTCATGTATTAATTAATTGAGCAATTTTCATCACATTCAAAATGTACTGAAAAATATTATTTCATATTTTTCTTAAATATTATGCATCACAGAGAAGTCACACAAAAATTTTCATAATTTGTGGAGCTCTAAATAAATCTACACAAAAATAACAAATTACATCACTATTCATTCAAATCTAAAAATAGAAAAATTTCCATTTGAACATTGAGTCACTGACAAAGGGACCCCACTTGTCATCTTCAACCTCCAGCACTGACTCCAGCGACATGCGCGCTGACCGGTGATTCCTCGCCGACGGCGAGACCAACAACGACGGCGAAGGTACTAACATGATCACTACATCACGGCGCATCGATTTGTGGCCCAAACGCGACCGATTACTGCCTGGACCGAGCATAGCGACGACCATGGCGGGCACAATAGCACGGCCGCGCTACACCGGCGACATAAGCGCGGTAGAGGTTAAACACTTAGCATAGAAGGGTTCAGCACCTCACCCCGAACACGACTGAGCAACGAGCAGGGTCGGAGGAGCAACGAAGAGGCTGGTCGACGTTCCGAGCAGGCACGACGGAGCAGATCGTCGTCGGTGGCGATGTTTCGGTAGCTGTGGTGGTCAAAATGAGAAATCAATGGGTCGTAGAGTACCACGGCATCGAGGCGAAGCTGAAACAGGACTCAGCAGGGGCAGAGGCGTACCGTGGAGCTCTGGCCACGGTGAGGCGAACACGACGGCGACGCTGTCGGCCGCGAGGAAGAAGACGAAGAACGGTGTAGCCCGGCGAAATCAGGCGATCCAAGCGGGATGGCTAGATGTGCAAGGAGTAGGCAAAAGCTAGAACAAGCATTGCTGAGACGGTAACAGTGCTAGGTCGACGATGAAAGCTCAACGGAGCGATGACAACGGTGGCGACGGTGAAAACAGAGGAAGAAGAAAAACGACGACGATGGCGTCTCGGTACTTATAGCATGGCTCAGAAGCTCAAGGAAGCCACGACGGAGCCGTTCCCATGCCAGCGCGACGCCAAAGACGGCCATGACGTGCCTGGAACACCGAAGAAGGCCCGCCGGCAATGTAGCTTAAACGGTGAACACTGTTCATCAATATTACAGAATTGCCATCTAGTTTGAAACTCAAATTACTCCCAAATTTTTGTAACAACTCAAAAATCTCCAAAAATAAAAGTTGTTCAAAATCAAAAGTTCTACAAGTTTGCTTTTATAACCACCCCCAAATTCGGTCTAGATTTTGAAATGAACTTTTGAATTCAAATAGGGGAAATTTAACAAATTACGCCTTTTCGAATTACTCCAAATTTTTCATAACAACTTTGAAAACTCCAAAAACAAACTTTGTATAACTTGTCAAGCTCTACACTTTTGCTTTTGGGATCAACCCCAAAATATGTTTAGATTTTGAAATGAGTTTTCAGGGTAGGATTTAATTGCTGAAAATTAGGGTTTTCTCGAAAATTTAAAAATCCAAGCAAACTTTGAACTTAAGTCAAACAATACAATTCAACACATACCACATAAATATAAACTTGTTTTAGTGTATGCATCTCAAAGTTTTCACCAAATGCCAAATGCTTTGGAATGCGTATGATGACATGTTAGGTTTTAGTATTTAAACACCCGGGGTGTTACAGCACTGGAGGTCCACCGCGCTAGGTGCAGCTCCCCCTTGCTCATGCCCTGTTGAGCACCACTGCGTCGGCGACCCACTGCAGAGCCACCACCGTCGATGAACTTTCACCGCTGCAGTGCCATCCACGTCCAGTGCCGGGCCGTCGATCCATCACCGCAACCATAACCCTCGATTCGGTGTTCCCCAATCCGTTCCTCCTCTTGCCGCTTCGCCATTTTGTCAGGTAGCAATACCCTACGTTTCAATTTCATATCCAAATTTCTTGCTTCCTAGGTTTTCGCATCTATTAGATATATAGTATTTATTTGTATATCCATCTATTCCATCGTGCAGCGAGTCGGTGCCGTTGAGATCGTGTGGCAGTTGTCAGTTAACTCGGGGCCAAGCTCGCGAGTAAGGATCGAGGCCAAGCCTTGAAAGTGTCAGAGGCGGTTGTTTCCTGTCAGCGATAGTTGATTCTCTTTAGATTCATCAGATGGCTCGCACGAAGAATGTCGGTGGTGGTCCAGGCGATGAGGATCTAAGGCGTCCACCTCGCTTGCCTGCAAATCCTAAAGGCAAGGCAACGAAGAAGGTGGCATCAAAGAAGTGTAAGTACCCTGATGCAGAGATAGCCAGAGTAGCTGCAGTCGCTGAGGCCGCAGAGCGTGCCGAGAGAGGAGGAGCTCGTAGTGGAGTTGTTATTGCAGATCATCTGTCACCAGAGGCGCAGGGTAGACTTGAGCATATTGAGCGTCTTCATGGTAGTCCACCTGGGACTATCATGATGGCAGGACGACGTCTTCCCATTGTGGATCCTCAGCCTCAGGGGGAGTCACAGTAGGAGCCACAGCAGCAGCCCCCACTAGCAGAGCCGACAGAGTAGACTTAGGAGGGCCAGCAGGCCGAGGAGACAGAGTAGGCACCCCAGCCACAGCCTCACCACTCTAGTTGTACTCGTGCCCCAGTCACGCCATGGGCTAACACTCAGCGGAGGGGTTCTCGTCCACCGCCTAGACCACAGGGTCCGCCTCTAGTGACCCATCTTGACTTGAGGGCCGCCACAGCCAAGCATGTGCAGCAGTTGAGGTTTGTTGACTTTGAGGTATGGTTTCCACCCAGGAGGGATGAGAGAACATCAGAGGGATTCTATACCCCCCTGTAGGAGGACTTCTACAATGCCTATCTGAACAGTGGAGCAGTCTTCAGACCACAGAGAGTATGCAACATTGAGTCTATTGTTGCAGCAGCTGGAGAGCACATTCGCCCCTACCTCGCATATCTGCTGGGGCTAACAGATCTAATTGGATGGATCGGATTATATGTTCCATCTTGGGTTCGGTAGTTCTATGCTTCTCTCTTTATTGACCCGCACCATCACTTTATTCACTTTGCATTCGGTGGGAGAGACTATCGATTGACAAGCACCAGGGCCAGGGAGATTCGTAGGCTTTAGGAGTAGCCAATCAGGCTCCATGAGGTGTGCTATGGACAGACTACACCCCCCAGACGTCCTCATGGTGGCTTGGTACCCCCTACAGATTTGGTGCGTCACTACTTTACTGAGCCTTTTGGCGAGGGTTCGAGGAGGAACCCAGTGATCTCACGCCTACTGCTCGCGTGCTTGAGGCAGTTATGAGAAGGACTTTACTCCCGAGGATGGGATACAGAGAGGGATTGACTCGGATTCAGCTTTGGCTTCTCAACTCTCTGATGCAGCAGACAGTCTTCGACATCTAGGATCTCCTTTTGTCAGAGATGGAGGATACTATAGCTGAGGGCTTCAGAGGTCACAGGAAGCTACCCTATGCTCACTAGGTCACTTTTCTTATCCACAGAGCTATGTCAGTGAAGTCGCCTGAGATGATTGCTGAGTACAGTGGTGCCACCATAGAGTTTCCTACCTATAACATGACACATATGATTAGGCACAGTACACCTATAGCACCTAGTCAGCCACGTCGATGCCCTGAGGTGCCAGAGTCTATAGCCTAGTAGGATTATATCATTAGAGGCATTACAGCTATAGAGGAGGAGGAGCTTGCTCAGTAGGAGGGGATGGTCGTGAGTGACCCCAGTGATAGTTCTGATGATGACTATCAGCCCATCCCTTAGATGCCTCCTCAGCGACATGACCATGAGGCTGATAGCTCTAGCTCAGCACCACCTGCCCCACAGATCGACCCCGCTCTCCTTGCTATACTTGAGCGGATGAGATAGGACCAGGCACGACAGGCTCAGGAGACAGCTGCTACATTCGCTCAGTTCTAGACTCGACAGGATGAGTTCCAGCGCCAGCAGCAATAGATCCAGCAGTAGCAGCTAGCTATACATCAGTAGACTCAGGCTCTACAGCAGCAGCAGCAGGCCATGCATCAGTAGTAGATCCTCATGTAGCAATAATTCCTTGGATTTATGCAGCATGTTGTGACTACCATTGGGGCTCCACCGCCACAGACTATGCCCTAGCTTGGTCAGCCAGTCACCACTTCCACGACTCCAGCATTACAGCCTAGTGGGCTTCAGAGTCAGGGATAGCCACTAGCACAGTATGCTTCTCCTACAGAGCAGGTGTCCTAGTGGTTCGCTTCACCAGTGGTAGCCCCGCAGTTCACTCCATTTCAGATGGGCTTCACACCGGCATAGACATCGTCACTGCTAGAGCTAGATACTTCAGTCTCTAGGAGTCTTGGAGCCTCTTTCAGTGAGTTGATAGGGCAGCCTACACTGCCACATCTGTATGCCCCAGGTCCTACAGTAGCTCCCGTTGCCGTGACTACACAAAGGCTTCCTTCCTCAGTTGCATCTTCAGATCCTACTACAGGCATACCAGCAGAGTCACAGGCAGCACCTATCCCAGCTTAGACCTAGACCGCTTTAGCGACACTGCCAGCTACAGAGGGTCAGACAACCTAGAGTTCTGGATCAGACGATGACGACACCTAGTTCCACCTTGCCCCTCGTACCTCAGCGCTCGGCTCATCCGCTGCAGTCCCACCGACCGACCCGTAGGTTTTGGTGTTTGACGCCAAAGGGGGAGAGGGTTCGAGTATGTTAGGCTTAAGGGGAGCTTAGTTTTTATATTAGCTTATATATTACATCTGGAGTTTTTATGTGTGATACACTATTATGCATTCATCATGTGTTTACTTTCATGCATTGAACCATATATATGTGATAGTGATATCTACGTGATCATGATATATGACATGTGTGCTCTCTATTTTGAATTATTTATATGTCATATCACTTGTGTTATGCTCATTTGCCCTTGCTTCCGCGTTTTACTCCGATGCAAATGAGCTTTATTACTTGTACTCATGCTTATTTCATATCTTTTGAGTACATCTTGTTGGCTTGGTTCATATAAGCTTGACTAACACCTTTGTTCTTAATGCCTATAGCTTATATGATCCAAGCATGTTAAAAACCTCACTCTTTCATATACTCGAGGTAGTATTGTCATCAATCACCAAAAAGGGGGAGATTGAAAGCATCTAGGCCCCTTGTTGGGTTTCGGTGATTAATGACAATACGTGATTACTGTGACTAACGTGTGTTTTGCAGAAACAATTGAGTTAGGTCACGGTAATGGAGATCGATTGGGCAATCATGGTAGTCATGCCCCTACGATGGAAATTGTTTTGGTTTTCAAAGGATGAACGACAAGGTTAAGGATGAGCTAGTTCTAAGTGTCGATTGGAGTTGAAGAGACACTTAGAGTAGTTTAGGACTTTGTTTTTTCTTTGGCCATACTATTAAGGGGGGGTATGGATGAGTAGCTTGACCTAGGTGAGTCTAGTGAGTTAGGTGTGGTGCACACTTGTTCAAACTAGCGCTAGGTAGCTCCTACATATGCCTAAGATCAAATGGAGCAAACTTCATTCACATATGATCGAGGTTTGGAAGTGAATGGAGGGTCAAATACTGAACGAACACTGGCTTCGGTATGACCGGACGCTGGCATAGAGTCCGGTCAGTTCATTTGACTAAGGTGAAATCATTCGGTGTGATCGGACGCTGGAAGGTCAAGTGACCGGACGCTGAGAACCAGCGTCCGGTCATTTCCAGTAAGGTTCCAGAGAGGGTAAATTGTGACCAGACGCGTCCGGTCACACTGTAAACCCTAGAGTTCGGGGTGTACTGACTAGAGTGTCCGGTCAACATGACCGGAGCGTCTGGTCAACATGACCGGAGCGTCCGGTCACCCCGTAGAGGCACATAACGGTTCGTTTTTTAGCCCATGTTATAAATAGAAGCTCCACTCGTGTGTGGAGTTACTTTTGCTCATTCCAATAGCTAAGAAACACCTTAGAGAGTGCCAAGAAGAGCAAGATCCTTATGAGGTGATTGAGATTTGAGAATCCAAAAGAGAGACCTCATTAGTGAAGATCAAGAGTAGCAAAGTGTGCATCCACCTTCTCATTAGGCTTGTCGTGGTCAAGTGAGAGTTTATGCTTATTACTCTTGGTGATCACCATCACCTAGACGGCTTGGTGGTGATTGGGAGTTTGGTGATCACCCAGTGGAGCTTGTGGGTGACCCAACTCACGTTGTGAGTGGTTGTGGGTGATTCACCATGACAGAGTGTCGAAGAATCAACCCGTAGAGAGCACTTGATTCTTGCACGGATCAAGGGGGAGCTACACCCTTGCGTGGGTGCTCCAACAGGGACTAGTGGGGAGTGACGACTCTCTGATACCTCGGCAAAACATCGCCGCGTCCTTTCCTCTCTTTTAATTTGAGCATTTACTTTGAGCATTTACTTTGTGCAATTCAATTCATGTTTTTACATTCTTAGAATTGCCATGCTAGAGTAGTATTGGAACTAGGTTGCAAGTCTTTTGTGCGGTAGAACAATTAGAAACACCTTTTAGGCACAAGGGGTTAATTGGGCTAACCATAGGACTTAATTATTGCGAAGAAATTTAGAATTAGCCCAATTCACTCCCCCTCTTGGGCATCTTGATCCTTTCAACCTCCACGACAACATGATGCTGAGGCCGGTAGCTCTAGTTTAGCGCCACCTGCCCCATAGACAAACCCCACTTTTCTAGCTATACTTGAGCGGATGAGGCAGGACCAGGCACGACATGCTCAGGAGACAGCTGCTACATTTGCTCAGTTCCAGACTCGGCAGGATGAGTTCTAGCGCCAGCAGCTAGTCATTTAGCAGCAGACACAGGCCCTACGGCAACAGTAGCTGGCTATGCACCAGCAGCAGATCCTCATGCAGCAGTAGCTTCTCGGATTCATACAACATGTAGTGACAGCAATTGGGGCCCCACCACCATAGGCTTCGCCTTAGCTTGGTCTGCCTGCCACCACTTCGATGACTCTAGCGTTACAACCTAGTGGGCTTCAGAGTCAGAGACAACCACCAGCACAGTATGCTTCACTGACAGAGCAGGTGTCCTAGTGGTTCGCTTCGCCAGTGGTAGCCCCGCAGTTCACACCACTCCAGACGGGCTTCACACCGGCACAGACATCGTCGCTGCTTGAGCCAGACACTTCAGTCTCTAGGAGTCATGGAGCCTCCTTCAGTGAGTTAACAGGGCAAACCACTCCTCCATACCTGCATGTTCTAGGTCCTTCTACGGCTGCACCTGTCATTGCGATGATAGAGACGCTCCCGTCCTCTGTGGCATCATCCGAGCCAGCTGCTTCAGTTATACCAGCTTAGCCTATAGCAGCATCAGTTCCTGATCCAACCCAGACTGCTTCTGCATCACTACCAGCTATAGAGGGTCAGATAGCCTAGAGCTCAGGATCAGATGATGATGGCACCTAGTTCCACCTCGCTCCTCGTACCCCAGCGCCCGGCTCGTCCGCTGTAGCCCCGCCGACCGACCCTTAGGTTTTGGTGTTTGACACCAAAGGGGGAGAGGGTTCGAGTATGTTAGGCTTAGGGGGAGCTTAGTTATTATATTAGCTTATCTATTTACATTTGGAGTTTTTATGTGTGAGATACATTATGCATTCATGTTTACTACTATATTTATGTGATAGTGATATCTACGTGATCGTGACATATGACATGTGTGCTCTCTACTTTGAATTCTTTATGTCATATCACTTGTGCTTTGCTCATTTGCCTTTGCTTCCGTGTTTTACTCCAATGCAATTGAGCTTCATTACTTGTACTCATGCTTATTTCATATCTTTTGAGTACATCATGATGGCTTGGGTCATATAAGCTTGTCTAACACTTTTGTTCTTATTGCCAAAAGCTTATATGAACCAAGCATATTAGAAACCTCATCTCTTTCACATACTCGAGGTAGTATTGTCACCAATCACCAAAAAAGGGGAGATTGAAAGCATCTAGGCCACTAGTTGGGTTTTGATGATTAATGACAATACGTGATTACTGTGACTAACGTGTGTTTTGCAGAAACAATTGAGTTAGGTCATGGTAATGGAGATCGATTGGGCAATCAAGGTTGTCATGCCCCTACGATGGAAATCATTTCGGTTTTTAAAGGATGGATGACAAGGTTAAGGACGGACTAGTTCTAAGTGTCGATTGGAGTTGGAGAGACACTTAGAGTAGTTTAGGACTTTGTTTTTCCTTTGGCCATACTATTAAGGGGGGTATGAACGGGTAGCTTGACCTAGGTGAGTCTAGTGAGTTAGGTGTGGTGCACACTTATTAAAACTAGCACTAGGTAGCTCCATAACAGTGCTTTGATCCAATGGAGCAAACTTCATTCGCATATGTTCGAGAGTTGGAAGTGAATGGAGGGTCAAATACTGACCGGACGCTGGCTCTGGTGTGACCGGACGCTGGCTCAGGGTTTGGTCAGTTCATTTGACCAAGGTAAAAGCGTCTGGAAGTGACCGGACGCTGCGAGGTCATGTCACCGGACGCTGAGGGCCAGCGTCCGATCGACTCCAGTAAGGTCCCAGAGAGGGAGAATCCTAATCGGACACGTCCGGTCAATGTTGACTAGACGTTGATCATGTTTCGGCTACTGACCGGACGCTGCTCAGCAAGTGACCGAACTCTGGAGGTCTAGCGTCCGGTCGACATTAGTAAGGTTCTAGTGAAGGGAAAACATGACCGGACGCGTCCAATCAACTCTTAACCACTGGAGTTCGGGGTGTACTGACCGGTGCATCCGGTCAACATGACTGGAGTGTCCGGTCACCCCGTAGAGGCACATAACGGTTCGTTTTTCAGCCGGTGTTATAAATACAACCTCCGCTCGTGTGTGGGGGTACTTTTGCTCATTCCAACAGCTGAGAAACACCTTAGAGAGTGCCAAGAAGAGCAAGGTCCTAGTGAGGTGATTGAGATTTGAGAATCCCAAAGAGAGCCCTCATTAGTGAAGATCAAGAGTAGCAAAGTGTGCATCCACCTTCTCATTAGGCTTATCGTGGTCAAGTGAGAGTTCGTGCTTGTTACTCTTGGTGATCGCCATCACCTAGACGGCTTGGTGGTGATTGGGAGCTTGGTGATCATCCGGAGAGCTTGTGGATGACCCAACTCAAGTTGTGAGTGGTTGTGGGTGATTCACCGCGACGGAGTGTCAAAGAATCAATCCATAGAGAGCACTTGATCCTTGCGCGGATCAAGGGAGAGCTACACCCTTGCGTGGGTGCTCCAACAAGGACTAGTGGGGAGTGGCAACTCTCTGATACCTCAGCAAAACATCGCCGCGTTCCTCCCTCTCTATTTATTTTGAGCATTTACTTTGAGCATTTACTTTAAGCAATTCAATTCTTGTCTTTATATTCATAGAATTGCCATGCTAGAGTAGGATTGGAACTTAGGTTGCAAGTCTTTTGTGCGGTAGAACAAGTAGAAACACTTTCTAGACACAAGGGGTTAATTGGGCTAATCATAGGACTTAATTATTGCAAAGAAATTTAGAATTAGCCCAATTCAGCCCCCTCTTGGGCATCTTGATCCTTTCACTATTGACCGGACTCCGAACCCAGCGTCCGGTCACTGCACCACCAGCGTCCGGTCACTCTGTGAACCCCTGTCTTTTCTGTCTAGGGCGCCGGTGGCACCGTCGGACTGTCCGCACTCTACGGGCGCTAACCCTTGCTCAAATGTGCCAACCACCAAGTGTATCACCTTGTGCACATGTGTTAGCATATTTTCACAAGCATTTTCAAGGGTGTTAGCACTCCACTAGATCCTAAATGCATATGCAATGAGTTAGAGCATCTAGTGGCACTTTGATAACCGCATTTCAATATGTGTTTCACCCCTCTTAATAGTACGGCTATCTAACCTAAATGTGATCACACTCGCTAAGTGTCTTGATCACCGAAACAAAATGCCTCCTACTATTTATATCTTTGCCTTGAGCCTTTTGTTTTTCTCTTTCTTCTTTCCAAGTTCAAGCATTTGATCATCACCATGGCATCACCATCGTCATGATCTTCGTCGTTGCTTCATCACTTGGAGTAGTGCTACCTATTTCATAATCACTTTGATAAACTAGGTTAGCATTTAGGGTTTCATCAATTAACCAAAACCAAACTAGAGCTTTCAGTGGCGACAAACGCCGGTGGGCCGCAAGCGACGCTCAGTCTCGGCTTTCGGTTAACCGAAACCGATGACCGATCGATTACTTTCAAAATACGCAACCGAGAAATTTCGGTTGCGGGTAATTCGGTTCGGTTTCGATTCTAACCGATGGAACCGAATTTTTCAGGAACCAAAAACAGCCCATTCAATTATAACTTTCGGCAGCATTTTGCCTGATTTTCATGCAGTCAAAAGGGACAATTTAAACAACAATGCAGCATAAAACAACAATACAACACATATATATTATTGTTCTCTCAAATATTCATAGAGCAATATTCAAGCCATATTCTAGGGGCCTTTACATAGTTCGGTTATTTCAGGTCCATTCGGTTAACCGAGTGCTGGAACCGAATAAACCGTAATAATTTCGGTTCCTGAGAACCTGGAACCGAATCTGGGACTGAATAGTTCGGTTTCGGTTATTTCGGTTTCTGTTCCGGTTAGTTCGGTTCGGTTCTCGGTTTTTTGTGCCCAGATCTAGGCGACGCAGCGGGCGGAGGGCGGACGCCGGCACCTTCGAGGTGGGCGGAGGGCAGAGGGTTCCCGCTCTTGTGGTGCGCGGTAGTGGCCGTGTCCGGCTCGCTTGCGGGGCCGCGCTCAGCTCGCCCACGGGCTGCGCCGCCTCGCTGATGGCTGCCGCCCGTGCTTCGCTCGACGGACGAACCCGAGAAAGTTCGCGAGGTTTTGGGTTGAGAAAGAAACGAGCAGGGACCAAATCGATCCGCAATCGAACGGACAACATCGCAAGTTTGCTGGATCGCACGGCCAGCGGGCTAACGGACTACGTGGCCCTATCCGTTAGCCCGCTTTTGGTGCAGGATTCGTTTATAGAGATCGAGCTACCGCTCGCCTCCGAGACCTCCGGCACAGCCGGCCACTACCGTCTTCTTCCTTCCTCCCTCTCCCTTGCTCTTAGAAGCTAGTTAACGTTTCTACAGAGTTCGGATTCCACACGGCTTAATCATCCGTGGGCCACCCAGTCTGGGCCGGCATACTTCAAACTGGGCTGGGTCACCCTTTTGGGCCTCTTCGTGATGACAGACTTTGCCGCCTCCAATCCTGTATTGCCTTCAGGTCCATCATCAGTTCTTCGGTCATCTTCTTCAGTGGCATCAGTCACCAGTGTCGTGACACCTTTGCATTTTACTCTTTGGATTTTTTTTATTTTTTATTGGAAATGATGCCATGTTTCACGTGTGGCCACAGCAGCGCCGAATCAGGTCAGCTTGGCAAAACAAAGTACATTTACACATGCATTACGTATCGATATGTATCATTTCATTTTTTTTAATTTTTATACTTCGAAGTATATTTTTTCTAGTAAGATTTTCACGTTTGTAGTGTTGAGGGGGGTTTGCATTGAATCCTTTTTTTTTCTCTTGCGAGGAGTTTGCACCAAATACTTGACTTTCTCTAAGTCTGAATCCATATCGTTAAGTTCACATATAGGGCATTGTTTTGAATAGTGAACTAACCTCAAGTTAGCCCTAGGCCATATAAATGAGTGGGCTAATTTTAGTGTAGCCTAACTGGTTGTTAGTCCATGTATCCCGACGACGTGTGACTGATTGCTTGTCTGAATTCTGGAGAAATCTGGATGGTTTGGAGGAATGCCGGAGGAATTTGTGAGAGAAAAATACTATTCCGGATGAAAAAATAAGCATATTAAGCCGGGTTTAAGGGCACGCGAACGGGGCCATGTCAATCACTACTTTGGTCGCCTAAATTCTAGTTCGTAGTGTTACAATCTCACCGAACTGAGCATTCGTTCATTCAGAATGTGAGAAGAGTAGCAGTAATCTCCAGTGAATCATTATGTTCTGCAGTCTGAAAAGGATGTGATTGGATTGGACTATGGAATGCACATTGGAGATTTGTACTGGAGCAGTCAATTATGCCACTTGCCACGCAAGAGCTGCCAAGTGAGAAGAGTAGCAGTACCCTAGCAGCCATCGGCGGAGGAGCGACGTCCACCGGCTGGGCTGGGCGCCACCATCCACCCACCGTTGGGAGTTGGGGACGCTACGCCGCGTTCACTGACAACCGCGGGTTTCGCGTGTGGCCACGGCGCGGCCGCAGCCAATCGTCGCGTCTTCTGCCTGTCCGTCGCCCATCCATGCCGCCTCCCGCCTCGACGCCGGCGACGCACGCGGCCGTGTACGTGGCGGCGGTGCCCCTGCGGGCGCCCAGGGGCCCCGCGCAGCTGCTGATGTCGGCGGGCTACTCGCTGGGCATGTGGGACCTGCAGCACTTCATGGTGCTCCTGCGTCCCGACCCGGCCCTGGCCCAGGCGCTGGTGTTCGATTTCCAGCCGCGTGACCCGGAGGACGCCCTCGCCGCGCTCGCGGTGCTGTCCCGGAGAGAAATCCCTGGTATGGTAAAACCCTTCGCCTTCCTTCGCGGTTGATTGATTGATTCGTGCCATGGCGAGAGCCTATCTGTCCTGTCCTGCCATGGCGAGGATTTATTTGTCCTGCTCCTGCAACTGCAATGGATGGATGGATGTTCAGGCGTGGTTCGTAGAAGGACGCTGCGGAGGGTCCCTGACCGGCGGTGCTGGCTCGTCGGGCACTGCTGCTGCGACGGGGACGACGACGCCGTTGCCGCCGCCGGCAGGTTCAGCGAGCGGTGGCGGACCGGCCTGGTGGTCGGGGAGCACGACTGCCGGGACTACACTAACGGTAATCCGTCAGTGGGGCTCATAGTCATCGACATTGCAAAATCGTCGTGGTACTGCGATCCGTCTCACCGTCTCTTTGTTTTGTTTTGTTTTGTGGATCGACAAGGGCTGGTCGAGGTGCTGACAGGTGAAAAACGTGTCCTGGAGTCGCTCCGATTGGGCGCCAACGGCAGCACCACTAGCGGGGCGGCGCCGCCGTGGTAGCCTGGTGCGAGTGCCTCTCTCTTTCCTTTTTTTTCCCTGTATGTACAACCCCTCCGTTCCTTCGGTCTCGTGGCGCACTAGTGAGTGTGTACTGAATCTCCATCGAGATTGAGATATGGTTTCCAATTCTTGGGTGACGTTGCGTGTGCGCAATCTGATGATGCAATATGAACAACAAAGGCAGCCAAATTAGCCAGAGGTTGCCCGCCTCTGGGTAATTTGGCAGTCTTTGAGGTAACGGGCAACCTCTAGGTAATTTGGCAGTCTTTGTTGTTCAGCCTCGTTGCAGGTTGTCTGATAGAGTTCGTTTTTTTTAGGATGCTTCTGAGTTACTAACTCGTCGTCTTACTCTGCAGATGGATGATCTAAATACCCCACCGTCAGTGTCATCGTGAAGCATGTACGGTCCCTTATCGGATTCTATAACTGGAGACCCAACACCCAAGGCAGAGATCTCAAGGAAATGAGGAGACATTTTCGAAAAAGAAGAAACGAGGAGAGAAACTAAGAAGCTACTCCAGACAAGGCAATGGTGTAACGGAGAAATGAGGTCACTTCGCTGAAGATCAAGGCAAATCTGAAGTAGCATTGCTGATCCATGTAACGGTGAAATCCTTTGGACTAGAAGAAGCTGTTGGCTCAATCTGTTGTCAGCATCTTTTGCCATCTAAAGTTTCTGAACGATGATACACTACACCTCAAATAGTCGAAGTCCTACCTGAACTGAACCCTGGGTCACCCTTCCAACTCCTTCAGAAGAAAACAGAGTCCAATTTTTCCTCAACTTGAGACAACACGTAATGCAACATCCATATTCCATAACATGACAGAGTAAATCTTCCTGTTGAGGGTTGACCCTTGCACCAATGCCTCTCAAGCAGTGGCAAAGCTGTCCCCATATTGTCCTCACCTGGGCTGGGAATGTATGATCACCAACCGCCACTGCTGGCCACCTTTGCCCCTACGTCCCCACCACCTCATCCATCTCATCTCAACCCCAGAAACAACAAACCAATTACCTGCGCTCGCTGTGCTTACTCGTGCCATGACCATGATGACGCCGACAAATGGAGGTAGCTCGGGCGTTGACTAATGCAATGGCTTTTCTCCATTAACCCTTATCCCAAGCCTGAAAGGAGGAGACAGAGTATGTAGGCGAGGCCATTAACCCTCCCTTATCTGGAAGCCTGTGATTGATCCAGAGTCTTATCATCAACTCAATTCTCAGAGGCTATATGATCCACCAACCACACATAAGCGCATCTAGCTCTGTGTGAAGCTATCGATGGCTCCACCGCAGATGGTGCGTGCTGCGTGCCCCTGCCCCACCTGCACAGCCAAATCAGGCAGCAGCCTGTGACATGAACGCAGCAGAGGAAGAAGATACTGTCCGTGTTTAGCTGGCCACCATCACCAATTCGCCATGCATGCTGCAACGAACTTTCTGCCTGCACTGCTGCACCTTAGGTTCTACTTCTACCTGCAGCACTAGCTAATTAAGCGAGCACTATGTGTGGATGTTGGTGAATCAGGCATTCCATCCATGGAGACAATCAGAATCCAGAAGTATTCTTGCATTGGTAAAGGGGAGTTTTGAATGACTCATGCTGCGGCATGACTCATGCTCATTGACAAATTTGGGAAGTTGATGGAAATGCGGTGATCATCATCGCGCCACGTATCCGCGTATCCGGTATGTCTGCAAACGCATACTAGTATATTCAGGAAGATGGTTGCTGTGGATTTTCTGGAGGGCCCTGTTGGCTTGCACAGACTACGCATGAACTGGTGACCGATGATGATGATGGTGATGATGCTCTCACCAGTCACCAGTCACCACAGATAGAAGCTACCAACCATGGTCGTCAAATCTGTTCAGTTCAGACTTCAGACTAGGGGTGCTTCTCAGCTCAAGCCTCAAGTGATCTGCAACAGATGATCTTCTGGCACAGCCGTTCAGTTTTGGTTCACACCTCTGTACCTTCACTGTCAAATCTGATCTGATCTGCTGCGGTGCTGCCCAAGTCGAGGCTCAGGAACATTCTATCACCTGCGGGCTCATGTTGAAATTGTTTCCAATCCAAGTAAATTTGAATAGAGTACACTTATGCGCCTACAGTAAAACTATCACAAAATTACACACAGTTTGCACGGTTTATCATGAAAATACAATTTTTTGCCACGCGCACACCATTAACCCTTTTTGCTAACTGAGGTGAGTTTGGCGTAACCTTCGCCATGCCGACATGTAACGGTCCACGAATTATGTTTTATGAAACAGGAGTGAATTCCAATTACTGGTTATAAATAAAAAAGTTACATGAAAAGGAAAAAAAAAGCCCAAAGATTACACAAATCCTTGTAGCCAAAGTTCTCTGTCTGATGGGAAATACAACTTCTTTGCTCTAAAGATAACATGAGCAAACACATTTTTGAAAACTTCTTTGCAGTACGGCAGAGGAATTATTGAGGACAGAAAGTAACAGAGCAAAGGGTTCTACTTTTTGGTCGAGACCAAAAGATTTTGACCAACCTACCTTTGGTCCTTGGTCTGAGTACCTAATAAGCTTTTGCAGCAGTTTAATTAGCTCAAATTAGGTCAAGTAGTGCCTAGGAATGATATCTTTCGATATTTAGGATCAATGCTACAGAGAGACAAAGATATTGATGAAGATGTTAGCCATAGAATCAAAGCAGGGTGGATGAAGTGGTGGCAAGCATCTGGTGTCCTATGTGACAAAAGGGTACCACAGAAGCTAAAAGGCAAGTTTTATAGGACGGCGATTAGACCTGCTATGTTGTATGGTGCAGAATGTTGGCCTACGAAAAGACGACATGTTCAACAGATAAGTGTCGCGGAAATACGTATGTTGCGTTGGATTTGCGGTCATACAAGAAGGGATCGAGTTCGGAACGATGATATACGTGATAGATTAGGGGTAGCATCAATTGAAGAAAAGCTTGTCCAACACCGGTTGAGATGGTTTGGACATGTCCAACGGAGACCTCCAGAGGCACCGGTGCATAGTGGAATCCTAAGCCGTAACGTGAAGAGAGGCAGAGGAAGACCGAAGTTGACTTGGGTAGAGGCAATAAAAGAAGACTTGAAAGGATGGAATATACCCAAAGACTTAGCCTTAGATAAGAGTGCTTGGAAGACAGCTATTCACGTGCCTGAACCTTATTGCTTCTGTTGGATTTCAACTCTAGCCTACACCAACTTGTTTGGGACTTGAAGGCTTTGTTGTTGTTGTTGTTGTTGTTAGAAATAAAATTGTGGACAACTTCTGAGATTGCAAGTCCGGTCAATTTGTCTTTCTTCATCCCAAAGATCTGTCATAGCGATAGTTGCACATCATTTTTTACTTTCAAAAAGAAAAGATAGTAGCACATCATTTTCGGACCGTATTCTCGAAGAAGAAAGAGCATTTTTGTACCACTGAAACTTCATGTATACAAAAGCTGAAATCCAAGTTCCGAATGCCAAAACTAAACAAAACTCCAAAGAAGGCCAAGAATTACATGGACACGGAGGAGGAATAGAGTGCCAATTCGACATGCAATTTGGTGATTTCTTATCCTTGCCAACGATTCCACATCACAGAACTTTATTGTCCGTCCTAGACACTAGTAGACTAGCTAGTGGGGACCACCGCGTACAAGAATATGAGATACAGTACTCTATACACTATGCACCATCTCAACCTGCTACGTACATATATGTTGTTTAACACCTACATACCCAAACCCAAATGGTACATGCATGCATGGATATACGTATATATATATATATACGTGTATATATATATATATATATATATATATATATATATATATATATATATATATATATATATATATATATATATAGAGAGAGGAACGTAGAATAATCCTACTCTGCAAAGTACGGAGTATATATACGGCTACGCGTAGATGGCGTAGCGCATGCTCTCGCGCACCATGAGGTGGCTGACCTCGTCGGCGCGCGGTCGCCACCCGGTGGCGGCCCACGCCTCCTCGGTCGCGCCGACGTCCTCCCCGTCGAAGCGGATGGCGCACGCCAGCGCCAGCAGCGCCCTGGCCAGGGCGCTGCCTAGCGTCGGCGCCGCCACCGCGCCGCCAGCGGCCGGCGGAGCGGCGGCGCCACCGTCAACGTCGCCGTCTGCACCGAGCGCGCTCTCGTCCACCACCCGCGCCGTCCGCCGCCGCCGGCCCCATCGCAGGCCCTGCCGCACCAGGCCCCACATGATCGATGGCCGACCGGCAAGCAGCAAAAAGACGTACGAGAACCTTAATTCTCCCCTCTCCGCCCTCTCTTTTCCTCCTCAGCACATCCTTACGTGCACGCACGCGCGCTTCTGAGCTCTGAATCTCTCTGGTCTCTCCTAGGTGTGTGTAGTTTGTTGGGTCACGCGGCTCGCACCATGTCCATGGCACCACTCATGCTGTTTGCTAGCTTCTGCTGTCATCTTCCTTGGCTCGGACACGCCATCGTCGACCAGAGCCTAGTACTAGTATATATACAAGGAGGATAGATTCTGCTGCTAGCTATGCGGGAGACTGCTTGACAGGTTAATTAGCTAGTTCATGGAAGCAAGCTAACATCCGTGGGACATGTATATATATATATGGAGGGGAGCATGCTAGAGGAGAGAAGCAGGGGAGGCCGGGACACAGACGATCGAGAGAGAGGCAGAGGACGCAGGAGCGAGAGGGTCTAGGTCGAGGAGGACAAGGCAGAGATAGTGGTGGTGGTGGGGAGAGAGGAGCACTACCCTGGCTAAAGAAAAGCAGGTTAAGCTAGCTATAACGAACTACTCGGTAGTGGGATCGACCGGGCGGGCCTTTAGATCGATGCCACAATAACATGTTTGGTAGAGTCCGGAATTGCTAAATAGGGTTTCACAGAAAAATGAATCTACACTAATCCGATGATGTGATTTTCTGAAAGTAAAAAGTCTACTTAACCTCCTGCCGGTGGTAGTCTACCTCACCCCCTCACATATAAAACCATGTATTTTACACCTTATTAAACTACAAAAAACCATCTAAATAATGTCTAAGGCGGTTTCACTAACGTCATATATTAAGTGAGTGCTCACATGTCTATGAGTCGATAAACAATAGTAAAAAGTCTATATAACGCCCTACAATATCAAGAGTTGATTACATAATCCTCTCAACTATAAAACCTGATATTATAACTCTTAAAGCATATAATATTATTCAAATAATACCTCTGATGGTTTTGTAGGGCTGTTTGGACACCGTATGACAACCCTAATTTGGTTTTGGATAATTGATGAAACCTAAGCACTAACCTTTATCATGAGTGATGATATGAGCTAGGTTGGTGCAATCCAAGTGAGGAACATGGTGGCACCCAAATGGTGATGTTGATCACATGAAATGATGAGATGGCCACATGTGATGATGATCAAGTGCTCAACTTGGAAAAGAAGAAAGAAAAACAAAACCCTATGGAGATCAAGGCAAAGGTATAATTAGGGATTTTGTTTTAGTGATCAAGACACTATAGAGAGTGTGATCACATTTAGGATAGATGGTCGTACTATCAAGAGAGGTTCTTAACTAGACAATTCGGTCATCTAGTGCCACTAGGTGTTGGACTTCATGCATTGCATTTAGGCCTAGTGCACATCGGAGAGCAAGCAAAAATATTTATCAAAAATAATTTGAGAAATGCTAACTTGACTCTAACATGTTTTGAGAAAACACTTTGAGAGTTAGCCTCGCTTGCGGAAAGTTGCTCTAAGTTGCCGTGGAACAAAACACGAAAGAATTTGCAACTTGGGGAAGGGGTTTGGAGCCTGCGTGGCACCGCCACCCATTGTCTGGTGGTACCGCCACCCCTAGGGCGCTGCCCATCTGGATCTGGCAAAGAAGGGCCGAGAGTGGTAGGTTTGGGGTGGTCATTGGACACGCCGGTGTACACCGTCATGAGCGTTCTCCAGTCAACTAGAGGGTTAGGCTCTGTCGTTGGATCCTATTCAAGCTCCATGACCTCGGGGCCGGACTGAGCCGTTGGTTGGTTAGCCCCCTGTCGATGCGGGACCCACGGGATACTCCTCAAGGAAGGGAGAAGATCTAGTCTAACTAGGATTCTTTCCATGTAATCTTAGTAGTAGTATTATTCTGTAATCCTACTAGGAACTCTCATTGTAAACCGACTAGGACTCTGGCCTCCTGACTATATAAAGGAGGGCGGGATTCCTAGAGAGACAACACTTATCAATCTAATGCAAAGGCTAACGCCGACTGGACGTAGGGCTATTACTCGATCACGGTCGAGGGCCCAAACCAGGATAAATCGACTGTCTCTTGCGTTTACCGTCGAGTTCTGCATACGCTGAAGTCCGAACAAACTGTCCTAGGTACCCCCGTGGTAGGCTATCGGTGGTGAAACATCGACAGCTGGCGCGCCAGGTAGGGGCTTTCGGCGAATTTGCATCCGAGAGCTCGACGGACCTCGACAACATGATCTTCTCGACGGGATCAACCTTCATCTTCGATTCATGGATCTGCGAGGCAGGCGATGATGGCAAGCTCCAAAGCCGTCTCCTCGAAGATTCGGATCACCATGAAGACCTTTCTATTTCGACGACTACGACAGATCAACTCGCCGGAAGATTCGCGCAGCTCGTGATGTCCGATCCAACTCAGATTTCGCGACTTTGCGCATCCAACTCAAACTCAGGCTCCGCATCCGAGATGGAGTCTTATCCGAGTTCTTTCGAGAAACCAAATTCTTTTCCGGCAGGGTTCCAGAACGTGGCTTTGGCCTATCGAGAATACAACTCGGAGAACACTCAGAATCCTTTCAAGAAGTCAGGTCCTTTTCCGTTCGGACTCCACAACATGGCAAAATCTTATCAGGCACGACCTGAAGGATCCCTCGATCCGGTGCTTAGAATGCCACTAAAAGGAGCTCAAGAAGGTCTCGTACTAACTATAACATCTTAAGACTGCATCGTCCACTGGCCAGGTTCTGTTCCTAAGGATAGCGGTACCCGACTAGTCGGCACGACGACAACATCAATTCTACCCTACCAAGAAGGAGATTCGATCTGTGACCTTGAAGCCTCTACTAAAGTTATCAACGACTACGACAGTGTGGAAACCGACGTCGATAACAGAACAATTCACGCACGAGAAGTGTTCATGGTTCGACATCCTCGATCACCATTGGTCCCCCCAGAAGCACCTGACACCAGGTCATCAGATGAATCTGAGTCCAACATATCACCCTTTATCCAGGGGCACAATGGTGAGACCGAGAATCAGAAGCAAGCCAGAGAAAGAAGAAACAAATTAAAACAAGGACGCCAACACCGTGCTAGGCAACGCAAGGAAGCTTGTATCAGATATGAATTAGATCTGGCCGAGTACAATAGAAGAAAATCAGAGCAAGAAGTCAAAGAAAGACGCACGGCGAATACACCCTACAATAGGATCCGAGAAGCAATAGAAGAACTCAGAGCGACCTCACATCCCAGTGAAAGACAGGAACAGCTCTGGGACCTTCTCCGGTCAACTGCCCTAAGGACGCACGACGGAAGGACCCGCTCAAGACTACCTGCCAGGTCAACATCTCACGGGTAGGAAGATCAAAATCAAAGGAAGTCCACTTTTGAGAGACTCGGATCAAGTGGAAGTCACAACAGAGAAAGTAGAAGGGACCATTATCAAGACTACCGAGTCGAACAACCAAGAAAGACCAGAAGCAAAGTACCTATTTAGACAACCCCGCAGAACTACTCTCACCAAGACAATAGTTGGCTAGAAGGAGGTGCTGAATCAGAATACACAGAAGCCGGAACGCACGATAGATTCCCCTGTTTTGCAAACAGACTTGCTTCAATACGACTACCTCACAAGTTCAAGCCGTCCAACCACTCTAAATATGATGGCAAGACCGAACCAAGGCAGTGGCTTAGGATTTACTCACAGTCGATTGAACTAGCCAGAGGAGACGACGATATCAAGACCTTGTTCTTTCCCATGGCTCTAGAAACCATGCCCCTCCAATGGTTCGACAAATTAAATCCAGGGTCAATCAGAAATTGTGAGTTCTTGCAAAGAGTTTTCTATGAAAATTTCACGGGTATCATTACGCACCCCATCACCCACGCAGAATTAAAAGGACTCAAGCAGAAAGGAGGCAAAAGTCTCAGAAATTACTATCGACGATTTGGCGAACTACGTGCTCAAGTACATGACATCACCGAACGAGAAGTAATCGAAGCTTTCTCTCATGGAATCATGGCTAGGTGGCAATTTCAGGACTTCTGCAAAGAAAACCCGAGAAACAATGAAGAATTTAGACGCACAGTAGAAAAGATGATTACTGTAGAGGAGAAGACACGAGAAAGGTTCCCGGATAGAAACAACCAAGACAACCCAGACAAGCAAAATCATCGAAACATCAGACATCAGGAAAGAAAACATGGACCAGACAACACCGTAGCGGTGGTTGACAAATCTAGGAAGTTTTCTAAACCCAAAAGGTATGACGACATTGAAAACATGCATTGCATCTGGCACCCTAAAGGAAATCACACCATCGGAAATTGCTACACCTTCAACGATCGATACACAAGAAAAGATAATAAGGTAAACACTAAAGAAGACAATCAGAAAAAGATGAAGACAACCACGAAGACAAGGGATTCCAAAAATCTAGGGGGACAGTAGCAGTGATCTTCGCTAGGGCCCCAGATTCTAGAAGCAAACATCAAGAAAAGCTAGCTGTACGAACCATCATGGCAGCAGAACCTGCTACTCCAAGATATCTCAATTGGTCATAGTATCCAATCTAGTTTTTAAGAGAAGACCAATGGACTAGCGTAGGAAACATAGGCCATTACCCACTGGTTCTAGATCCAACTATCGCCGGTATGACTGTCACAAAAGTACTAATCGATGGGGGAGCCGAACTCAACATCATTTTTTCAGAAACGCTAAGGAAGATGGGACTACAACTCGCCGGGATGATTACTCCAATGAGCACCCCTTTTATGGGATAGTACCCGGCAAGGCAGCCATGCCACTTGGACAAATCACTCTACCAGTTACTTTTGGAACTCCCTCAAACTACCGAACAGAGTTCATCAAGTTTGAAGTTGCAGACTTCGATTCATCATATCACGCAATCCTCGGGCGCCCAGCACTAGCAAAATTCATGGCGATACCACACTACCCGTACCTATTGCTTAAGATGCCAGGGTCTAATGGTGTCCTTTCCCTTCGAAGTGATTTGAAGCGCGCTTTTGACTGCGATGTTCAGGCAATTCAAATTGCAGCCAAAGCACAAGCCACCAATGGTAGAAAAGAAATAGCCACTATTGCCGCAGAAATGAGCCCAGAAGAACTAGAGATACCGGCTAAAAAGCCCAGCATCCTCACACCACCAAAAGAAGCCAACGTCAAGCAAATCGACCTGGGCACCGGTGATCCCTCCAAAACGGCAACCATCAGCGCCCACCTCTCAACAAAATAGGAACTCGCGCTCACCAACTTTCTTCGGGACAACAAAGATATCTTCGTTTGGAAGCCGGCCGACATGCCAGGTGTCCCAAGAGAGTTGGCTGAGCATAGAATCGATATCAATGAAGGCTCCAAGCCTATGAAGCAACGACTACGATGATTCTCACCCAACAAGAAGGCATCAATTAAAAAAGAAATCACAAAGCTAATGGAAGCCGGATTCATCAGAGAAATCCATCATCTAGATTGGCTAGCAAACCCAATTCTAGTACAAAAAAAGAATATGGACGAGTGGTGCATGTGCGTCGACTACATAGATCTCAACAAACACTGCCCGAAAGATCCATTCGGGCTACCACACATTGATCAGATAGTTGATTAAATAGCAGGATCTGCCCTATTATCCTTTCTTGATTGCTATTCAGGATATCACCAGATCGCATTAGAGGAACAAGATCAGAGCAAGACATCTTTCATTACTCCGTTCGGTGCCTACTGCTACAAGACAATGTTGTTTGGACTCAAGAATGCTAGTGTCGCATACCAAAGAGCTATCCAAACATGCCTTGGTGATCAGATCGGTGAAAACATAGAGGCATACGTGGATGACGTAGTAGTAAAAACAAAGAACCAGGACACACTAATTGAAGACTTAAAGCAAACCTTCGAAAACCTAAAAAGGTGGAGGTGGAAATTGAACCCAAACAAGTGTGTATTCGGAGTTCCTTCAGGACAACTACTCGGATTCTTGGTCAGTCATCGTGGAATCAAAGCCAGCGCCAAGCAAATTCGAGCCATTACAGAGATGGGCCCTCCTCGAAGTATCAAAGATGTGCAGAAACTAACAGGCTGCATGGCGGCCCTCAATCGTTTCATATTAAGGCTCGGTGAAAAAGGGTTACCTTTCTTTAAACTACTAAAGAAGACAGACAAGTTCGAGTGGACAGAAGAAGCCAACGAAGCTTTCAAAAGACTTAAGGCATACCTCACCTCCTCGTCCGTTCTCACACCTCCAAAGAAATACGAAGACATGTTGCTGTATATTGCGGCAACTTCTACTATGATCAGCACAGTGATAGTCATAGAAAGAGAAGAAGAAGGGCGCGTATATAAAGTACAACGCCCAGTATACTACATCAGCGAAGTACTGTCAGAATAAAAAATCCGGTACCCACATGTGCAAAAACTACTCTACGCCCTCCTGATCACTTCACGCAAGCTTCGCCACTATTTTGAAAGCCACAAGATCACCGTGGTGACAGATTTCCCACTCAGAGACATCCTACACAATAGAGACACAACAGGGCGCATATCTAAGTGGGTAGTTGAACTTGGTGCTCTCAATATCGATTTCACCCCACGGAAGGCAATTAAATCTCAAGCCCTTGCCGATTTTGTTGCCGAGTGGATAGAAATTCAGTAACCTATGTCAAATACCATCCTTGACCATTGGAAGATGTACTTTGATGGATCACTCAAGCTAGGCGGAGCTGGTGCAGGCGTTCTCTTCATCTCTCTAGATGGAAAACAACTCAAGTATGTCCTTCAGATATTATGGCAAGCTACAAACAATGAAGCAGAATACGAAGCCCTCATCCATGGGCTCCGAGTGGCAATTACCCTTGGAATCAAGCAATTACTCGTATATGGCGATTCGGCAGTAGTCATCAACCAAGTCAACAAAGATTGGGACTGCACCAAAGAAAACATGGGCGCTTACTGTGGTGAAATACGAAAACTCAAAAAACATTTTCAAGGATTAGAAATTCTACATGTCCTGCGTGATTCTAATATTGCAGCAGACGTCCTCGCCAAGCTCGGATCAGACAGGGCAAAGGTCCCACCCGGCGTATTCATAGAGGAGTTATCAGGTCCCTCTATCAAACAACCCGATGAGATAACCCCTGAACTCCCAGCTAAAGGCACCCAGATTTTGGTAATCACCACCTCATGGACCCAGGTTTTTATCGATTATATCAAAGAGAACAAGTTGCCAGTAGATAAAGCGGAGGCTACCCGAGTTGTTCACAGAAGCAATTACTACGTCCTAGTAGGGGACAAGCTGTACAGAAGAGCCGCATCATCAGGAGTACTCCTAAAATGTGTCTCATTTGAAAAGGGCAAAGGGATCTTAAACAAAATACACTCAGGTTGCTATGGAAATCATGCCGCTTCAAGAACACTAGTCGGCAAAGCATTCCGCACCAGATTCTACTGGCCAACCGCTTTGAAAGACGTAGAAGAACTTGTTAGAAAATGCAAAGGTTGTCAAATGTTCACAAGACAAGCTCATGTACCAGCTCACAATCTCATCTACATCCCTCCCGCTTGGACTTTCTCCTACTAGGGGCTGGATCAAGTAGGACCTCTCAAGAAAGCAAAGGGCGGTTTCGAGTACATCTTTGTAGCAATTGACAAGTTCACCAAGTGGATTGAATACAAACCACTCACAAAATACAGCGCAGCTAAAGCAGTCGAGTTCATCCAAGACATTATGCACCGCTTCGGCATGCCCAATCGAATCATCACAGATTTGGGTTCCCCCTTCATAGCTACAGAATTC
The DNA here is from genome assembly GCF_019320115.1 of Miscanthus floridulus. Taxonomy (NCBI): domain Eukaryota; kingdom Viridiplantae; phylum Streptophyta; class Magnoliopsida; order Poales; family Poaceae; genus Miscanthus; species Miscanthus floridulus. The sequence goes on along the minus strand of NC_089587.1, from coordinate 174,281,329 downwards.
CAAAGTTGGGCACAAGATTGCGGCTTTAGCATAGATTATGCATCAGTCGCACATCCAGAAGCCAACGGATAGGTAGAAAGGGCTAACGGACTCATACTAGCCGGATTAAAACCAAGACTACATGAAGAACTAGTGGACCATGGATTCAAATGGATTGAAGAATTACCCAAAGTAGTATGGGGGCTACGAACTCAAATAAGTAGAGCCACCGGATACTCACCTTTCTTCCTAGTTTATGGATCAGAAGCCGTACTACCTGCTGACTTGATCTAGACGTCACCAAGGATAGAACAATATGACGAAGGAGAAGCAGAACACACCCAAAGATTAGAACTCGATAGTACAGAAGAAGTCAGAGTAAATGCTACCCTTCAATCAGCAAGATACCTCCAAGGTTTAAGATGCCAGTACAACAAGAATACCCAGCATCGATCACTCCAAATTGGAGACCTAGTACTAAGAAGAATACAAAAAACTGACAGACACCATAAACTACTCGGTCCATGGGAAGGTCCTTTTATTGTCACAAAAGTCACCGGACTAGGCACATACAAGTTGATAACTGAAGATGGAAAAGAAGTCAACAATACATGGCACATCAGCCAACTAAGAAGATTCTACGCATGAAAACAACTCAAGGAAGAATATATATACAAGCCACAAGAGATCAACGTTCATGATCAATAAAGATGGTGTTCCTTGACAACATATGTCTTATTATGGCTTTCCCAAAGTTGTTTTCACTAAGCATATCAATGTTCATGATCAATAAAGATGGTGTTCCTCGACAACATATGTCTTATTATGGCTTTCCCCCAGTTGTTTTCACTGAGCACCGATGAGGGTAGCTAATAAGCTAACACCCGAACCAAAAAGCAAAATGGCTAAAATTATGCCTGAGCATACCAGCCGAGAGCAAAAGAGCTGAAAAGATGCTTGAGCCCGCCGATGAGGGTAGCTAATAAGCTAACACCCGAACCAAAAAGCAAAATGGCTAAAATTATGCCTGAGCATACCGGCCAAGAGCAAAAGAGCTAAAAAGATGCTTGAGCCCACCGATGAGGGTAGCTAATAAGCTAACACCCGAACCAAAAAGCAAAATGACTGAAATTATGCCTGAGCATATCGGCCAAGAGCAAAAGAGCTGAAAAGATGCTTGAGCCCGCCGATGAGGGTAGCTAATAAGCTAACACCCGAACCAAAAAGCAAAATGGCTGAAATTATGCCTAAGCATACAGGCCGAGAGCAAAAGAGCTAAAAAGATGCTTGAGCCCGCCGATGAGGGTAGCTAATAAGCTAACACCCAAACCAAAAAGCAAAATGGCTGAAATTATGCCTGAGCATACCGGCTGAGAGCAAAAGAGCTGAAAAGATGCTTGAGCCCGCCGATGAGGGTAGCTAATAAGCTAACACCCGAACCAAAAAAGCAAAATGGCTGAAATTATGCCTAAGCATACCGACCGAGAGCAAAAGAGCTGAAAAGATGCTTGAGCCCGCCGATGAGGGTAGCTGATAAGCTAACACCCAAACCAAAGAGCAAAATGGCTGAAATTATGCCTGAGCCTACCGGCCGAGAGCAAAAAAGCTGAAAAGATGTTTGAGCCCACCGATGAGGGTAGCTGATAAGCTAACACCTGAACCAATCATGAGTTATTTTCACAACCAGGGAAAGAGCCAGATGCTGGCCACACCCCGAGTTAAGCAAAAAGCTAAAAACATGCTTGAGCTCACCGGACGAAAGCAAAGAAACTGAAGATGCTTGAGATCACCGGTCGTAAGTTTTTTTAATACCGACAAGAACAAAAAGGCAAAGATCTACATACCCTGAGTTGTTTACATGGCTCAGATAAAAGCCATACAAATGCTCGACCTATCAAGGAATTATCCTACAACGGATGAAAGAACACGACCACTCTAAACTGCGGATGCGCGCCACGCCTAAGAAACGACTACTCAAAAAAAATTCTGATCACTTGGACAACTCAGTTGAAGAATAAACAAGGCGAAGACATCCAGGCAAAGAAGACATCATCAAAAATAAAGAATCTTCATTCAAAAAGAAGTATAATATCCTATTATAGAGGCTAGAGTACAAAGGTCAATTACATCAAGCATCGTCATCAGGAGAAGAAATATCAATATTAAGATTATCCACAATCCTCTTGGCTAAATCTTCGACCTCAGGCTCCACCTTTTCAACGGCATCCAGATATTCTTGACTCTCGGCTTCCTCTGCAATCTTGGACAAAGGCACCTCCAGAGCAAGAACCTAGACCTAGGCAAGAACATTTCTGGTACATAGTTGGGCACACCTCTTCATGAACTCCTGGAAACGGGTCGGAACATGAGGAATAAACTGAGCCCAAGATTGACCATCATCTGTTGGAGTCCGGAGAAGATCGGCTACTGACCGAAATGATTTCCACAAAGCATTCTAGTTCTCAGTAGCCATCGCCAACTTGCCAGTCAAGACTTCAATAGTTTTTTGGACCTGCACAAGATCCCTGTTAGCTCCACGCCTAATCAACTTGGCAAGTGCGAGTTCTTCTTCAGCACGAGTAATTACCTCCTCAGCCCTATTGTGACTATTGCAAACAAGTATCTTCATTTCCTCAATACCCTCTGAGAGCTTCTGCTTTTCAACTCAGAGAGCTAGACCAGGCACCAAAAAACAAGTCAGCAGAAAGGGAAATTTGAATACAAAAGGAAACAAAAAGAACCCGTGATACCATTGCACTCATTCTTCATGGCCTCCACATTCTTCAAGGCCTCCTGGACAGCAGCATCCTTCCGCTTTTCTGCCTCAACCACTCGGGCATGAAGAGCCTGTTCCTCCCTTTGGTGCGTTTGACGCTCGGTCTCCATCTTAGCCCGACAGAGGTCAAGCTCTGTTTTTAGGGCACTAACCTCAGAAGACAACTTTTTCTTGGTTTTAGATGAGAAAAAGAAGCCGGTATGATCCCAAAAAAAAGACTGAACAAAAAGAGGGAGAGAGAGAAACAAGACATAAGAATAGAAGAAAGCTAAACATCCAAAGAAAGAACTTCAGAAAAACTTACCTAGAGTTTTTCCCCAAAAGAAGTCACAAAGGTTCCCTAGGCAGCGGTTAGCTCTGACAACCGATGAGTGGCATCGAATTGTTGCACCACATCATCATCCAAACGCTGACCACCAGTAGCAAGAGGAGCAGAGGGAGAAGCCGGTCGATGCAAAGAAGGCAAGACTAGGGCCATATCCTGGGAAGCCCTGGCTACCTCCTCAGATGGATCCACCGCCACGGCCACCCCCGGAGCCACCAAATCACCAGCAGCATGATCACCAGGGAACCCTGTCTCCCTCACAGCCACCTCACCGACCGTACATTCTGGGTCCTGAGACTCAGTACACAGGGGCGCACCAGAAGACTGACAAGAGGTCGATTGAGGGTTAAGGGAAGGCAAGGGTCTACAAGATGATAAGGAAACTCGACGATAAGAATATGAATCAGAAAAAAGGAAAACAAAAGCAAAGGAACATAACCAGGATTCACTCACTTAGCTATCTTCTTCTTCATAAAACCCCCAAGACCAACAGAAGGCCTTAGAGGGGGAACTATAGTAGCAAAAATATCACCACCACTCTACAACAGGAGTGGCATGGTCGGTACTGGAGCCCCAGAAGAACTCGAGCTCGACGACCGCTTACTACAAGAGAACAAGGGCAGAGTTAGAACAAAAAGAGGTGTTCAACAACAGAAAAACAAGAAAACAACTCACCGCCGCATGACAAGGGCCGCATCATCATCCTCATCTACCTCACTCTCAAACAAGCCAACCACAGCGCCATCTGAAACAGGAGAAAAGTACTCGGTTAAAGGCACAAACAAACAACAAAAAGACAAAATGTATTAATATGCTCACCTAGGAGCACACTACCTATAACTTGAGTACCTGGATGAGTACTCGACTGGTAGGACTTCTTGGTACCAGACAAACCAGAAGAAGAATAATCCGCTCGTCCCCTTTTTCCGACACTACGAGGAGCTCGAGGAACTAGACGAGGAACATACTCAACATATGCATCAAGCACTGCAGAAGAAACACCAGGAAACATCATGGTGGTTTGAAACTTACTGGTTAAAGATGCCCCAGCAAGACTCTCCCCAGTCTCCACCATGGTAGGGCGGTCATCAAGGGGATCGGATCAACGAAGTTACGCCCCAATTCCTATAAAAGAGTAAAACAACCAGATGAGAAAGATTAAGCAAAAAGTGGAGACAGCAAAGAAAATACAAAAAGTACCCGCATAAGAAAAAACAACTCACAATAGGAGGCGGGTTGTTAGCACAATACTCAGGGACAGCATACGGGACGATGCTTACTCCTTTCAACATCTTCTGAAGGCACTCAAGCACCTCCTCATCAGTCAACTCAAGGACAGGGACCATACGAGAAGGGTCCTCCACCCCAGAGTACTCAAAACCATAATTCTCTCGCTCCTTCAGAGGTTGAACATGGCGGTAAAGAAAACTGGAAATGATCCTAAAGCCGGTCAAGCCTTGCTGTTTCAGAGTACATATCCTCTCAAGAAATGGCTTGATCGCCTGGAGCTCATCCATTGTTAGGAGATTTTTATCCCATCGATCATTAACCACGGGACCAGAACCTTAATGAACAGCAAGAGGAGGAATCATATTGGTGACATAAAACCAATCGGCACACCAATCCCTCACAGAATCAACCAAGTCATAATCAAAGAATTTACTCTTACGACCCTGACAAAACTGAATCCCGCAGCCACCAAGAACATGGGTGTCATCGCTGCGGGGTTGGGGCTTCAGATGGAAGAAGTAACGAAAGAGAGAAAGAGAAGGAGGAATTCTAAGAAAAGTTTCACAAAGATGAACAAAAACAGAAAGATGAAGGACAACATTGGGAGTAAGATGGTTCAAGCTAATCCCAAAATAACTGAGAAATCAATAAAGAAAAGCAGAAGCAGGAAGGTAGAGTCCAGCATGGATAAAGGAGACAAAAAGAACAATCTCACCAGGGCCTAGAGTTGGGACTCGATGCTGTCCTAGAGCTTTCCAATCAGCAAACTCCTTGCCCTGGATTAGACCATCACTAACAAGCTCGCGCAACTGATCCTCAGTCATAGTCGGAGCCGACCAGATCTTCTAAGCAACCCTCATGGCCATGAATTCTTGATTTTCAATCATAGAAAGCGATGCCTCCTCGTCTACAAAGGTTGCCTGGGACTTGCTCGCTGATTTCTTCCTACCCATATACTAGCGAAAGCAATAAAGCACTAAGAAACGATGATGCTCAGATGGTGGCGCTCAGATGACGGCGACAATGGTGATGGCAGAGTTTCGAAGACTAGGGTTTCAAGGCAAAAGCAGGGCAGGAAAGAAAAAGAAGAAGAAAGGCCTTTAAATAGATCTTTACAGCAATAAAAACGTGGCCCACCAGGCCCGTTTAAACACGGCATGATAGCGCAACGATCCATTTCCCAACACAACTGACACAGCTGAAATGACGGATGGCACACTTCTACACAAAGGTACAGTTCAACGGGTAGATTTCAGACTTATCCATCTAGCACCACGGCAGAGTTATCATATTGCTACAAAAAGAACTCATCAACCATGAAGCAATGAAGGGTCACCTCACAAGGAACACAAGAACTAGGTTCTTATAGAAAAAACTCGGGAATCTCATAAACAACCAGGACATCAGCAGAAAAAAGAATAACAACTCAGAAGACAAGATTCTTTCCATTATAAATGGCTTCAAAAAATACAAGATTACACATCTTACAAGACCCAACGAACTCGGTACTACGATGAGCAAGGTAGCAAAAAGGAACCCAGACACAACTAGGCTCTGGAACGACTATGTGTTCTAAATTGCTACTCGGTAGAACAAACCGCACTTGGCTACACTGTTTTCTTCAAAGGACGAACGCAGTACATCCAAGGCGGAAGTCAGCAGCACGGCGGGACAACATGGACCTAGGAAGGCCTACAGGCATCTGTCTACCCAAGACCGATGTGATGCCAGATCAGGCGTTGATCTGCATCGGACAGTCGCAGGGCAGGCAAGGGGGATCTACCCAAAACTGCTGGATGAAGGAACGTATCCCACATCACAAGACTTCCTCCAACTACCGCCACATACTTCCTGGTACAATGCCGCTGCGAGATTAGTCTACCTCTAATCCCTATCACAAGACTCCCTCTAGCTATGACAAGATATACAAGAACTACAAAATACGCCCAGGGGCTGCTCTACTTCAGAAACTATCATATTCATGACCACGGAGATTTCAGACCACGCAACAAAATGCTCGATGAATCAAAACAGCACACCAGGAGGGTATTTATAGACCAAAGAAGCGGTACACATGGACCAGGAGCACCAATGGAACAAACCTAACAAAGGACACAGTGAAAAGACAGAATTCAATAAAAGAGGACTCAGGCGTGAAGGAACAGTACTCAAGAACAAGCATATTCGAAAGAATATACCAACACTGTACAACTCGTGAACAAACAACATTTACACTCAACCACCACCATACAACTACATCTGACAACAGCAGACTACCAGAGAAAATGCCAAGATCCAGTTCTTTTTTAATAAAAGAACCTAGATATATGCTTGGGGGCTGCAACAGGAGAGGTTTTCAGTTCCTTGAACAACTCAGATTCAAGACCCTCCAACTCTTTGTTCCAAATAGCAAGAGGCTCGGGGGCTACACTCAGTGAGTGCACTTTTTCTTCAAAAAAGCGCACATCACTCAGAAGAATTCTTCAAGATAGGAGTTTTAAAAAAATATAAGATTCAAGACCCTCCAACTTTTTGTTCCAAATAGCAAGAGGCTCGGGGGCTACACTCAATGAGTGCACTTTTTTCTTCGAAAAAGCGCACGTCACCAAGAAGACTTCTTCAAGACAAGACCACTTCAAGGCCTCAAGACAAAAAGAACCCAGACTGAGATATATCCGAGTTCTTTTTGATAAAGAACCCGGGTATATGCTCGGGAGCCCTTCGACGAAGAATCAGAGCAATTTCAAGACAAGACCCTCTAGCTCCTTGTTCTAAATAGCAAGAGGCTCGGGGGCTACACCAAGATGGGAGTACTTTTTTCTTCAAAAAAGCACACACCACTCAAAGATCCCAAGAAGCGCTACATGGTTTCACTCAAGAAAGCACTCGAACGACACTTGTTCCTACTCGGCAAGACCTGAAGGAACAAGACGAGGCTTCCAGAGCTCAACCATGAAGTGCTCGGGGGCTTGTCGATGCGGGACCCATAGGATACCCCTCAAGGAAGGGAGAAGATCTAGTCTAACTAGGATTCTTTCTATGTAATCTTAGTAGTAGTATTATTCTGTAATCCTACTAGGAACTCTCATTGTAAACCGACTAGGACTCTAGCCTCCTGACTATATAAAGGAGGGTGGGGTTCCTAGAGAGACAACACTTGACAATCAATCTAACGCAAAGGCTAATGCCGACTGGACATAGGGCTATTACTCGATCACGGTCGAGGGCCCGAACCAGGATAAATCGACTGTCTCTTGAGTTTACCGTCGAGTTCTGCATACGTTGAAGTCCGAACAAACTACCCTAGGTACCCCCATGGCAGGCTATTGGTGGTGAAACATCGACACCCCCCGAGGCTAGATCGGACGAACCATCATCGGACCATTCTGACCCTTCGTAGCGCATCGAGGGCTTGTGTTCGTCGCTGGCGAAGACACCTATTAGCACCAGCTATTGGCTAGATGCCGCCTTCACAAGCGCGTCGGCCGCCTCATTGAGGCGTCTTGGGATGTGATTGAGTTCAAGGCTATTGAATTTGTCCTCTAGCCATCGGACTTCTTGGTAGTACGCAACCATCTTGGCGTCATGATAGCTTAACTCCTACATGATTTGGTTGACAACCAGCTAGGAGTTTCCTCGGATGCTGAGGCGTCGGATGCCCAACTCGATGGTAATGCATAGGTTGTTGATGAGCGCTTCATACTTAGCCACATTATTGGATGAGGGGAATGGAGACGGACCATGTACCTCATGCATACCCTGAGGGGTGATACGAAGACTAGCCCTATGCCAGCGCCCTTCTTCATCAGCGATCCATCGAAGTACATCGTCTAGTACTCTTGATCGACCACCGCCGGTGGTGTTTGGACCTCGGTCCATTCCACGACAAAGTCAGCCAACACCTGGGACTTGATCGCCATTTGGGAGGCATACGTAATGCCCTGATCCATCAACTCGAGCACCCACTTTTTGGTTCTTCCCATGGCGTCCTGGCTTTGGATAACCTCGCCAAGGGGAACGATGTCACGACCGTCACCGGGTGTGACTCAAAGTAGTGGCGTAGCTTCCTCTTGGTGATGAGGATGGCATACATGAGCTTCTGAATTTAGGAGTAGAGGGTCTTAGAGTCAAATAGTACCTCGCTGATGAAGTACATAGGGCGCTGCACCTTGAGGGCATGCCCTTCTTTCTCCCACTCCACTACTAGGGCAACGCTGACCACTTGCATGGTGGCTGCTATGTATAGTAGAAGGGATTCTTCATCGGTTGGAGGAACCAAGATCGAGGCCCTTGTTAGAAGTAGTTTGACCATGTTAAGTGCCTCCTAGGCCTTGGATGTCCACTCGAAGTGGTCAGCTTTCTTCAAGAGTCAATAAAGGGGGAGACCTCGTTCGTCGAGGCACGAGATGAATCAGCTGAGTGCGGTGAGGCATCCTATGACTCACTGAACCCCTTTATGTTCTGAATCAGGCCCATCCTTGTGATGGCTGAGATTTTCTCCAGGTTGGCTTCGATACCACGCTCGGAGACAACAAAGCCGAGCAACATGCCCCTCGAGACCCCAAAAACACATTTCTCGGGATTAAGTTTGATGCCATTCACTCGGAGTTTTGCAAAGGTCTACTCAAGATCGGCAATGAGGTGGTCAGCCCATTTGGACTTAACTATGATGTCATCAACATAGGCCTCAATGGTCCACCCAATGAGGTCCCCAAAGCATTTGAGCATACAATGCTGGTACGTAGCCCTAGTGTTCTTTAGACCGAACGACATTGAAACGTAGCAGAATGATCCAAAGGGGGTGATGAAAGATGTCGCGAGCTGGTCGGACTCTTTCGTCATGATTTGATGGTACCCGGAGTACGCATCAAGGAAGCAAAGGGTTTCGCACCCTGAGGTAGAGTCGACTATTTGGTCTATGCACGGCAAAGGAAACAGATCCTTTGGGCACGCCTTGTTAAGACCCATATAGTCTACACACATCCTCCATTTCCCACTCTTCTTTCATACAAGAACAGGATTGGCTAACCACTCTAGGTGGTATACTTCCTTGATGAATCCGGTAGCCGATAGTTTTGCTATCTCTTCACCGATGGCCCTGCGTTTCTCCTCATCAAAGCAATGCAAGCGTTGCTTCACTGGCTTGGAGCCTGGGTGGATTTTCTAGGTGTGCTCGGTGACCTCCCTTAGAATGCCTAGCATATCCAAGGGTTTCCACGCAAAGATGTCTTTGTTGTCACGGAGGAAGTCGATGAGCGCAATTTCCTATTCGAAGGAAAGTGTGGTACCAATGCGTACCATTTTGCCCTCGGTGCTCTCGGGGTCTATGAGGACTTCTTTAGAGCCCTCTGCCGACTCGAATGACCCAATCAACTTCTTGGCATCAGGCACTTCTTCGGTGACCTCCTCCTTGAGGGTGGCGAGCTCCCTGGAGGCGACGATTGCTACGACATGACCGCAACACTCGACCTCGCACTCATAGGCGCGCTGGAAGGTGCCGACAGTGATGACCCCGTGGGGGCCTGGCATCTTTAGCTTGAGGTATGTATAGTTGGGGACATCCATGAACTTCGCGTAGCATGGACATCCCAAGATGGCGTGGAAGGTTCTGGGGAACCCAACCACCTCAAAGGTGAGGGTTTCAGTCCTATAATCGAACTGATCCACGAAGGTAATGGGTAGATCAATCTGCCCAAGTGGCATGGCCTACTTCCTAGGCATTATGCCATGGAAAGGTGCTTGGGTTGGGCAGAGGCGTGTCCGGTCGATGCCCATCTCATCGAGCGTCTTGGCGTACATCATGTTGAGGCCGCTGCCTCCATCCATAAGTACTTTGGTGAGTCACTTTGGGCCAATGATCAGGTCGACAACAAGCGGATATCTCCCTGGGTGTGGAATGCTATCCGGATGGTTAGTCCTATCAAAGGTTATGGTGGACTCTAACCACCGGAGGAAGGGAGGTGTCGCCGGTTTAGTCATGTAGACCTCATGGCGTGTGACCTTCTGATGACGTTTGGAGTCATAGGCTGCTGATCCTCCAAAGATCATAAGGTAGTCGTCTGGTGTTAGAAAGCAATCATCCTTTTCCTCGGCGTCATCCATGATGGGGGTAGGGTCCTTTCCTTGCTCCCCTTTGTTGGAGCCTCCAGACAAGAACCACCGCATAAGACTGTAGTCCTTGAGCAGATGTTAACTAGGAAGGCATGGTCCCTTGAGTAATTTTTTGAAGTGGTTTGGAGTGCCCTCCATGGGCTTCTGACCACCCTTGCGGTCAGCAGCGGCCATGAGCAAGTCCTCGCGCCATTGCTTCTTGTTCTTCCTTTTGGTGGAATGATTGGAGGTGCCTTCGCCGGCACCCTTGTCTCGCCTTGCCTTGCCCTCGAGACGATCGAAGATTGCTCCGACCGCCTCTTCTCCTGAGGCATGGCTGGTGGCGATGTCCAGGAGTTCCTTGGTGGTTTGCGGGCCCTTGCATCCCAGCTTATGAACTAAAGACTCATAGGTAGTCCTAGATAGGAAGGCTCCTATAACGTCAGCGTTGACAACATTAGGGAGCTCATTGCGCTGCTGGGAGAAGCATCGGATGTACCCTCGGAGGGTCTCTCTGGTCTTCTAGCAGCAGTTCTTGAGGTCCCATGGGTTCCCAGGGTGCTTGTATGTGCCCTAGAAGTTCCCCACAAAGATCTCCTTCAGATCCGCCCAACTCTGGATCACGTTGGATGGTAGGTGTTCCAACTACGCTCGTGCCGAATTGGCTAAGAATAGTGGAAGGTTGCGGATAATGAAGTCGTCATTATCCACACCACCGGCTTGGCAGGCAAGGCCATAGTCTTCAAGCCAAAGTCCAGGGTTTGTCTCCCCAGAGTACTTAGGAATATTGGTAGATGGTTGGTACCTTGGTGGGAAAGCAGCGTTGAGGATGTGTCGGCCAAAGGCCTGAGGGCCTAGTAGGCTAGGGCTTGGGCTCCGGTCCTCACCGCTATTGTAGCATCTACCACAATGAGGATGATAGCCGCGGTGGGCTCCTTCTCTCAGGTCACTGTAGGTGTGTCTATGGGCGTCGAGGGTGCTGCATGTGTTGCGGTTGCGGCCATGGCGCTGATGCACCAGGACCGTGGCGTGCTACCTATCGCCTTGTGGTGCCTGGTGGACTGACGCATCCCTAGCGGGGCATGTTGAGGTTGCGTGCTGGCTGGCATCGAGCTCGTGTCATCGAGACAACGAGCTCTTAGCCTGCTACGCCGCCGCACGCTCGAGTAGCGTGCGAATCTCAAGGTGGGCCTAGCAATCCTTAGGCGTCGAGGCCTCTAGAAGGCCATGGAGCAAGGCTGTCATGGCGGCGATGTTCTGGCTCGCCCAGGCAAAGTGAGGAAGGGCTTAATCATCAGTGATGATCCTTCAGTTCACATCATGGGCCATGGTGCGTGCGCACCCACCGTCTCTATGGCGCTCGATCTCCCGATCGAGCTCCACGCACTCCTGCACAAGGTGGATTCCAGCTTCCTCGATCTCTCGCTTTTGGGTTTTCAGCTACTCCACCCCCATGCGAGGTGGAGCCATTGTCTCCCCTTTGATTTCATCGCCGAGGTTGCCCGTCGGGGTAGCCTCCTTCGTGGAGATGCTTTTGACGTGTCCCTCGGGGGTACCTGTCATGAAGCATTCCCAAGAGGGGTGATGGCTCCCCCTACTAGAGTCAGAGCCAGAGGCCGACATCGGCCCCTCTATGAGGAGGTTGTGGAGGGATTCTATGATGTGTTTGATCACCCCCACGAACTCATTGTTCATGGGCGGAAAGACCATGCATCGCACCACAAGGTGGCTAACGGCCGCCGTAGCGTTGCGGAGACCGAACGGAAGCGTTGTCGGGGCACTCTTTATGTGGTGTTCCAGAGAGAGGGACCCTCCTCTGGAAAACTATGCCATGTTGTTGGTGTTGAAAAGGGTGAGGTGATGCTGGTCCACCCTAGACTGCTGGGGTCCAAGGGAGGCACCAAGCTGGCGCTCAAGCCTCTCGTGGTTGAGGCCGATGGAGGGGAGAGATTGGATGGTGGCGTGAGCTAATGCCAACTCTCCTTCCACCGTGATGATGAAGTCTAGGCTCCCGAAACACATGTGTACGCCTAGGACCCAGCTGATGCCATGGCTAGCCATCCATGGCCTGATGTTTATCATCGGAATGCGCAAAGGTCCCCTACCTAGCACGCCAACTGTTAGTGTTTTAAATAAACACCAACTAGTAAATTTATATTTGTTGCGTGTTAGGCCCAGATGGTGTGCTAAAGGACACAAGGTTTATACTAGTTTGGGTAGAATGTCCCTATGTCTAGTCTACTACTGCTCATGTTATTAGCATTGAAAAAGGTTCATAGTAGGGGGTACAAATGGTCGAGAGAGGGACAGGTCCTAGGTCTCTAATGGAAAGGTTGAAAGGATGCCAAGAGCTCGGTTGCTGCTTGGCTGTGTGTTGTGTAATGTGTTGTGTGTGGAATTTGATCTGTCGTCTTAGTGGGGTGTCCTGCCCTCCCTTTTATAGACCAAGGGGGAGCAGGGGTTATAGATGGGAGAAAGAGGAAGAAACCAAAGGTAGAGAAGGTCCTTCGAAGGTGCTGGGTCTTCCTTTTCCCTTGAGCCTACCCTGCTAACATGGCAGACTATGCTAGGGATAGCATGTTCACTGATCCTGATAGGGCCATGCTCTGGCTTCATTTCAGCGAGTGGTCACATCCCATCCTACTCCTATAGATGGTGCAGCATGCCAGGGTGCCGAGCCGTGACCCTATGGGGAGTAGATGGGGAAGTGACTATACATCCGTTACTGTAGATGATGCGAGTTCTCTCCTAGATTGTAGTGGTTGTGGTATGCTTATGTCAGGATCTACGTTCGAGGGCTAATGGCGACACCCACAACACTATAAGACAAAAGTCGGCGCCTACAACACTATTCAGGCTCTATCATGCCTGGAAGGGCTTAAAGTGCCTGTCCTGTCGTATCCTGATGGTACTTTCATGCAGGCATGCAGGGTATGGTCCCCGGTACTGTAGTTGACTCGAATGTCCTATCTTACCCTATGCTCATCATTATGAAGGAGTAGGGTGTAGTCATCAGACGAGGTAGAGCCAGCCCTAGGACATCGAGCGAGGTGGAGCCTACCCCCAGACATCGAGCGAGGTGGAGCCAGCCCTCAGACATCGGGTGAGGTAGAGCTAGCCCTTAGTCATCGAGCGAGGTGGAGCCCCACCCTCAGGGGTTAGGCAAGGCAAGGCTAGTCCCCGGTCATCGGGCGAGGCGGAGCCTGCCCCCAGACATCGGGCAAGGCAGAGCCAGCCCTCAGATGTCGAGTGAGGTGGAGTCCAGCCCTTAGGGGTTAGGCGAGGCGGAGCCCATCCCATGGGGTCAAGCGAGGCAAGGCCAGTCCCTGGTCGTTGGGCGAGGCGGAGTCCAGCCCTCGGGGGTCGGGGGAGGCGGAGCCCATCCCTCAGGGGTCGGGCGAGGCGAGGCCAGCCCTCGGGGGTCGGGCGAGGTAGAGCCAACCCTCAAGGGCTGGGCAAGGCATGGCCAACCTTTGGTCATATGGACAAGAAGTGCATTTGTGTTCTTGTCTGCTTGAAAGCATCAGCGTTTGATGGTTATTAGTTGCTCCTCCTTAGGTACCCCAATATTCGTTCCTCGACACCAAGATTAAGGAGGTCATTTATGCATAGAGAGTAGGAAGTGTGCATCCACCCTTCTCATTAGGCTTGTCTTGGTCAAGTGAGAGTTTGTGCTTGTTACTCTTGGTGATCGCCATCACCTAGACAGCTAGGTGGTGATTGGGAGCTTAGTGATCATCCAACGGAGCTTGTGGATGACCCAACTCAAGTTGTGAGCGGTTGTGGGCAATTCACCACAACGAAGTGTCAAAGAATAAGCCCGTAGAGAGCACTTGATTCTTGCGTAGATCAAGGGGGGAGCTACACCCTTGCCCGGGTGCTCCAACGAGGACTAGTGGGGAGTGGCGACTCTCTGATACCTCAGGAAAACAGCGCCGCCTTCCTTTCCCTCTCTTTACTTTGAGCATTTATATTTGAGCAATTCATTTCATGTCTTTACATTCCTAGAATTGCCATGCTAGAGTAGGATTGGAACCTAGGGTGCAAAACTTTTGTGCGTGAGAACAATAGAAACACATTCTAGGCACAAGGGGTGAAGTGGGCTAAGTGTAGGGCTTAATTATTGAAAGAATTTAGAATTGGCCAAATTCACCCCCCCTCTTGGGCATCTTGATCCTTTCAATTGTATCAGAGCCTCGTGCTCACTAAATTAGGCTTAACCACCTATAGCAAGATGTCCCACAGGTATGGACCCCCTCCTATCTTTGAGGGAGATGATTTTCCTTATTGGAAAATTCATATGGAGGCTTATCTAGAAGCTTTAGATGTTGGAGTTCTTAGAGCCACCTCACAAGGCTTCCCAAAACCTAAGGATCCCACAAACCTTCAAGGCGATGAAGTTAATTATGAGAAGTGGAATGCAAAGGCTAGAAACACCCTCTTTAGAGGCCTTTGCAAAGATGTTTTTAACCATGTACGGAACCACAAAGACGCCCATGCACTATGGTCGAACATTTGTGCGCTCCATGAGAGAACCAAGAGTGAGCGTGAGGAATGCTACCATCTTGTGATGAAAAAGCTTAATTCATTTGAGATGCTTCCTAGAGAAAATGCCAATGAGATGTACTCATGCTTGAATGTTCTTGTAGAGGAAGTCAATGGGCTTGGACTCACACAAATGCAGCCCTCCGATGTTGTAAGAAAGATCTTGAGTGTCCTCCCCATTGACAAATATGGGCATATTGTGATGGTGCTTCATCAAGGTGATCTTTTCGCCGCTACACCAACTCAAATATTGAGGAAGATCAATGCACATGAGATGTACATGCACATCACTCCACAAGATGGCTCTTCTTCCACCAAGAAGAAAGATTTGGCATTCAAGGCTAGCCAAGAGAAGAGGGTCAAAGCAAGAGTTGATCATGATAGCTCAAGTGATGATGAGATTGATGATGCAAGTCTTGCTCTTATGGTGAGAAGAACCACCAAGATGCTTGAGAAGCTCAACAAGAATGGTGTCAAGTTTGATGGCAAGAAGAAGAAATTGTTCACTAGCAATAGAAGGAAGTCCATCTCCGAAATGGATTGCTATAATTGTGGAGAACTTTGTCATCTAGCTCATCAATGCCCCAAACCCAAGAAAGACAAGTACAAGAAGAAGTACAAGGGCAAGAAAGATGACTCAAGTGATGAAGATGATGATGAGAAGAAGAAGAACAAGACATACAAGAAGAAGGATGGCAAGAAGAAGGAATATCACAAGAAAAAGAAGAATGTCAAGGCATACATTGTTGGTGATTGGCTCATGGATATTGAATCATCAAGTGGTTCATCCGATGATGAAAGTGAGAATGAGAACGAGAAGGTGACCGCTATTATAATTGATTCTTCACCATCTTCACCGACACTGTCGCCGTCATCCTCTACACACCTATGCCTTATGGCCAAGGGTGAACGAAAGGTACACAAGGGTGATGATAGTAGTGGTGATGATAATGCTAGCGATTATGAAAGTGGTAGTGATAGTGATGAAGAATTTGAATCACCTTCTTATGATGATCTTGTCAAGTTGCTAAACCAATACACTAAAATCATTAGAAAGACAATAGCTAAAAATGAAAAGCTAGAACATGAGAAGGACTCACTCTTAGCAAAATATGACATAGCCAAAAAAGCTAGTGTTGAGCTTAGAGAAGAAAATAAAATTATGTCCTCCAAACTCAAGGAGCTCAAATCCTCTAAAAAGGAGCTTAGAGAAAAACATGATAAACTTGAGGGGACACATAATGAGCTCACCACTAGCTACAATTTGCTAAAAGAAGAGTACACCAATCTCAAGATTAATCATGACAATCTTGTTCTTTCTCATGAGTTATTATCCAATGAGCGACATGATGCTACTAACAATGTTGTTAAGATTGATATAGCTACATCATGTGATGACTTGATTATTGAGAGCATTGAGCAAGGTTCTAGTAGCAAAGACAAGAAAGTGGTTGAGTCCGACAACTATGATGAGTATGTCAAGCTCAAGAATGAGAATGAGATGCCCAAGAAAGATCTTGAAAAGCTATCAACCACCAACACAATTGTGATAGAGAATCTTGACAATGATTATGATATAGCTCTTGAGAATGAGAAGCTTAAAGAAGAGAACAAGAGACTCAAGATGGAGAAAAATCATGATGAACTTAGAGAAGAAAACAAAAAGCTCAAGTTGGAGAAAGAACATCTCAAGACCAGTTTAAGCAAGTTCACAAGAGGCCAATATCTCCAAAGTGAGCTACTCATGAACATCCGTGATGAAGATGGATAGATGTGGTATTGGGTACTTAGCAAATCAAGAGAAGAAAGCTCAAGCTCAACATCAACAACAACACAAGTCAAAGCCTAAGCCAAAGAGATGTTTTGAGTGTGGACAAGAAGGTCACTTTGCTCATGAGTGTCAAACTCCACCACCACAACCCTTGCCCAAGCATGCTAGACCCTTTGCCTTCAATGCTCACTACATGCTTAGAAATGATTCTAGTGGAAAAATGAAAGTCATGTTCTTAGGTCCACCCAACAAGAATAGGCCTAAGCAAATTTGGGTTGTAAAGTCACTTGTTGAGAAAGTCAAGAGCCCTCATCAAGTTTGGGTCCCTAAACAACAAGCTTGATCTCTTGTGTGTAGGTGAACTATAAGACCGGTGTAAGTCATTGGGTTATTGATAGTGGTTGCACTCAACATATGATCGGTGATCCTCGTATGTTCACCTCCCTAGATGAAGAAGTAGATGGTCAAGAAAGGATTACATTTGGTGATAATTCAAAGGGCAAAGTTCAAGGATTGGGCAAAGTTGCAATATCAAATGATCATTCAATATCAAATGTGCTATATGTTGCTTCATTGAGCTTCAACTTGCTATCCGTTGGTCAATTGTGTGATCTTGACTTTCAATGCTTGTTTATCAAGAAGAAAGTGGTTGTATCAAAGAAAGATGATGATCAAGTTATATTCAAGGGATTTAGATACAACAACCTATATCTAGTGGATTTCACCTCCGAAGATGCAAACTTGAAGACATGCTTATTCACCAAAACATCACTTGGGTGGCTATAGCATAGAAGACTTGCACATGTTGGGATGAGCTCACTTAAGAAGCTAATGAAGAATGATTTGGTGAGAGGTTTGAAGGATGTGAAATTTGAGAAGGACAAGCTTTGTAGTGCATGTCAAGCCGGCAAGCAAGTTGCAAACACTCATCCAACAAAAGCCTACATGTCAACAACAAGAGTGCTAGAGCTCCTTCATATGGATCTATTTGGACCAACAACTTACAAGAGTTTGGGAGAAAATCTCTATTGTCTTGTGATTGTTGATGCCTACTCTAGATATACTTGGGTGTTCTTCCTTCATGATAAGACTGAAGTGGCCTCATGTTTTAAGAAGTTTGCTAAGAGAGCACAAAATGAATTTGAAGTGAAGCTCAAGAAGATAAGAAGTGACAATGGAAAAGAATTTGACAACACAAACATTGAAGCATATTGTGATGAAGTAGAGATCAAGCATGAGGTCTCCGCAACATACACTCCTCAACAAAATGGTGTAGTAGAGAAAAAGAACCAGACACTTATCACACTTACAAGAACTATGCTTGATGAGTACAATACACCCGAAGCTCTATGGGCAGAAGCTATCAACACCGCATGTTATGCATCAAATCGCCTATTTCTTCAAAAGTTTCTTAGCAAGACCTCTTATGAGTTGCTCAATGGAAAGAAGCCGGACGTATCATTCTTCTTAGTGTTTGGTTGCAAATGTTACATCTACTAAGAAGCGGACAACACCTAGGGAAGTTCCAAAGACGTTGTGATATTGGCTTTCTTATTGGTTACTCATTAAAGTCCAAAGCATATCGAGTATTTAATCATAGCCACCGGCTTGGTTGAAGAAACATATGATGTGGAATTTGATGAATCTAACTGGCTTCCAAGGAGCACATGAGAATCTTGATGATGTAGGTGATGAACCATTGAGAGAGGCCATGAAGAACATTCCGGTTGGAGACAACAAGCCCAAAGATGATGTACAAGTGATTGATCCACCATCTTCATCAAATGTGGGACAAGATAATGATAAAGATGGGAGAGTAGAAAATGAAGATACTCATGTCTCTCATGATCAAATGGTGGCACAAGCTCAAGATGTTGATGCTCCACAACCTCCCCCTCAAGTGGTTGATAGAAGAAATTTACCCCTACTACAAGCACATCCACAAGATCTCATTATAGGGAGTCCTTCAAAGGGTGTAATGACTCGCTCTCAAAAACTTGCTTCATTTATTGAACATCACTCATTTGTTTCTTGCATTGAACCTAAGAATGTAGAAGAATCTCTTCAAGATCCAGGTTGGATAAATGTCATGCATGAAGAGTTGAACAACTTCACCCACAATGAAGTTTGGACACTTGAAGAGCAACCACAAGGTGCAAGAGTCATTGGAACAAAGTGGGTGTTCCACAACAAGCAAGATGATCAAGGCATTGTTGTGAGAAACAAGTCAAGACTAGTTGCAAAGGGGTTCTCTCAAGTTGAAGGGTTGGATTTTAGAGAGACCTTTGCACCGGTTGCAAGACTTGAAGTCATCCGTATCCTCCTTGCATATGCATCGCATCATGAAATGGAGTTATATCAAATGGATGTTAAAAGTGCATTTTAAATGGTTTCATAAATGAACTAGTCTATGTTGATTAACCTCCTGGGTTTGAAGACCCTAGATATCCTAATCATGTCTATAGGTTGTCCAAGGCGCTATATGGGCTTAAGCAAGCTCCAAGAGCTTGGTATGAGCGCCTTCGGGATTTCCTCATTGAGAAGGGCTTCACCATTGGGAAGGTTGATACCACACTATTTACCAAGAAGCTTGATGGAGAAATCTTCATTTGTCAAGTATATGTTAATGATATCATATTTGGCTCATCAAATGAAGACTATTGCAAAGAGTTTGGTGAATTGATGTCAAAGGATTTTGAGATGTCTATGATTGGAGATCTTACATTCTTTCTTGGTTTTCAAGTCAAGCAAATGAGAGAAGTGATTTTCATCTCTCAAGAAAAATATACCAAGGACCTTCTCAAGAGGTTCAAAATGGATGAATGTAAGCCAATCAAGACATCAATGCCATCTAATGGACATCTCGACCTAGATGAGGGAGGTAAATCGGTTGATCAAACTCTCTACCGTTCTATGATTGGTAGTTTATTATATTTGACCGCATCTAGGCCTGACATCATGTTTAGTGTGTGTATGCATGCTAGATTTCAAGCTAATCCTAAGGAGGCTCATATGGTTGCCGTTAAAAGAATCCTTAGGTACCTTAAGCACACACCAAGCATTGGTCTTTGGTATCCCAAAGGAGCTAGATTCCAACTAGTGGGCTATTCTGATTCGGATTATGCGGGTTGCAAAATTGATAGAAAAAGCACATCCGATGGGTGCCATTTGCTAGGTAGATCACTAGTGTCTTGGACCTCCAAAAAGCAAAATAGTGTGGCATTGTCCACCGCTGAGGCAGAATACATTATCGTGGGTGCTTGTCGTGCATAGATTCTTTACAAGAAGCAAACTTTGCTAGACTATGGTGTAGTTCTAGAAAAAATACCTCTTTTATAGTGACAATGAGAGCATGGTAAAGCTTGCTAATAATCCGGTTCAACACTCTCGCACCAAGCACATAGATATCCGCCATCTTTCTCTTAGAGATCATGTTGCTAAAAATCATATATCACTAGAAGGTGTAAGGACCGAGGATCAATTAGCGGATATCTTCACTAAACCGCTAGATGAGGCTACATTTTATCGGTTGAGGAATGAGCTCAATGTGCTTGACTTTAGTAACTTCACTAAAAAATGAGCTTGTGTTGTCCCTTGCATTGCATTATAATATAAAACATGTTTATTTTTGGTAATGCACTTAGGGCTTGTCTAACATGGTTAAGATAACTGCCAAAAAGCATGTGAAGAAGCTTAACCTTGGATCAAACTTGACAAGCAACTTGACTTACTTTCAAGTATTGCATTGCATGTGCATGTGTGTTGCTTTGTCATTTCTTTTTGGTTATCTTTTGAGCACCCGCTGTGTTTGTTCACAAATAGGGAGAGCATTTGAAGCTCCTATTGGTCATAAAACCCTCTTGTGTGGTCACATGGTGCTCCTCACCCTTTTATTGCATATTTTCTTAAAAAGAATTATAGCCTAAGGTAAAATACTTTGAAAAGTTTAAGGGTTTGAGAGAGGTCTCTCACATCAGTCCCAATTGGTGTTTATTTGTGTCTTATTGAAGTTAGGACTTGATTGGGAAAAGGCAGCGCGAAGGAACTCTGAAGATTTGCTAAAAAATGGTGATAGGATGCTGCACAGTGTTCTTCCAGCATCCGGTGTGAAGGTGATCCTGCGTCCGGTCAAACAAAGAAGGCAATGTTAGGATCGACTGGACTCTGTGGTGCGTCCGATCATGAGGCACCAGACGCGTCCGGTCGTGACTTGAGGTGTTTTGGACCTCTCTGTTGTCGATCGGACTCCATGTGGCTACGTCTGGTGTAAAGTTGGCCCTACATTCGGTCAAACGAAGAAGAAGATGTCATAATCGATCGGACTCTATTGAGCGTCCGATCACGAGGGACCAGACGCATCCGATCGTGACTTGAGGGGTTTTGGACCTCTCTGTTGCCGACCGGACTCTGGGTGGCAGCGTCCGGTCTTTGCCACTGGTGCATCCGGTCAATTGAATCCATGTGGATCTAAATTCCTTTTCTTTCCTTATCTGTCATGCGGAGGCCACCTTAAATCATCTTTCCTCATTTGCATCTAGCACACCCACGCCGCCTTGCCCTAACCGCGCCTGCACCTGTGTCTACCTCACACCGCCGCACCACCATGCCCATGACCATGCCTGCCTTCACCATCACGCTGCCATGCCTGCTCCACCTGCATCTCTACCACGCCCGCCTGCGCCATGCCTATTGTGTCACTACCACACATGAGCCCATGCCCATCTGTGCCATGCCTATGCCTCCATCACCATGCCCATGCCGTGCCTGCGCTTGCCCTAGCCACGCCCACGCACACGTCTGCCTCGCGCTGCCATGCCACTATGCCTATCTTTGCCATCGCGCTGCCACCCCCATGCCAGCCTCACCGCGCCAGCACCTACACCAACCTCGCTGCTACAGCGCCTGGACTACCTCGCAACGCCTGTGCCCATGCCTACATTGCACCGCTACGCCTTCTCAGCCGCCATATGGTTTCGCACCAAACCTAGACCTAGGCGTAACTTTGTCGATTCTAGTGGTGCCCTGTGATCCTCTCCTTTGCTTGTTGGTCATCGGATCATCGGATTTCATTAGGTAGCAAGCCATCATTTTCAATTTTGCATCCACTACTTGCTTCTTAGGGTTTCCCACCTCTAGATGAGTATAGTGATTATTTATATTTCCTATCTATTCTATTGTGCAGTGAGTCGGTGCTCTTGTGATTGATTTGGCAGTTGTCAGTAAACTCGGGGTCAAGCCTACGAGTACGGATTAAGGCCAAGCCTCATGAGTGTCAGTCGATAGTTGTTTCTTATGAGAGGTAGTAATTCTCATCCACTTCAGAGATGGCATGTTACAAGAATGCCGGAGGTGGTCCCGGCGATGAGGATCCAAGACCTCCACCTCGCCTGACTGCTTAGGAAAAAGGAAAGGCGAAAAAGATTATAATGAAGAAGGGCAAGTTCACTGATGTTGAGACAGAGAGAGCAGCAGCTATGGTAGCCATCGTAGAGCGAGCTGAGAGAGGTGGATCTAGGAGTGGGGTTTGTATAGGTGATTAGTTGTCACCAACACAGAGGGCCGCCATCAAGAGGTTTGAGACTAGTGTTGGTAGTCCACCTAGGACTATCATGCTTTGCCAAGGACATGATTAGTGCATCTAGTCATCTCTCAATTTTAATAGACTCATTCTTGAAAATCAAATGAATTTGATGTTTGTATGGTACTACTATTGCTTCTATGCTTGTTTTGGTCTAGTGGTAGCATGACATGTTTGTGAGCTTGTAAACCTAGTGTTTGATCTAGAAAATGAGCTATAAGTGTTTAACTCAACTATGGTACAAGATAACCCTTATTTGGAGGTGTGAAGAAGCTTGTCCTTGGATCAAACAGAGTTAATTGTCTTTGGCAAGTATTCTAGATTGAACCAAATTTGGAAATATGATCCTCACCCCATTGATTGACATTGATAATCTCAACCTATCTACATTTTGAACCTTTATGGTCATTGATGACAAAGGGGGAGAAAAACAAAGATATTAGTACATGGGGAGAAAAGCAAAGATATTAGTGTACTAAGGTTATGAAAAGACAACAAAGGGGGAGAACTTGACATAGCGGGAGAGATATGACAAAGGAAAAGGATCAATTAAAATTTTGAGCACACAAGTAGGGGGAGCAAGCTCATGAACTTGTATGGTGCATTTGAATGTGCATTTCATATGTTTGCTTGCATGGCACAAGTTTTTAAATTTCAATATCCATGCTTGTGTGGTGTATGCTAGTTGTAGGTTTGAATGATAAAATGAAAATCTAGCATGCATAGGTTATCTAGTGATTACATTTCCAAGTGTTTCCAAGTGCTATCGAGCTAATCATGGTGCTAAGGATGGTATAATGGTGCACTCCGATTGGTATCACGCTTCAAAGGTCCATCTTTTATACCTTAGCATCATTTGGTAGACATTGTCTCCTATATTTCCTATCTAAGCATATGTGCAAGCTACAATCCAAACTCTTAGCACATATATAGGGGGAAGCAATTGCTACCATTTGGAATTCATGAAACTTGTCCATATCCTTTTGCACATGGTAAATATGCTTGGGCAAGCAACATGGATTCAATTGAATTTCAATTCATATCTTTGTGAAAGGGTTGTCATTCAATTACCAAAAATGGGAAGATTGAAAGCTCTGGTTTGGTTTTGGTGAATTGATGAAACCCTAAGTGCTAACCTAGTTTATTAAGTGATCATGAGATAGGTAGCACATTCCAAGTGGTGAAGCAAATGAAGATCATGACATGATGATGGTGATGCCATGGTGATGATCAAGTGCTTGGACTTGAAAAGAAGAAAGAGAAAAACAAAAGGCTCAAGGCAAAGGTATAAATGGTAGGAGCTATTTTGTTTTGGTGATTAAGACACTTAGAGAGTGTGATCACATTTAGGTTCGATAGCCATACTATTAAGAGGGGTGAAACTCATATCGAAATGCGGTTATCAAAGTGCCACTAGATGCTCTAACTCATTGCATATGCATTTAGGATCTAGTGGAGTGCTAACACCCTTAAAAATGTTTGTGAAAATATGCTAACACATGTGCACAAGGTGATACACTTGGTGGTTGGCACATTTGAGCAAGGGTTAGGAACTTCACCGGCGGAGTGTCCGCCCGTAGAGTGCGGATAGTCCGACAGAGCCACCGGCGCCCTAGACAGAAAAGACAGAGGTCACTGTTAGTGACCGGACATTGGGTCACTTAGTGACCGGACACTGACAGGGTGCGTCTAGTCCTGCTGATGTGGTAGCGCACAGGGGAGTCGCCGTGTGACCGGACGCTGGGTGTGTCCGGTCAAGCATGACCGGCCACGTCCGGTCATGAAAAATCATTTCTGGATGCTTACTGGAAACGACCGTACACTGAGGTCCAGCGTCCGGTCACTTCGCAGCAGCATGTTTGGTCATCACTTGACCGTTGGGATTGGGCGCTCAGTATTTGAAGAGAGGGGACACGTGGCGCACATCATGTGACCGGACGCCAGTAGGCCCGTGTTCAGTGTAGTGAGGAGCCCAATGGCTCTATTTATGGGGGCTTTCTATTTAAGCCTCATGGCTGGCTCAAGCTCACCCTCTTGGCCATTTGCATTAACATAGCAACCTTAGCCAAAGCCCTCCCACTCATCTCCATCATTGATTCATCATCTTTGTGAGATTGGAAGAGAATCCAAGTGCATTGCTTGAGTGTTTGCATCTAGAGGCACTTGGTGTTCGTGTTTTGCTGTGGGGTTCACTTGTTACTCTTGGTGGTTGCCACCACCTAGACGGCTTGGAGCAGCAAGGATCGTTGAGCGGAGTTGGTGATTGTCTCCGGCTTCGATCATGGTGATTGTGAGGGGTTCTTGACCTTTCCCCGGCGGAGAGCCAAAAGGTACTCTAGTGGATTGCTCGTGGCTTGTGTGATCCTTATCTTGTGTTGGTTGTGCGGCACCCTATTGAGGGTTTGGCGTGTGATGCCAATTAGCACGTAAACCTCCAAGTGAGTGAATCACCACAATGAGGCGTAGCTTGCCGGCAAGCAAGTGAACCTCGGAAAAAAATATTGTGTTCATCATTTGATTCTGAGGTGATTGGTCTTCATTGGTATTCATTCTTGTGATTGATTGGCTCCTTCCTCAACACGGCTGGTATAAACAAATTGCTCACTCTCTTTACATTACAACAAACTAGTTGTCAAGCTCTTTAGTGTAGCTAGTTGTGAGAGCTTGTTAGTTTGGTTAGTGTGGCTCTTTAGTTAGCCTTTGAGAGCACACTAACTTAGTGTAGTGACATAGCTATTGTGTGGATAGAAACTATATAAACTAGAATTGTGATAGGTGGCTTGCTATTTTTAGTAGGCTAGCGCAACACTTGCTTCGCCTCATAATTGTCTAACTGGATTGTTAAGTGTTGTTGTAGAATTTTTAATAGGCTATTCACCCCCCTCTAGCCATTAGGACCTTTCAAGGATACACTAGCATAGGGCTTTAGAGGTCACCATCAGCTGCCTTATGCTCATTGGATCACTTTCTTACTCAGAAAGGCAGTTACACAGAAGTCCCCATTGACGTTGGCAGAGTGGATAGGTGCTACCACTGAGTTTCCACAGTATGACATGAGCTAGATGCTATGTTACAGTCGTGCAAGGACACCTCGCTAGCCGAGCCATCGCCTAGAGGTACTAGAGACAACAGCTCAATAGGATGAGATCATCAAGGGCATCGCTGTGATAGAGGAAGAGTAGCTTGATGCACAGCCGGAGGATGAGGTCGAGAGCGATCCGAGTGATAGCTCAGACGATGACTATCAGCCTATTTCATAGATGGCACCTCATCCTCATGATAGAGAGGCCAGTGGCTCCAACTCAGCTCCACCATAGCCACCACAGACAGACCCAGTACTCATAGCTGTACTTGAGCGGATGAGACAGGACTAGGCACGCCAGGCATAGGAGACCACTACTGCACTTGCTCAGGTTCAGGCACGGTAGGATGAGTTTCAGCGGTAGCAGCAGCCACTTATGATTCAGTAGTAGTTACTTGACTTCTTATAGCATGTATTCACTGCTATTGAGGTTGATTCTCAATAGTCTACATTTCAGATAGGCCAGCATGCCACCACCACTATAGTGACTCTAGCTGTATAGCCTAGTGGGCCTCTAAGTCAGAGACAGCCAGCTCCTCAGTTTGCCTCACCTATAGAGCAGGTGTCTCAGTGGTTTGCTTCACCAGGGATAGCTCAAGGTCCACACTTTACTCCTATTGTTACGGGCTTTACTCTGACTCAGACCTCTTTGGCATTAGTGGTGGACACCCCAGTCTCCAGGAGTCTCAGCGCTACCTTCAGTGAGCTTACAGGGCAGCCTACACCTACAGTGTTTCGAGTTCCTATCCCTACCATAGCTGCTCCTGTTACCAGGACTACTAAGAAAATCCCATCGTCTGTTGCATCATCCGAGCCACCTTAGATAGTCACTCCTACACTTGAGGTTTCAATGACAGCGATAGTGGTAGATGTGGCTCCACTTCCTATAGTTACACCTCAAGAGTCATAGGCCGCACCAGTTGCTGAGCAAACCTAGACCGCTTCACCTTCACTTCTAGCTATAGAGGGTCAGACCGCTCAGAGTTTAGGGTTAGAGGATGATGCTGCTCAGTTCTAGATCTCTCACCGCACCTCAGCGCCCAACTCGACTGCTCTTGTCCTGCTGTTCGACCCTTAAGTTTGGTGCTTGACGCCAAAGGGAGAGAGGGAGCGAGTATGTTAGATCTAGGGGGAGCGTTAGATCTAGAGGGAGCATGTGATTTGTTTCTTTTGGTCCTTTGTGTGTGATACTTTCTGCATTCACGTTTACTTTCATGCATTGCATTACATACATGTGATGGTGAGACTTATGTGACATGTGTGCTCTCTACATTGATATATATATATATATATATATATATATATATATATATATATATATATATATGTCATGTCACTTGGTTATGCTCATTTGCTTTGCTTCCTCATTTTACTCTAATTCAAATGAGCTTTACTTCATGTACTCATGCTTAATTCATATCTATTGAGTACACCATTTTGGCTTGGGTCATATAAGCATGTCTAACTCCTTTGCTCTTATTGTCAAAAGCTTATATGAACCAAGCATGTTGGAAACCTCACTCATCACTTTTATATACTCGAGGTTGTGTTGTCATCAATCACCAAAAAGAGGGAGATTGAAAGCATCTATGCCCCTAGTTGGGTTTAGGTGATTAATGATGACACAAGATTAATATGACTAACGTGTGTTTTGCAGAGGCAATTTGAGTTTGGTCATGGTAATGGAAATTGATTAGGCAATCATGGTTTTCATGCCCCTGTCGATGAAATCGTTTTGGTTTTCAAAGGATGGACGACAAGGTTAAGGACGGACTAGTTCTAAGTGTCGTTTGGTGATGGAGAGACACTTAGAGTAGTTTAGGAATTTGTTTTTCCTTTGGCTGTACTATTAAAGGGGGTATGGACTAGTAGCTTGACCTAGGTAAGTCTAGTGGGTTAGGTGTGGTGCACACTTGTCAAACCTAGCACTAGGTAGCTCAGGAATAGCCCTAAGATCAATTGGAGTAAACTTCATTCACATAGGATTTCGAGTTGGAAGTGAATGGAGGGTCAAATGATTGACTAGACACTTGTCTAGTTGTGACCGGACACTGGAGGGTGAGTCTGGTCAGTTCATTTGATCAACTGAAGTCATCTGGTACTGATCAGATGTTGAGTGGAAGTGCACCAGACGCTAGGGTCCTACATTCAGTCAACTCCAGAGAGGTTCCAGAGAGACTTTTTCCTGACCAGACGTGTTCGGTGAGAGCTGACCGGACGCTAGTTAGAATCTGGTACCTGATCGGATGCTAAACAGTGAAGTGACCGGACTCTGGGTACTAGTGTTCGGTCAATATCAGAAAGGTTCCAGAGAGGGTTTTTCTTGACCAGACGTGTCTGGTCAGTGCTGACCGGACGCTGGTCAGAGTCCAGTCAGAGCTTAATGGCTCTTTCTGACACAATGGCAGGTATAACTAACCAGAGCGTCTAGTCACCCTGACCAAAGTGTCCGGTCAACCCACAGAATGCTGACTCAGCCTCCAAATGTTATGTTTTGAATGAGGGGGTATAAATACTTACTCCACTCGTCCATGGGAGGTCTCTTGCCCAACTGTTCAGCTGAGAAACACCTTTGGATTGCAAGGGAGAGCAAGAGCCTAGTGAGATGATTGAGATTTGAGAATCCAAGATTAAGGACCTCATTAGTGCATAGAGAGTAGCAAGTGTGCATCCACCCTTCTCATTAGGCTTGTCTTGGTCAAGTGAGAGTTTGTGCTTGTTACTCTTGGTGATCGCCATCACCTAGATGGCTAGGTGGTGATTGGGAGCTTGGTGATCATCCACCAGAGCTTGTGGATGACCCAACTCAAGTTGTGAGTGGTTGTGGATGATTCACCACGACGGAGTGTCAAAGAATCAGCCCGTAGAGAGCACTTGATCCTTGCGCGGATCAAGGGGGAGCTACACCCTTGCACGGGTGCTCCAACGAGGACTAGTGGGGAGTGGCGACTCTCCAATACCTCAGGAAAACATCACCTTGTTCCTTTCCCTCTCTTTACTTTGAGCATTTACATTTGAGCAATTCATTTCATGTCTTTACATTCCTAGAATTGCCATGCTAGAGTAGGATTGGAACCTAGGGTGCAAAACTTTTATGCGTGACAACAATAGAAACACATTCTAGGCGCAAGGGCTAAAGTGGGCTAAGTGTAGGGCTTAATTATTGAAAGAATTTAGAATTAACCCAATTCACCGCCCCTCTTGGGCATCTTGATCCTTTCAACCCTGTCCGGTGCCCCAACGGCTAGTTTGTGACCGTTAAAATTCGACCGTTGGATAGGTCACCTTCATGTTCGATGCCAGGCATCGTTGTAACACCCCAGGTGTTTGGCTTCCACATTTGCACTGGCATTTCATAAACATGAGCATCATTCATCCATTCATGAGCTTGGATTGTTGAAACATGCTTTTGAAACATTGCAACATATTGTTCTATTCCATGGGTGTTTGTTTTATGAAATGAATAGTGTGCAACACTCAAGTGCAACATGTGCAACTCACTCTTGAAACATGTCACATACTTTAGTAACATGGTTAGTTAGTACTATGCAACAAACTCATGAAACATATGAAACATGGTTTTGAAACAAAAGTAACATTTCACTTGTTCTTCCTTGTTTCAATACATGTGATGCTTGATTTTTGTGTGATCAATGTGTGGTGTGGCTAATTATTCTCTTAAACAACTTAGCTACACTTAGAATGTCATTAGGAACAATGTTCATGTTGACCATATTGCCTAATTATATTTCCTAGTAATCGTTTGACTAGTGTTGACCCCTAGAGCTCTGATGTTTGACTATTTAAAAAGTATAGCTTAGAGTGTTTGCATGTCTGAGCAACCTAAAGCAAAGTTGTAGGAAATTTTATAAGGAACAAAAGTTATTTTATGACTATCTCATGAAAATGTGCAGAATATGCTCAAAAATGGCCCACAAGTCAGGTTTGAGGTCTATTTGGAGACTCGGAAATTTTCCCAGTCAAAAACCAAATTTCAGTTTCATTGGCTCGACATTGGTGATGATTTTACTCCTTAACTAGTGAGAATTAGTCCATGATCCTTTAATAGAAATTCTAGCTGGTATGTAGGTGTACAACTTTTGTTTAGATTGTTTTCGCTAATGATCAACGGATTAGGAGTTTTATCATCATCAACTTGTGCTGTCAGGCCCTGATGTCTTAACTGAATCAAAGCTACAGTACCTGCCCGGTTTCAGAGTTTCAGTGCCACGTGGTGCCGCACGTCACCAGTGTCCTAACCACTCAGGCCATATTGGGCTGCCACGCACCATCACAGCCCCCAGCGTTCCATTTCCATTTCCTGCTCCTCCCTTCGCGTCCGCAGCAGCCGCAGCAGACCACCACCGTCGCCATTGGCTCCGCCAAGCTCGCGCGAGCTCACCGCTGCACCACAGCCAATGCCATTTCAACCACAGCTCCGCTAGCACCTCATGGACCTCGACGACATTCTCGCTGAGCCAGCTAAGCCTTAGGTGAGCCGCATTGCTGACTCTGCCCCGACGAAAGCTCACCGGAGCGTCGCCGCGCTCGCGGTCCACCATGGCCAGCATAGCATGGCACCTCTCCTCCTTCCGTAGCTCTCGTCTCTTATTCCACATCATGTGTAGATGCTCCGGTGATGACGCTACCAACAATGCCTGTCCAGCCGAGCCAGAACATGGCCGAGCACCGCCGCGCCATGGTCGCCGTCGGTGAGCTCACACGGCCACGCTTGACCATTTCACCGCAGCTGGTAGCAGTAGCGTAGGAAGGTCCGCCATGGTCCTAGGAAGTTGATGCATGCCTTGTCCGAGCATCTAGCACCATGGTTTGTCGGAGCATCGCCGTGCGCCATGGCCGAGCCGCCGTGCGCCATGGCCGACGCGCCTAGAGGCCGGTAGAGTTTAGATTTAGGAGGTCAATCGATGTGGGTGGTCGAGGCGGACACGGTGGTACCCTCCTCATCGCTGGAGAAGCCACCGTCGGCGAGCTAGCGCCGATCCCACACCATGCACTTTTTTTGTTTCGCTGACAAGCAGGCCCCGGTTGTCAGTGACTTAGAGTTAGAAAGATAGTTCAAATATTTCAGATTTGAATGCTGTTTTGTAAAATTTATATCTCCAGTTTTGTAGATCCAAATTGGGTGGTTCTAATTTTGTTAGGATCTTGGTGAAGTGTAGTATTTAGGAAAATATGATATTAGCACTTGCAGTAGAGTTTCTAGAAGAATTAAATTGAAACTGGAAATGTGTTTTTAAATGGATGCAAACTTGTTTAATTCATATCTAGAGTTCCTGTGCTCCAAAAATTATGAAATTTGGATGGTGAGCTCTTCTTGATGAGTAGAAGCTCTGGTAAAAATTGCAGAGTCAGTGAATGAAGATTTTTTGAGTTATAAATTTTCGTTTTATCATTAGATGATCCTTGTGTGAATTTTAATAATTAATCTATGAATCCAATGACCATGAAATTTCTTGGAGGTTATCCTAGTACCTTAAGGATGCTAAGAAAAATATAAAATCTGTTGCTTGACACTTTTCACTAGGGTTTCCTATTTATGTTATTTTAAGCCTTTATGCCTTGTCATTTTTGTGTAGGATGTTATACTTGTTCAAATGATGTGAAATTTTTACAGTAGCCTACTTGGAGCATGTAGTACCTACTGTAATTTTTGTAGATTAAATGGTGCAGTTTTCATATATGTTTATTATTCCTCTTAAATAATTAGATAAATTAAGAAAGGCATTAAAAGAAATGAATTGGTGGTGAACACTTTACTTTCTGGTGTTATTTTCATATGTGTGATGAGTTAGTAAAGTTGGTTTTATCCATTTATATGTTTGCAACATAAGTTAATAATTATTTTCTTGCACTATGTCTTTCTGGACAGTTCTGGGAACTTTGCAAAGTTCACCATGATAATTTGGTTTGCTGGGAAAGTGGTGAATACAAAAGTTGTAGATAACTTATGTATCTAGCTCTTGTTAAAATTTAGTGGCATTTGGCCTAGTAGTTTAGGAGTTACAGTCGTTCAAAGTTGAATCACAGTTTTGCTTGCTCTCTGTCTTCTTTGGACCTGATTATGTGGTTATGTAAATTAGACCTAGTAAAGGTTGGAATCATGCCTTGAGGTCTGAAAATGAATTGTAGGCAATTTCATAAGATTTCTAAATTGTCTTGTTGCTTGTCATTTCGATTTGTAGAGTTATGATCAGTTTACTATACCGCTGTATAGTCCCTGTTTTGCTGAAATACGAATGTTTGTGTGTATGCTTTGTTGCAATGTTCTTGTTGATTGTTTAGG
This sequence comes from Miscanthus floridulus, assembly GCF_019320115.1. Taxonomy (NCBI): domain Eukaryota; kingdom Viridiplantae; phylum Streptophyta; class Magnoliopsida; order Poales; family Poaceae; genus Miscanthus; species Miscanthus floridulus. The sequence continues at coordinate 174,249,649 of NC_089587.1, read as the reverse complement.
TGTGTCGACGAAATATGGTCGGTAGTCTACCTAGGGGTATGCCCAAGGTTGTAGATTGTCGGCAGACAGATGCGCAAGCCACAAACAAGACGGTGACGCAAGACAGACATGAAGTTTTATCCAGGTTCGGCCGCCAAGAAGGTGTAATACCTACGTCCTGCGTCTGATTGTATTGCTGTATGTCAATGAGAGATGATCTTTAGAGGGGTCCCCTGCCTGCCTTATATAGTCCAGGGGGTAGGGTTACAATTCTGGAAACTAATCCTAGCCAGTTACAATTGCCATAGGTGGCCGGATAAGGATTCCTATTCTAACCGGCCAGGATCTTGCTTGATCGCCAAACCTGCCTTGACTCCATGCGCGGGACTCCAAATAGGTTGGCCGGGCTGCACGTCGTCTTTTGATGGACCGGACCCTCTGATCTAGGCCAGCCCAAGCCTAGTCGTAAGGATATAGGGGTTAATACCCCCACAGCTAGTCCCCGAGCACCATGTATTATGCCACGACACGCCATTTTAACCTTCTCCGACAAGTAAGGCTTGAGTCCCTGACATCTCTAACCACCATTATTGCCGGAGAAGTAGGTTGTCCGAAGAATGTATGGTGCTCTTAAGAAAAAAGAAAAAGATTTCCATCCTATGAAGTGTGCCCACTTGTATTTCTGAAAAGAAATGTAAGTGGATCTTGAAGCGTAGCATCCTTGATCATCAGAGGCGTAGGGGTCAAAAAACAAACACATTCACTGCAAGGTGAAGTGTGCCCACTTAGTCCCCGAGCCTAGTAGTAGGTGACGTAGGCACATGGTGTCAGGGTCTAAAAAGAATTTCCAGTTAAGTTGAGAACCCAATTGTCGTATAAGCGATACGAGATGCACCGGCAGGTGCATCGTACCGATGTAGTCTCCGAGCTTGCTGGAAGGCAAAGTATGAGCCTTGTAGCAAGGTCTAAATAAACGTCTCTCAACTGTATGTGAGTACAAATCACATGTAGTCGAGGAGAATGATCTCTGAGCAGTGGTCGGGACAGTTACCGAGCACGATATTAATCCGTTTAATCAGTCAAAGCATAAGGGTCGATTAAATAAACACATTCACCGCAAGGTAAAGTGTGCCCACTTAGTCCCCGAGCCTGGTAGTAGGTGACGTAGGCACGTGGTGCCAGGGTCTAAAAAGAATTCCCAGTTAAGTTGAGAATCCAATCATCGTACAGGCGATACGAGATGCACCGGCAGGTGCATCGTACCGATGTATTCCCCGGACTTGCAGGAAGGCGAAGTATGAGCCTTGTAGCAAGGTCTAAATAAATGTCTCTTAGCTGTATGTGAGTACAAATCACATGTAGCCGAGGAGAACGATCTCCGAGCAGTGGTCAGGACAGTCCCCGAGCACAGTAGTGGTCGTAGCAGTCCCCGAGCACGGTAGTGGTCTGGGCAGTCCCCGAGCACGGTAGTGGTCGGAGCAGTCCCCAAGCACGGCAGTGGTCGGAGCAGTCCCCGAGCACGGTAGTGGTCTGGACCATCCTTGAGCACAAGACATGCAGCAAAAAAATGAACGCCGCTTGTACTATTATTTGGTGTATTTATTTATCTTTGTATTCTGTCAAGTCCAATCATACATGTCTGGTCAAAAAAGCAGACAGGTATAGCACGTCATACTGTCTTCTTGCCCTTTCTAGCAAACAGTCGCTTGGCACCTATAAAGAGGTGCATCAGTGTGGGCCCTCTCACACTAGCAATGAAGAGGCGCATACACATGTCTCCCAAGAATCTCGGGCAGACAAAACGAGGTTGTGAAAACTAGCAATGAATTGGCGTAGATCTCGAGGTTGTGAAAACAACCGTCTGCGGCGCGTGCACATGTCTCCCAAGAATCTCGGGCAGACAAAACGACGGAGCTCTTGGTTATTTATAATATAGAACTGGTAAGTTACTTTTTACCGATCCCCATTATCATTCGCCGCCGCAGCCTTCTTCTTACTCTTGCCGAACCCTATTCCTCCGAAATCATCACCAATCCCCCTCCACCGCATCCACCCCTTTAGCAAGGATAGATTAATGGCGAAGAGAGATGCCCAGAAGAAAACTGGAGTCATGGCGAAGGAGTGGTGGAAGTCAAGGAGCAACGAGTAGACCATCGAAGACCTCGTCACCATGGGAGTGCTCCACAACAAGGCACTCATGGGATGGCGCGCGCCGGAAGGAGAAAGCTTTCTCGATCCACAACCAGGTGAGATTGTGGTTTTCGAGGATTTCTTCAAGCAGGGTTTTGGGGTTCCAGTGCACCCTTTCCTTCAGGGGCTCTGTTTGTATTACGAGATTAGGATTTGCAATCTGCATCCCAACTCGATTCTTCTTGTCTCCACCTTCATCCATCTTTGCGAAGCCTATGGTGGCTTTTAGCCCCATTTCGACCTCTTTCGCCATCTGTTCTGTCTGCGGAAAAAAGGGAGTGGTGGCTCGAAGATAGCCGGAGGCGTATACCTCAATCTGCGTGATGGGATGAAGGCCTAGTACCTGCACTGCCCTTGGAACATATCGCTGGACGACTGGTACAAGAAGTGGTTCTACATCCGCGAAGAGCTGAACACGATCACCCTGTGCGACGTGGGGTTCATTCCGGAGAAGAAGAACAGCTGGTCGGAGAAGCCCGAGCACTTGGAACAGATTGCAGAACTGCTCGGGATGATCCCATGGGGGAAGCTGGATGGTCCAAGCGTGGTCGGAAACTTCATCAGCCGAAGGATCCAGCCCTGCCAGAGGAGGGTACATCCTGGCTACGAATACCAGGGGAGCGCAGATCCAACAAGGACCAGAAAAGAGGCGCTTGACAAGATTGAAGTCAAGGCCAGGATTGGGGAGCTATTCAACTTAGCCGATCCCAATTATGTTAGGTTAAACGACATCGAGCACGCCTTCAAGCTGGCCCGACCTCCCCCAAAGGTAAATTATGCTTCCTTGTACCTGTAGAGTTATGTTGTAACAAAAATTGACTGTGTTATCGCCTTATGTCTCCTAGAGTAATGGTCATGATAGGGCAGTAGTGTTCGTGTCTCCACCCCCTGGTGTGGATTGGCCGCAAGTTGCCAGCCCAACCGCCCAGACCAGCGCCAGGGCCGAAGACATCGACTGGGCCATACTCGGGGTTGGGGAGGAGGCAATGGCTAGGGCTACTGGCAAGCGGCCGGCGGCCAACAAATGTCGTCAGGCCATCTTCCCACTGTCAGATGATGAAACAGAGGATGTAGACATCTTCCGACTCGTCCCTCGAAAGAGGAGGAGACAACTGGAGTCGATGGAGCAGGGTGGCTCCTCCGTGCCAGCAGGGATCGCATCACCGACCACTGCAACACAAAGGACAAGCAGCGAAGGGGTCGAGCACCAATCCCCGGCGCCGGTACTAGTCATGGAAAAAGACCCGGTGGAACCCGCCGAGCACGTGGAGCAAGCACGGTCGAAGAGACGCTCCTTCGCCATGTCATTCCGTGCTTCCAAGCTATAAGTATTTGTAACCTTGATGTAAGCTTACGATTTGTATTGAATACTATTGTCTTCTAAACTTATCCCTGATATATTAGGTCGGCATCCACCAAAAATCCCGACCAGCTTGCCGGGTGCGACATTGCTTTGCCAGCAATGGCGGAAAGAACTGCCCAGCAGCCGGCTGTGGAGGAACCTGTAGAAGAAAATCCACCGAAACCTCAGCAGACGAGCGGCCAAACGACAGTCCCCGAGCAGCTGGTCGAGAAAAGAGTCGAGCCAAGTACAAGTGCTCCGAGCACTAATCCTACTGAGGGGGATACTTCAGGGCCAAGGGGACCAAACCAAGCCGAGGAGCAGCAGCCGGAGGTGGCACAGAGCACGCTTGCCGATGCTACGGCTCATGGGAAAGCCATAGTGGTCGCAAAGACTATAAACTCCAGACTAGCACCGCCTCCTAAACAAGAGGCCGAAGAGGACGAAGTAGAAGAGGTCCTGGGCCATCCCCATGACAAACGACAACATGTATATGTGTCACACTGGTGGAACGACGAGTGGGTTATGCATGAGGAAATCCCAGAGGTCAAAGAGACCCTAAAAGTTGAACGAGCGGCAAAACGTCTGGTGATAGAAGTCTAGGTATGTTTGGCTTGACCACTTGATCCTGCTATTTAGTCGAACTGTCTGACTTAGCTTGTTTATATGCAGGACTTGATGAAGACCGCAAAGTACCGAAAGAGGTGCTTCAACCAGATTGAGGGAATCACGGCAAACAATAGAGAACTGGCGGCCGAGGTGGAACACTTGCGCCGCCAACTTGAAGCCGCCGACCAGGAGAGGATGGAGCAAGAGGCACAAAACCAGAACCTGGTCATCCAGCTCAGTAACAAAGAGCAGGAAAAAACAAGTAAGTTGTCATTTTATCACATCAAGTGCACGACACGTGTTGTTGCATTATTGGTAGTGACAGCTATAGTGCAGGCTTAGAAGCCAAAGTAACCCGCCTCCAAGAGGAGAATAGCTGTGTGACCGTAGAGTGTGGTCGCCTGAAGGAGGACAACGAGAAACTAGCGCGCGACCAGTCTCAACTTTGGGACCGCACAACTAAGATGAAGGAGGAACTGAAAAGTAAGTGTTCCAGACCAGCTTGCTCAATCTATTACCCGCCTTATCTTGTCGTGCTGTTACATTCTAATGTCTTGTACGGTTTGCAGTTTTAAAAGTCAATGCCAAGAAACATCTAGAAGATGTGATGAAAGATCATGACGGCTGGAAGGCGCGATGCCTAGAGACCACCGGGGATCGAGACACATAGAAGAACCGGTGCCAGGAAGTGTAGATAGACTTGAGAACGTGGCAATTCTCCATAGTATGGTTTGACTTGGGATGGAGCTGGCAGGGCCCTTTCAATGCTTTGGCGTAGTCATCTTCGTAGTTATGGCGTCCGCCCTTTTTTTTAACGGTATTGACCTCACCATCGTCTTCCCAAGCACGCTTGCCCCTGTAATCGTCACGGCGGTTACGCCGCTGATTACGTTGGTCGTGGTGGTCGCAGGAGTCATTGCGCTGGTTGCGGCGGTCAAAATTGTCGTTCTGACCACGGTTGCTGCGGTAGTCGTCGCGGTGTGGGGGTGGTCAGAGCGTGGAACCCTTGCTGCTTCTTCGATAATTATCTTTTTAGCGTCATCGGCGTCCGCATATTTCTTAGCGGTGGCCAGGAGCGCCATGACTGATTTAGGCCTCTTGTGCAGGAGCTTGTCCCTTAGGGCGTCGTGGAAGCGGAGGCCAGTGATGAAAGCCTCGATTGCCTCATTGTCGGAGATTGATGGGACCTTGATGTGCATCTCCAAAAAAAGCCGGACGTACTCACGCAGTGGCTCATCTTTTCGATCTCGAATCCGTTGCAGATCATATTTGTTGCCGGGTTGTTCGCAAGTAGCAATGAAGTTGTCGATGAAGGCTTGCTTGAGCTCTTGCCAAGAATCGAAGTAGTTCACCGGCAAGCTGACCAGCCATTGGTGACCTGCATGGCCAACAGCGACTGGGAAGTAGTTAGACATGACGTGCTCGTCAGCCATGGCTGATCTGCACGTAGTTTCATAGAGCATGACCCATAATTCAGGGTTTTCCTTGCTGTCATACCTCTAAAGTTTCTCGAGCTTGAAGTTTTTGGGCCATATGACTTGGCGAAGGTGCGGAGTAAACTGCTTCAAACCCGGCGGACCGTGGGCAGTGTCATATTCCATACAGCGATAACTTTCATGGGATGCTCGATTGTTGGCTCTCTGGTTGATGCGATTGCGTAGATCACGTTCCCCAAGGTAGCAGCGGAGATCATTATTGCCATCACGGCGATCCCGGTTGCCATCCTGATTAACCCTGCGGCCGCGGTGATTATCGCGGTTATCTCGGCGGTTGTCATCCCGAACGTCGCAGCGGTTGTCCTCCCAACGGCGGTTGTCGTCCCGACCACCATCAGGACCACCGTTTCCACCTTGATGGTTGTCTGATGGGTCGTTGTTGCGTGAGCCATGTTGGTTGAGTGGCTGTGAACGACTTGAGTATTGGCAGCTATGGCTCGATTCGACTAAAATGGATGGAGCCCGGGCTTGATTCACCATCTCTGCGGTCTGTGCCATAGCAGCCGTCAGATAAGCTTGTATATCATCGTGAACTGCCTAGGTTTCGGGGGTGTTGGGTAGCTGTTGCATTATCGCCATAGCGACGGCTACGTTGGCGCTTGGAGTCCTGAAGACCTGTTTGTCCCCCACCCTGTCAAAAGCATTGTTGAGGTCGTGTGGCTGGACCCTTATGCGTCGTGCCTCCTCTTCTACTTCAGCTTCGATTTGCCGGTGATTAAACCGGTCAATATTGTGTGCCTCGTGTGCAATCCTTTCTTGTTCTGTTTCGCCAACTGCTGGCAGTTCATCATTGCTGACAACATTGATCAAACCCCCTCGCCTCGGCGGGAAAGACAGGAATTGCGGGAACCCCGGGGCATGGTCTGGGATATCTAGATCGTATTCGATGCCTTCATCGTTGTGATGCTGGAGCTCGGTGTGGATGGAGGTGTTAGATGCAATGCCAGACGAGGAGCTAGAGTCACCCTCTTGGACCGTGTGGATGGATCCTTCTTGATAATCCTCAATCCGCATCATGTTGACGAAGTTGCTTGGCCTCAGCCGAGGCTGATGTACAAAACACAGATCCGAGCAGCATTGTATGTTATACGCGTAGTTGGAGGAAGCATTTCGCAGGCCGTAGGGCTGGGCCTGGTAGTTCTCCGTCGAGGCTTCATACTCGGAGAGCCGGAGACCTATCGCGGAGGCTGGCCGGCGATGAGCGGAGCGCCCTTCAGGAGTAGATATGACCACGAGATCTATACCAAGTCGTGAAGGACGACTGGCCCAAGCTGGTCGGGTAGATCTGTTGTGGGGAGCAGTTACCTACTCATTAGGTTGACTTTGAATTGTACTTACCAGAGCTAGGGTTTCAGCGAGTTTGGTGCCGACCTAATCGATGGAGTCGAGCAGGTCGATGTTGTCGATCTGCTTCCCTTTGTAGCGGGGAAGCGGACGACGGGTTGTCAGCATGGCTAAAGATGATGCAGGCGTGGTCGGAGCCAGATGTACCGTGGTCAGAGGCAGATCCTTTGTGGTCGGAGCTATATCCACCGTGGTCGAAGCCGTGTCCACCGTGGTCGGAGCCGTAGCCGATGCAGGTGAAGCAATGGTCGACGCAGATTGAATCTGCGCTTCCTCCGTGGTCATGGCGATGAAGTCGTCGGAGCCGGTGGTCCAGGTGATCTGGCCGATGGTGAACATGAGGCCGTTCGGTGTAGCCACGGAGCCGGAGATGATGACCATCTTGTTTGCTTGGAGAGCAGTATGCACACCCCCTACCTAGCGTGCCACTGTCGACGAAATATGGTCGGCAGTCTTCCTAGGGGTATGCCCAAGGTAGTAGATTCTCGGCAGACAGATGCGCAAGCCACAAACAAGACGGTGACGCAAGACAGACACGAAGTTTTATCCAGGTTCGGCCGCCAAGAAGGCGTAATACCTATGTCCTACGTCTTATTGTATTGCTGTATGTCAATGAGAGATGATCTTTAGAGGGGTCCCCTACCCGCCTTATATAGTCCGAGGGGTAGGGTTACAGATCTGGAAACTAATCCTAGCCAGTTATAATTGCCATAGGTGGCCGGATAAGGATTCCTATTCTAACCGACCAGGATCTTGCTTGACCGCCAAACCTGCCTTGACTCCTTACGCGGGACTCCAAATAGGTTGGCCGGGCCGTGCGTCGTCTTTTGATGGACCGGACCCTCTGATCTAGGCCAGCCCAAGCCTAGCCATAAGGGTATAGGTGTTAATACCCCCACAAGGTGCTAGCCTAACTTGAGAACATGCTTAGGTGCAGGTGCTAGGTCCTTAACAGAAGATGAGCAATTGTACATTAGGTTGTATAAACATGGTAAGTTAAAGTGATTTGAATAGAGCTTAAGTTAGAATATGCCGACTGCAGTAAGCATGTGCATTCCCCGAGCATCCCTAACTTCGTTCATGTGCATCCATGATATTTATCTTGCGCATACATGCAATAGGTGTGCCGGAGGGAGTGACACTTCTGGAGTTCGAGGGAGCGAGCCAGGAGGAGGAGCCTGAGGTTCAGGCAACCGACAAAGCAGCCACCGAGGAGGAGTTGCCTGAGTGCCCTGACCACCGCCCATCCTCTTTCCTAAAAGGCAAGCCCCGGAGCATTCTAAGTCTTCCATGTTTTTACAAATATCTTGAGTATCTTTTATTGTTGATGATGCATTAAGTTTAGGAATTGGTTGGAACCAATTGTTGCATTATATATCTATCCTTGTCCAGATATCGCACTTGAATCCTATTTAAGTTCAGGAACGGGTTAAATGCTTAGCCATGGTTAGTGTGGTAGAAGTCGGGTGATTTCCTATTACCTGCGAGCTTTACGATGAGGTGGGTCATGGTTGGCTATATTTTCTATCGTGGAAAAGAACCATGTTAATAATGAATTAAGACCGGGCAGAGTCTGGTATAGGTTTGCACATAGTGACTCTGTCTGTATCGTTTAAGGACCGATACGATGTATATCCTCATGTCATGTTGAACGTAGCTTAACACTTAGCTGGCTGGATAAGTCATTCCGACCGCGAAGCCTAGTAGCTCGATTTAGGCTAGGAGCATGATTAGTTGGTCACAATCTGGATGGCAGTAAGGATGTGTGGAGAACCATTGGCGTAAGCCCAAGGGTGGGTTAAGTCACCAAGCACTCATGGCAGAGTGGTTCTCTGGTTTTGCGGCACTGATCGTACTCGCGACTCCTAAATTGTACCAAAGGTGACTTGTTTTTGACCCTGATGGGGGAAGCAGGGTTTGTGTTAGGAATACCCCTCTAGCTAGATAGAAATCGATTCGAATCGCTGTCTCTCCCAGATAGTGAGAACTTGACTGAGCAGCGGCAACATAGATTCACTTAATTTAACGATATGGTTAAATGGAGAATGATGATCATGTTGCCACAGTTATACCTGCTATGGTTAATAATGTTTGCATCTTAATAAAGTGATTGCTTAGTATAGGTGCTAATATAGATGACTGGTTAATGGCTAAAAGTCATTGCTAGCTCAGGTTAAGAGTTGATCATTATTACTTATGCTTTTCCGCAAAAAGAAAGTGTCAGCCAGATCCACTAAATTAAGCTATGCATGATCCTTGGTGTCAATTATTTTTGGTTTCTGACGAGTAAGTCTAGCTGAGTACATTCTCGTACTCAGGGTTTATTCCCTCTTGTTGTAGATGACCTTCTTTATCAGGGCTTCTGTAAGTACTATCTCCACCCGGCGGGTGACGAAGACTAGATCACGGGCATGATCTCTGTTTATCTTATCCGAATGCTTTTGTGGGATGTGATCGGCAAGCTGGTACTTGTATTTGAACTCGTGTGTGTGAGTTAAACTATTTGCTTCCGCTACTTTACAAGACTTGGTTTGTAATAACTATGACTCTAATGTGTTGTAATCTATCTGCAAACTGTTTGTGAAATGTTGTAACGTGTGATGTGTTATGTTGAATTACTGTGATCTTGGTTGTATGCAAGTTGGTTTGAAATCCTTCGTGGTTTCAGTTGACTACCGGGTTTATATGGGCTCAAGTGCGAGAATTTGATCGTTCAGATGATCGTTTTTGTACTTGTGCTCTTATAAATTGGACAGTTCTGCGATAGTTGGCATCAGAGCTAGATTCAACACTAAACATGTCATATGGGTATTTAAAAACAAAAGCTTTTGTTGCGAAAATGGTTTTTCCAACTTATAGTTATAAATAGGTGTTTCAAAATCTGAAATTTTATAGTGTGCTGGTGATCACATCCCTTGTAGCCCACATAAGGACTTTTAGGTGGCTTATATAATTACTAACTTGGGGGAAAGTGATTGTTTCTATTTCGTCGTCCATGCGGCGTGCTATTGCATGGGTGCCATTCGCTTGAATGGTAATGTATGGATCAATTGCCTCTACGCCAAGGTAAGTGTGAGTTGTGAGAGCATGACCGTCCAACTGTCGGTCTCGGGGAGAGTTAGTTGTGGTTACTGGAATATTTACATGTTGCATACATGTACATATGAAGGTACTTAATGGTGGGTATATTTGTCGGGTAGTTTGGATACCAAAGTATATATATCCAGGGATGTATATATGGAGAGTATCTTAGTTTACTACTTTCATTGTTAGCATTATATCTTGTTTGGTTGGGCTGCAATGAAATTTTCTGCAGGTACACTAACAACGCACCGTGTAGATCGATTAGTTACCGCTATTCGAGAGAACATGTGTATGCCACCGTATATTCCGCTAGAACTTAACTTTTCTTAGATTTGTGAGGACATACGGAACGAGCATGCATCATATTCACTCATATCATTCATATTGCATTACTCCCTCCTTTATAATTGCTTATCCCAAATATTAAGTTTTAGCTCTCAAAAATAATCCTCTCTCGAGAGTTGCATCCCTTTTGATACAGATGGCCATGCCCGTGTTTCCTCCTTGTAGCAGCACCTTTTTGGACCAGTTTGGTATGCCTACCTTGCTCTAGAGGGTGCTAAGCTCAGTTAGGTACCCGGAGGTGCCCCGTTACATGTGGGTGCAGACGGTGCCATTTGGAGATGTGCCATGGTACAATGTGACCTTGGTGGTGCCGTCGAACCCCACAAGACCGCTGTGGCGTGGGTGGGGCACCGAGTCTGATGGGCAAAGCCCATGGGAAGCCACGCAAGTTGCTGCTCTAGATGTGCTTATGGACATAGCATAAAGTTTTGGAGATGAACTGGTGGGTGGACCAGCTGCATCCATTCCCCGAGTGGCTCCTACAGATGCTGAGTGGACTCAAGAAGCTGGCCAGGCTTTGGTTCGAGGCCGTGGTGAACATGTTCAGAGCGATAATGTGGAAATGAGTGCTATGATGGCCGTCTTGAAGCTTTATCGAGTCAGGCAGGACACACTCTCTAGAGTATTAGAAGAAGCTGGCAAGGCAATGGCAGCCCAGCGCAAGTTCAGGTTGCATGCCCGCAAGTACCGCCATAGGGTGGAGGCATGTGGACAAGCTTAGCTGGAGGTAGATGAAATTTGGGGCATTGCAAATTATCGCCTGCAGCAGTGGGGTCAAGCAGCACGTGAGAGAGATGAGCTTCATAACCAGCTTATGAACCTCACCATAAAGAGAGATGAGGCAGTACAGGAGTTGGACCGTGTGACCCATCATAGAGACGCAGCTCTGGAGTTAGCAGAAGAAAGGCATCAAGGATGGATCATGGCTAACCACAATGCTTTTCAAAGAGAGAATGCACTCCAAGAGCAGCTAGAGGAGCTTCAGGTTGAATACCATCACCTGAACAACCGCCTATTTCCTATTCCTCACCCTCCACTAGTTTACCCAAATCTTGGACCTCAAGTGATTGAGGCCAGTGAAGAAGAAGAGGACATACATATAGATGTCAATGCAATTGAACCTGCAAATAAAGAGGAAGAAGATGACCAGAAGAAGTCTAGGGCATCTCCGATGTGGACAGTGACCACTACGACTAGTAGTTAGCTAGCAAGTCTCGCTAGTTTAAGCTTTTGCAGCCATTTGTGTAATGGACCAAGTACTATGGTGGATGTTGGATGTACCTTTAATTTGAACTTGGCATGTAATGTACCTTAATCCGCTCCCTTCAGGATGTTTATCTTAGTTGGTGGATTTTAAAACTTATCATGTTGGAATGCAATGCGAATGGCGCTAGTAACCTATTGATGGTGTGGTGATTGGAGAATGAATTATTGCATCTGTTTATTGCATGAATGTTATATTCTCTATAGTAAATTCAGTTTGGCATAATTACATTGTTCCTCTCCAATGGGCTGACATCACCAATAATTGCTGGTTGTGCATTGTTGCAGATGTCTCATACTCGTGCCACTGGTGCGGCTAGTGATGATGATGATCTTCCACCGCCACCACCGCCCACACCAGCGGAATTGATGGCAATACTGGTTGAAGGACAACGCACTATGGCAAATGCTCTCCGCACGATTGCAAATCATGATGGCCGTGGTGCACGCCAAGGACCTAAACCAAATCAGTATAGCGACTTCAAAGTTTTTCTTGACACTAAACCACCGATCTTCAAGGAGGCTGAAGAGCCCCTCCAAGCTGATGAGTGGTTGAACACTCTCGAGCAAAAATTCCATTTGCTCTGCTTGACTGAGGTGCTGAAGACTGAGTATGCATCTCACCAACTACATGGGCCATCTGGTATTTGGTGGAGTCATTATCGGTTCACTATGCCCACTGACGCCCAAATCACTTGGGATCAGTTCAAGTCTGCTTTCAGGGGAAATTATATTCCTCCTGGTCTCATGGCAATCAAGCACACTAAATTTATGAAGCTAATACAGGGGAACAAGAGCTTGAATGAATACCTGCAGGCTTTCAATAACCTTGCAAGGTATGCTACTGAGTTTGTTGACACTGATACTAAGAAGATCGCTAGTTTTAAGCAGGGACTTAGCCCCAAATTGATGAATACTATGGGAAATTGTAAGTGTGCTACCTTTAATAAGTTTGTTAGTGATGCTTTATCTTAAGAAAACAACAATGTTGTTTATGCCGCTTCAAAGAATCGCAAGAGAGCCTATGAGGCGGGTGCCTCACAGTCCAAAGCTCCAGTCACATCTAAGGCTCCATTCCGTCCTCCAACATCAGCTGTTAAGTTTCGCCCACTGCTGAAGAAGAATCCAGGCAAGACTGGATTTCGCAAGGCTTTTACAGTTGCTCTTCCCAAGGGCACTACTAGTCAAGGCAGCTCCAATGTTCCTCCAAGCAACATGCCGTGCTAGAACTACAACAAGCCAGGTCACTAGGCAAGGAAGTATCCTTATCCTAGGAAGAATAACAACCAAGGTGGCCGCCAGGGGCAGGTAAACTACACTAATATTGTTGATATTCCTTCAGGAGAGGTAGTCACTGCTGGTAAGTTTCTGGTTGATCAACACCCTGTAGTTGTACTATTTGATTCAGGTGCCTCACATTCTTTTATGAGCCCCACATTTGCATCTAAGTTTAAATAGAAAACATACACTGTAGAAGGTGAGGGTTATTGTATTAGGGCTGCCAATGGTACTATCCCCACAAAGCTAGTTGTTGGGGGTGTGCAACTTGAGGTAGAGGGACGAAGTTATCAGATGGATCTGGAAGTTTTACCGGGGCTGGGTATTGATGTGATATTAGGAATGAATTGGATGAGCAGCCATGGGGTGCTTATTGATACATCGACTAGAGTAGTCATGCTCAGAGATCCTAGTAATCAGGAAGGTTTTCTAGTGCAACTACCTAGGGACATCAATCTCTCTTGTGCGGCAAATAAGGTGTAAGCAAAGGCTATTGCAGATATCCCAGTAGTGTATGATTTTCTAGATGTTTTTGCTGATGATTTGCCTGGATTGCCTCCGGATCAAGATGTGGAGTTCAAGATAGAGTTGCTACCTAGTACAGCGCCCATATCTAGAAGACCTTATAGAATTCCTCCCAATGAACTAGCCGAACTTAAGACCCAGTGGAATGAACTTCTAAAGAAAGGCCTTATCCATCCTAGTTCATCTCCGTGGGGGTGTCTGGCTATTTTCGTGAAGAAGAAGGATCAATCACTGCGTAGGTGTGTAGATTATAGGCCTTTGAATGCAGTCACAATCAAGAATAAGTATCCTCTGTCACGCATAGATATCTTATTTGATCAGTTGTCTAAAGCAAAAGTCTTTTCCAAGATTGATTTGAGATCTGGTTATCATCAAATCAAAATCCGACCTAAGGATATTCCAAAAATTGCCTTCTCTACAAGATACGGTCTTTATGAGTATCTTGTTATGTCTTTTGGATTGACCAATGCCCCCGCACACTTCATGTATTTGATGAATTTGGTGTTTATGTTCGAGTTGGACAAATTTGTGGTGATATTTATAGATGATATCTTGGTCTATTCTGAGAATGAAGAAGATCACGTTGAACACTTGCAAGTGGTTCTCACTAGATTGCGTGAACACAAGCTTTATGCAAAGTTCAGCAAGTGTGAATTCTGGCTTCGTGAGGTACCTTTTCTCGGACACGTGTTGTCCAATGGTGGAATTATGGTGGATCCCACCAAGGTGCAATAAGTGTTGGACTAGAAGGCTCCAATCTCGGTGCACGAGGTTCAGAGTTTTCTAGGGTTGGCTGGTTATTATTGTCGCTTCATCCCGGATTTCTCTAAAATAGCCAAGCCTATGACTCGGTTGCTGCAAAAATACACGAGGTTTGTCTAGACTTCCGAGTGTGATGTGGCTTTTCACACCCTGCGAACCCTTCTAACTTCATCTCTAGTTTTGGCGCAACCAAACATCAAGAAACCTTTTGATGTGTTTTGTGATGCATCCGGCATAGGTCTAGGAGGTGTTCTTATGCAGTAAGGATGAGTCATTGCTTATACCTCTCGCCAACTTCAGAAGCATGAGGTGAATTATTCTACGCATGACTTAGAATTCGCTGCAGTTGTTCATGCTTTAAAGGTCTAGAGACATTATTTGCTTGGCAATGTCTGCCACATCTACACTGATCATAAAAGTCTTAAGTACATCTTCACTCAACTTGAGTTGAATATGCGTTAGAGAAGATGGCTCGAGTTGATCAAGGATTATAACCTCCAAGTGCACTATCATCCTGGTAAGGCAAACATCATTGCGGATGCCTTAAGCAGGAAATCTCATTGCCACTCTTTAATTGAAAGTGACCTCCATCTATCAAGACTCCTACATCCTGTAGTCCTTCACAACATCACTGTCAGTTGTACTCTACAGAGTCGAATTATTGAGCTATAGAAGACAGATCCAGGTGTGTTCCACATCAAGTGCAAGATGAAAGAGCAAGAAACCAAGCATTTTTGGGTAGATGAAAAGGACGTGTTATGGTTCAAGGATAGGTTAGTGGTCCCAAAGGATAGAGAGCTTAGAAATCAAATCATATCCAAAACAGATTCCTCTAAATTATCTATTCATCCTGGTAGTAGCAAAATGTATCATGATTTGAAGCCTCGTTTTTGGTGGACCAAGATGAAGAAAGAGATAGCCGCTTATGTGGCTAGGTGTGACACTTGCTGTCGAGTCAAAGCTATGCACATGAAAGCTGGATTGCTTCAGCCACTCTCTATTCCAGGTTGGAAATAGGAGGAGATAAGTATGGATTTTATTGTTGGACTCCCTACTACTCAGAGGAATTTTAACTCTATTTGGGTGATTGTAGACCGTCTGACCAAGTCTGCACACTTCATTCCTGTTTGCGTAGATTTCCGTCCAACTGACTATGCTGAGTTGTACTTCAATCAGATAGTCCGACTTTATGGGGTACCTCACACTATTGTCTCTGATAGAGGACCACAGTTCACTGCTCGCTTTTGGGAGCACTTACATGGATTATTGGGAACTAAGTTAGTAAGAAGCTCTGCCTATCATCCACAAACCAATGGGCAAACTGAGCGAGTAAACCAAATCTTAGAAGATATGTTGAGAGTGTGTGTCATCTTGTCTAAGGGTTCATGGGAAAAATGGTTGCCCCTAGCTGAATTCTTGTATAATAATAGTTATCAAGAGAGTATCAAGATGGCACCGTTTGAAGCTTTGTACGGCCGAAAGTGTAGAACCCTGTTGAATTGGGTTGAAGCCGGTGAAAGGAGATATTATGGAATTGATTTTGTTCAAGAAGCTGAAAAACAAGTCCGTACTATCATAACCCATATGGCCGCAGCTCAAGCTAGGTAGAAAAGTTATGCTGATCGCCATAGAAAACCTATCGAGTTTGAAGTTAGAGACTTCGTTTATCTGAAAGTCTCACCCATGAAGAGTGTCCAATGATTTGGTGTGAAGCGAAAGCTTGCGCCGAGATATGTCGGTCCATTTCAAATCATTGGACAAAGTGGTAAGGTAGCATACAAGATCCAATTACCTCCTGAGATGAGTGCTATCTTCAATGTCTTTCACGTATCTCAGTTGAAGAAATGTCTTCGCGTCCCTGAAGAGAGAGTTCCACTGGTGAAAGGTCCTAATGGCTAGAGGGGGGGTGAATAGCCTAATAAAATTTCTACAACAACACTTAACAAAATAGTTAGACAATTATGAGGTGAAGCAAGTGTTGCGCTAGCCTACTCAAAATGCAAGCCACCTACCACAATTCTAGTTTAGATAGTGTCGATTCACACAAGAGCTATGACACTACCCTATGTTAGTGTGCTCTCAAAGGCTAACTAAAGAGCCACACCAACCAACCAAGCAAGCTCTCACAACTAGCTACACTAAAGAGCTTGTCAACTAGTTTGCGGTAAAGTAAAGAGAGTGATCAAGATAGTTATACCGCCGTGTCGAGGAGTGAACCAATCAATCACAAGGATGAATAACAATGAAGACCAATCACCTCGGAATCAAAGGATGAACACAATGATTTTTATCGAGGTTCACTTGCTTGCCGGCAAGCTACTCCTCATTGTGGCGATTCACTCACTTGGAGGTTCACTGCGCTAATTGGCTTCACACGCCAAACCCTCAATAGGGTGCCGCACAACCAACACAAGATGAGGATCACACAAGCCATGAGCAATCCACTAGAGTACCTTTTGGCTCTCCACCGGGGAAAGGTCAAGAACCCCTCACAATCACCACGATCAGAGCCGGAGACAATCACCACCCTCCGCTCAATGATCCTCGCTGCTCCAAGCCGTCTAGGTGGCGGCAACCACCAAGAGTAACAAGCGAAATCCGTAGCGAAACACGAACACCAAGTGCCTCTAGATGCAATCACTCAAGCAATGCACTTGGATCACTCCCAATCTCACTATGATGATGAATCAATGATGGAGATGAGTGGGAGGACTTTGGCTTAGCTCACAAGGTTGCTATGTCAATGAAAATGGCCAAAGATGTGAGCCACAGCTGGCCATGGGGCTTAAATAGAAGCCCCCACGGAATAGAGCCGTTATGCCCCTTCACTGGGCATAACACGGGCCGACCGGACGCTCCGGTCCAACTGACCGGATGCTGCTCCACAGCGTCCGATCACCCGATGGACGCCACACGTCACCAGCTTCAAACACTATTCATCAGATGTCAACGGCTACGAAGCTGACCGGACACACTAGCAAAACTGACTGAACGCTGAAGCCCCAGCGTCCGGTCATTTCCAGTAAGCTCCCTAAGGCGTATTTCTTTGACCGGACACGTCCGGTCCACCTCAACCGGACATAGACCAGCGTCCGGTGCAACACCCTAGGTACTGTGCCGACTGACCAGTTTGACCAGACGCACGCTGCCAGCGTCCGGTGCTTTCAGACCCAGCGTCCGGTCAGTTGACCGACGCCAGCGTCTTCGCGACCAACTTGTTTTCACTTCTAACTTCTTCACCCTTGCTCCAATGTGCCAACCACCAAGTGTTTCACCTTGTGCACATGTGTTAGCATATTTTCACAAACATTTTCCAGGGTGTTAGCACTCCACTAGATCCTAAATGCATATACAAAGAGTTAGAGCATCTAGTGGCACTTTGATAACCGCATTCCGATACGAGTTTCACTCCCTCTTAATAGTACGGCTATCAAACCTAAATGTGATCACACTCTCTAAGTGTCTTGATCACCAAAACAAAATAGCTCCTATGGTTTATACCTTTGCCTTGAGCTTTTTGTTTTTCTCTTTCTTCTTTTCAAGTTTAAGCCCTTGATCATCGCCATGCCATCACCATTGTCATGTTATGATCTTCATTAGCTTCTCCACTTGAAGTGTGCTACCTATCTCATGATCACTTGATAAACTAGGTTAGCACTTAGGGTTTCATCAATTCACCAAAACCAAACTAGAGCTTTCAATCTCCCCCTTTTTGGTAATTGATGACAACCCTTATACAAAGATATGAATTGAAATTCAATTGAATCCATGTTGCTTGCCCAAGCATATTTACCATGTGTAAAAGGATATGGACAAGTTTCATGAACCCCTAAGTGGTAGCAATTGCTCCCCCTACATATGTGCTAAGAAGTTTGGATTGTAGCTTGCACATATGCTTAGATAGGAAATATATGAGTCAATGTCTACCAAATGATGCTAAGGTATAAAAGATGGACCTTTGAAGCGTGATACCAATCGGAGTGCACCAATATACCATCCTTAGCACCATGGTTAGTTCAATATCACTTGGAAACATATTTTTGAAAGATACCACTTGTAAAGACTTACTTGGAAAAGAAAGTTATCTAGTGATTTCATTTCATCATTCAATCTTACAACTAATATTCATCACACAAGCATGGATGTGTAAATTTAATACTTGTGCGATGCAAGCAAACATATGAAATGCACATTCAAATGCACCATACAAGTTCATGAGCTTGCTCCCCCTACTTGTGTGCTCAAAATTTTAGTTGATCCCTTTCCTTTGTCATATCTCTCCCCCTATGTCATATATCAAGATATCTTTATGTTTGGATCTCCCTTTTTCACTATCTTTGTTTCTCTCCTTCTTATCTTTGTTTCTCTCCCCCTTTGTCATCAATGACCACAAAGGTTCTAAATGTAGATAGTATTACTTGTAGGGTCGAGATTATCAATGTCAATCAATGGGGTGAGGATCATTTTCCCAAATTTGGTCCAATCTAGATTATTTGCCAAAGATATTTAACTCGGTTTGATCCAAGGACAAGCTTCTTCACACCTCCAAATAAGGGTTATCTTGTACCATGTTGAGTTAAACACTTATAGTTCATTTTCTAGATTAAACACTAGGTTTACAAGCTCACAAACATGTCATATGCCATCACTAGATCAAGTCAAGCATAGAAGCAATAGTGATATCATATAGACATTAAAATCATTTGATTTTCATGAATGAGCCTAATAAGATAGAACCACTTGAGAGGTCCTAATAAGATTGAAAATATGACTAGATGCACTAAACATGTCCTTAGCAAGGATGTATGTCATGCCAATCAACTTTTACCTTGGATTGCTCGAAGGAGAGGCATGTCATATGAGTGGGGGTGCATCAACACATATTTGAGAAATCCAATATGTTCAACTCATTCCTTAGCTTGCAAAACCTTTTCTCATCCAATGGCTTGGTGAATATATCGGCAAGTTGATCTTCGGTGCCTACACTCTCAATGCAAATGTCCCCTTTTTGTTGGTGATCTCTTATGAAATGGTGGCGGACATCAATGTGCTTTGTTCTTGCATGTTGAACCAGATTGTTTGTCAACTTGATTGCACTCTCATTGTCACATAGCAATGGCACTTTCTTGAACTTGATTCCAAAGTCACTCAAGGTGGCCTTCATCCAAAGTACTTGTGCACAACAACTACCGGCGGATATGTATTCGGCTTCGGCGGTTGATAATGCAACACTATTTTGCTTCTTTGATGACCATGAAACAAGTGATCTTCCCAACAATTGACATGTGCCCGAGGTGCTCTTCCTTTCAACCTTGCATCCCGCATAATCCGAGTCGGAGTAACCAACTAGCTCAAACTTTGCTCCTTTGGGATACCACAAACCAACATTTGGTGTATGCTTCAAGTACCTCAATATTCTCTTTGTAGCCTTCAAATGACTTTCTCTTGGTGAGGCTTGAAATCTTGCACACATGCATACACTAAACATGACATCCGGCCTTGATGCGGTCACATAGAGTAGGCTTCCAATCATAGACCGATACAACTTTTGATCTACCATATTTCCACTTGCATCACTATCCAAGTTGCCATTGGTTCCCATTGGTGTGCTAATGACTTTGCTATCAATCATGCCAAACTTCTTGATCATGTCCTTGATGTACTTGCCTTGACTCACAAATGTACCATTCTTCAATTGCTTGATTTGAAGACCAAGGAAGTAACTCAACTCTCCAATCATGGACATTTCAAACTCATTAGCCATCATCTTTCCAAACTCATCACAAAATTCTTGATTGGTTGATCCAAATATGATGTCATCAACATAGATTTGCAATACAAATAGATCTTTTCCAATCTTCTTGATGAAAAGAGTGGTGTCAACCTTGCCCATGGTGAACCCTTTAGAGAGTAGGAAATCTCTCAATATCTCATACCATGCTCTAGGTGCTTGCTTCAAGCCATACAATGCCTTCTTTAACTTGTACACATGGTTGGGCTTCTTATCATCTTCAAAACCGGGAGGTTGCTCTAATATATACTTCTTCATTGATGTAGCCATTGAGAAATGCACTCTTGACATCCATTTGATAGAGCTTGATGTTGTGAGCACAAGCATAGGCTAGCAAGATTCTTATTGCTTCCAATCTAGCAACCAGGGGCATATGTTTCTCCAAAGTCAAGACCTTCAACTTGTGTATATCCTTGTGCTACCAATCTTGCTTTGTTCCTTACTACTATCCCATCTTGATCTTGCTTGTTTCTAAAGACCCATTTGGTTCCAATCACATTTGTCCCTTTGGTCTTTCTACCACTTCCCATACTTGATTTCTTGTGAAGTTGTTTAGCTCTTCATGCATAGCATTGACCCAATCAACATCCTTCAAAGCTTCATCTATCTTCTTTGATTCAATGGATGACACAAATGAGAAGTGTTCACAAAATGATGCCAATCTTGATCTTGTTTGTACACCTCTTGAAATATCTCCAATGATTGTATCCAAAGGATGATCTCTTGCAATACTTGTTGGTGGGAGGATTGGAACTTGATTGCTCGCACTTGCTTGATCATTGGGTTGAGATGATGTACTAGCCACTTGATCTTGTTCATTATCATGAGAGTCACTTGCACTAACTTGATGTGTATCATCTTGCACATTTGAGTTAGAGAGCACTTGCACTTGATCATCTTCATCATCATTCACTTGCCTAGGCCTCAATTCACCAACATCCATGTTCTTCATGGCATTTGAAAGTTGAATGCCTCTAACATCTTCCAAGTTCTCATTCTCTTCTTGTGAACCCTTAGTTTCATCAAATTCAACATCATGAACCTCCTCAAGAGTACCACTATCCAAATTCCAAACTCTATATGCTTTGCTTGTAGTGGAATAACCAAGTAGGAATCCTTCATCACATTTCTTGTCAAACTTGCCCAATCTTGTGCCTTTCTTCAAGATATAGCATTTGCAACCAAAGACCCGAAAATATGCAATGTTGGGCTTTCTACCATTCAAGAGCTCATATGGTGTCTTCTCTTTCAATCGGTGACAATAGAGGCGGTTGCTACAATAGCAAGCCATGTTGATAGCTTCGGCCCAAAAGGATTGACTCACATTGTACTCACTAAGCATAGACCTTGCCATATCAATGAGTGTTCTATTCTTCCTCTCAACAAGGCCATTTGATTGAGGAGTGTACTTGGCCGAGAATTGATGTCTAATTCCAAATTCATCACATAACTCATCAATTCTAGTGTTCTTGAACTCACTACCATTGTCACTTCTAACTCTCTTGATGGTTGTTTCAAATTCATTATGAATGACCTTTGACAAATGATTTGAATGTTGCAAATACATCACTTTTGTCCACTAGAAAGAATACCCATGTGTATCTAGTGTAGTCATCCACTATCACAAAGCCATATTTGTTACCACCGATACTAGTGTATTGTGTTGGCCCAAACAAATCCATGTGCAATAACTCAAATGCTTTACTAGTGCTCATCATGCTTTTCTTAGGATGGGTGTTTCCAACTTGTTTGCTAGCTTGACAAGAGCTACAAAGCTTATCCTTTTCAAACACAACATCTTTCAAGTCCTTTAACTAAGTCATGCTTAATCAATCTATTCAATTGTTTCATTCCAACATGACCAAGCCTTCTATGCCATAACCAACCCATGCTAGACTTAGTGAACAAGTATGTAGATAATTTAGCTTCACTAGCATTGAAATCAACCAAGTATAGATTATCATATCTAAAGCCTTTGAAGATCAAGTTAGATCCATCTACACTTATGATCTCTACATCATCTACTCCAAATAAGTATTTGAATCCAAGATCACATAATTGAGCCACAGATAGCAAATTGAAGTTCAAGCTCTCTACTAGCAACACATTTGATATGCTTATGTCATTGGATATTGCAATCTTACCAAGCCCTTTGATCTTGCCTTTGCCATTGTCACCAAATGTGATACTATCATAACCATCATTGCCATTGGTGTTGATTGAGTTGAACATTCTTGCATCACCGGTCATGTGTTGAGTGCACCCACTATCAAGAACCCAATGCCTTCCTCCGGCTTTGTAATTGACCTACAAAAGAAGATCAATTCTTTTTAGGTACCCAAACTTGCTTAGGTCCTTGAAGGTTAGTCACTAGGCTCTTTGGTACCCAAATGGCTTTCTTC
Source organism: Miscanthus floridulus (assembly GCF_019320115.1). NCBI lineage: Eukaryota > Viridiplantae > Streptophyta > Magnoliopsida > Poales > Poaceae > Miscanthus > Miscanthus floridulus. The sequence continues at coordinate 174,227,239 of NC_089587.1, read as the reverse complement.
TTTGAGTCCATCCATGGTTTACCAATGAACTTAGCCTTTACACCATTTGTACCCTTAGTAAGCATATAAAACGAATCAAGCTTAACGGAGGATACATTAGCGTTTTTGCTCTTGTTTTTGCATTCATGCTCTTTATGACCAACTTGCTTGCAATTAGTGCAAAACCGACCATTGTTCTTCACAAAACTAGTCTTGTGAGGAGCAAAGGCCACTTTGCCTTTCTTGGGGGTATAGCCCAATCCCTCTTTGTAGAGAGAAGCTCTTTGGCTACCCAAGCACATTAGCAAGCGGTCCTCACCACCATAAGCCTTAGCTAAGGTGTGAGTGAGCTTAGTGACCTCCTTCTTGAGATTCTCATTCTCAACCACTAGTGAGGCATCACAAGTGAGACCATCACTACTAGATGAGGTAGAAGTGGAAGTGCTACAAGAAGGGTTAGTAGTAGCAATAATGGTAGGCATAGATAGTGATGTATCAATTATATCACAAGTTAAGCCTACATTACAAGTTTCAGCATGCTTCTTTTTATTTTGCTCATCAAGCAAAGAGGAATGAGCCTTTTTGAGCTTTTTGTGAGCTTTGCCAAGCTTCTCATTGGCTTCCTCTAGCCTCCCATGAGATGCATTGAGCTCATCAAAAGCTTGCTTAAGGGCTTTTAGTTCCTTATGCACGCTTTTGCATTCCCTTCTCTTGATATCAAAGTGTTCTCTAGCATCTTCTAGCATGTCAAATAATTCATCCTTAGTAGGTTCATCATCATCACTATCACTATCATTTTTATTTTCATGTTCATTATCATCAACATGTTCTTCATCACTTTCATCATCACAAGATTGTACCTTAGTGGCCTTAGCCATGAAGCATGATGAAGATTCAAAGAGAGAAGGCTTCTCATTGATGGCAATGCTTGCAAGAACCTTCTTCTTGGTGGTCTTATGATCATCACTATCATCATCATCATCACTTGAGGAAGCATCACTATCCCAAGTGACTACATATGAACCACCCTTCTTCTTCTTGAAGGCCATCTTATCCTTCTTCTCTTTCTTTTCCTTCTTGTCCTTCTTCTTGTTCTTCTTGTTGTCATCATCATTTTCACTATTGTATGGGCATTGAGCAACAAGATGATCTTTGCTTCCACACTTGAAGCACCTTCTTGACTCTTCTTTGTTCTTGAATGAAGACTTCTTTCTTCTAGCGTGATAGCCCTTCTTTACCATGAACTTGCCAAATCTCTTGACAAATAGAGCCATCCTTTCATCATCATCATCATCATCATCATCCCAAGATTCATCTTCTTCACATGATGTTTCTTGCTTTGCTTTGCCCTTGGATGATGTGGCTTTGAATGCCACGCTCTTCTTCTTGTCATCTTTCTTGTCATCTTTCTTCTCCCTCTTTTCTTCCTTCTCATCATCATCTCTATAAGCATCATCGGTCATGATATCTCCCAAGATTTGGTTTGGTGTCATTGTGTTCAAACCGCTCCTCACTAGTAAGGTGACCAACATGCCAAATCTTGTGGGCAAACATCTCAAGAACTTATTGGAGAAGTCCTTGTCCTCTATCTTCTCACCAAGTGCCTTGAGATCATTTACAATCACTTCCATTCGATGGAACATGTCCGGCACACTCTCATCTTCTTTCATCTTGAAGCTTGCAAACTTCTCTTTAAGAATATATGCCTTTGCACCCTTCACGGCTTGAGTACCCTTAAATGATTCTTCCAATTTCTTCCAAGCTTCATGAGCCATCTCAATATTCTTGATTTGCTCAAATGTTCTTTCATCAATTGCATCATGAATAGCACTTAGAGCAATGTCATTGTTTTGGAGAAGTACTTCTTCGGCTACGATGGGATTCTCTGGATCTTCAATCTCAATTTTTGTTTCCACCACCTTCCAAACCTTCCTATTGATTGACGTGATATAAGTTGTCATCTTGGTCTTTCAATAGGGATAGTTGGAGCCATCAAATTGGGGTAGCTTCTTGGTGTTGTTGATTTGAGCCATTTTAACACCGAAGGTTGTTAAGCCTCAAATAACGGTGACCTCGGCTCTGATACCACTTGAAAGGTCCTAATGGCTAGAGGGGGGTGAATAGCCTAATAAAATTTCTACAACAACACTTAACAAAATAGTTAGACAATTATGAGGCGAAGCAAGTGTTGCGCTAGCCTACTCAAAATGCAAGCCACCTACCACAATTCTAGTTTAGATAGTGTCGATTCACACAAGAGCTATGACACTACCCTATGTTAGTGTGCTCTCAAAGGCTAACTAAAGAGCCACACCAACCAAGCAAGCAAGCTCTCACAACTAGCTACACTAAAGAGCTTGTCAACTAGTTTGCGGTAAAGTAAAGAGAGTGATCAAGATAGTTATACCGCCGTGTCGAGGAGTGAACCAATCAATCACCTCAAAATCAAAGGATGAACACAATAATTTTTACCGAGGTTCACTTGCTTGCCGGCAAGCTACTCCTCGTTGTGGCGATTCACTCACTTGGAGGTTCACGCGCTAATTGGCTTCACACGCCAAACCCTCAATAGGGTGCCGCTCAACCAACACAAGATGAGGACCACACAAGCCACGAGCAATCCACTAGAGTACCTTTTGGCTCTCCACCGAGGAAAGGTCAAGAACCCCTCACAATCACCACGATCGGAGCCGGAGACAATCACCACCCTCCGCTCAATGATCCTTGCTGCTCCAAGCCATCTAGGTGGCGGCAACCACCAAGAGTAACAAGTGAAATCCGTAGCGAAACACGAACACCAAGTGCCTCTAGATGCAATCACTCAAGCAATGCACTTGGATCACTCCCAATCTCACTATGATGATGAATCAATGATGGAGATGAGTGGGAGGACTTTGGCTTAGCTCACAAGGTTGCTATGTCAATGAAAATGGCCAAAGATGTGAGCCACAGCCAGCCATGGGGCTTAAATAGAAGCCCCCACAGAATAGAGCCGTTATGCCCCTTCACTGGGCATAACACGGGCCGACCGGATGCTCCGGTCCAACTGACCGGACGCTGCTCCTCAGCGTCCGGTCACCTGATGGACGTCACGCGTCACCAGCTTCAAACGATGTTCGTCAGATGTCAACGGCTATGAAGCTGACCGGACGCACCAGCAAAACTGACCGAACGCTGAAGCCCCAGTGTCCGGTCATTTCCAGTAAGCTCCCCAAGGCGTATTTCTTTGACCGGACGCGTCTGGTCCACCTCGACCGAACACAGACAAGCGTCCGGTGCAACACCCTAGGTACTGTGCCGACCGACCAGTTTGACCGGACGCACGCTGCCAGCGTCCGGTGCTTTCAGACCCAGCGTTCGGTCAGTTGACCGACGCCAGCGTCTTCGCAACCAACTCGTTTTCACTTCTAACTTCTTCACCCTTGCTCCAATGTGCCAACCACCAAGTGTTTCACCTTGTGCACATGTGTTAGCATATTTTCACAAACATTTTCAAGGGTGTTAGCACTCCACTAGATCCTAAATGCATATGCAAAGAGTTAGAGCATCTAGTGGCACTTTGATAACCGCATTTCGATACGAGTTTCATCCCTCTTAATAGTACGGCTATCAAACCTAAATGTGATCACACTCTCTAAGTGTCTTGATCACCAAAAACAAAATAGCTCCTATGGTTTATACCTTTGTCTTGAGCTTTTTGTTTTTCTCTTTCTTCTTTTCAAGTTTAAGCCCTTGATCATTACCATGCCACCACCATTGTCATGTTATGATCTTCATTAGCTTCTCCACTTGAAGTGTGCTACCTATCTCATGATCACTTGATAAACTAGGTTAGCACTTAGGGTTTCATCAATTCACCAAGACCAAACTAGAGCTTTCAACTGGGGGATATCAAGTTAGAATTTGATTTGACTTTTGAAGAAAAACCGGTCCGAGTAATTGACACTCATGAGCGAGTGACTCGGAGTTGGGTAGTCAAGTTTTATAAGGTCATGTGGAGTAATTAGGGGAGTGAACGCGATGCGACTTGGGAAAGAGAAGATTATTTGAGGGAAGGTTATAAGGAATTCTATCAACAATGGTATGCTTGTCAAATCTCGAGACGAGATTTTTATAAGGGGGAGGGTTGTAACACCCTAGGTGTTTGGCTTCCACATTTGCACTGGCATTTCATAAACATGAGCATCATTCATCCATTCATGAGCTTGGATTGTTGAAACATGTTTTTCAAACATTGCAACATATTGTTCTATTCCATGGGTGTTTGTTTTATGAAATGAATAGTGTGCAACACTCAAGTGCAACATGTGCAACTCACTCTTGAAGCATGTCACATACTTTAGTAACATGGTTAGTTAGTACTATGCAACAAACTCATGAAACATATGAAACATGGTTTTGAAACAAAAGTAACATTTCACTTGTTCTTCCTTGTTTCAATACATGTGATGCTTGATTTTTGTGTGATCAATGTGTGGTGTGGCTAATTATTCTCTTAAACAACTTAGCTACACTTAGAATGTCATTAGGAACAATGTTCATGTTGACCATATTGCCTAATTATGTTTCCTAGTAATCGTTTGACTAGTGTTGACCCCTAGAGCTCTTTTGTTTGACTATTTCAAAAGTATAGCTTAGAGTGTTTGCATGTCTGAGCAACCTAAAGAAAAGTTGTAGTAAATTTTATAAGGAACAAAAGTTATTTTATGACCATCTCATGAAAATATGCAGAACATGCTCAAAAATAGCCCACAAGTCAGTTTTGAGGTCTATTTGGAGACTCAGAAATTTTCTAAGTCAAAAACCAAATTTCAGTTTCATTGGCTCGACATTGGTGATGATTTTACTCCTTAACTAGTGAGAATTAGGCCATGATCCTTTAATAGAAATTGTAGCTGGTATGTAGGTGTACAACTTTTGTTTAGATTATTTTTGCTAATGATCAACGGATTAGGAGTTTTATCGTCATCAACTTGTGCTGTCAGGCCCTGATGTCTTAACTGAATTGAAGCTACAGTACCTACCCGGTTTTAGAGTTTTAGTGCCACGAGGCGCCGCGCGTCGCCGGCATCCTAACTGCTCAGGCCATATCGGGCTGCCATGCGCCATCACAGCCCCCAGTGTTCCATTTCCATTTCCTGCTCCTCCCTTCGCGTCCACAGCAGCCGCAGCAAACCACCGCCGTCGCCATTGGCTCCGCCGAGCTCGCATGAGCTCGCCGCTGCACCACAACCAACGCCATTCCAACCACAGCTCTGCTAGCACCTCACGGACCTCAGCGATGTTCTCGCTGAGCCAGCTAAGCCTTAGGTGAGCCGCATTGCTGACTCTGCCCCGACGAAAGCTCACCGGAGCGCCGCCGCGCTCGCGGTCCACCGTGGCTAGCATAGCATGGCACCTCTCCTCCTTTCGTAGCTCTCGTCTCTTATTCCACATCATGTGTAGATGCTCTGGTGATGACGCTACTGATAATGCCGGTCCAGCCGGGCCAGAACATGGCCGAGCACCGCCGCGCCATGGTCGCCGCCGGTGAGCTCACACGGCCACGCTCGACCATTTCACCGCAGCCGGTAGCAGTAGTGTAGGAAGGTCTGCCATGGTCCTAGGAAGCTAATGCGCGCCTTGTTCAGGCATCTAGCGCCATGGTTTGTCGGAGCGCCGCCGTGCGCCATGGCTGAGCCGTCGTGCGCCATGGCCGACGCACCTAGAGGCCGGTAGACTTTAGATTTAGGAGGTCAATCGATGCGGGTGGTCGAGGTGGACACGGTGGTACCCTCCTCATCATCGGAGAAGCCACCGTTGGCGAGCTAGCGCCGATCCCGCACCGTGCACAGTTTTTGTTTCGCTGACAAGCGGGCCCTGGTTGTCAGTGACTTAGAGTTAGAAAGATAGTTCAAATATTTCAGATTTGAATGCTATTTTGTAAAATTTATATCTCCAGTTTTGTAGATCCAAATTGGGTGGTTCCAATTTTGTTAGGATATTGGTGAATTGTAGTATTTAGGAAAAATATGATATTAGCACTTGTAGTAGAGTTTCTGGAAGAATTAAATTGAAACTGGAAATGTGTTTTTAAATGGATGCAAAATTGTTTAATTCATATCTAGAGTTCCTGTGCTCCGAAAATTATGAAATTTGGATGGTGAGCTCTTCTTGATGAGTAGAAGCTCTGGTAAAAATTGCAGAGTCAGTGAATGAAGATTTTTTTAGTTATAGATTTTCCTTTTATCATTAGATGATCCTTGTGTGAATTTTAATAATTAATCTATGAATCCAATGATCATGAAATTTATTGGAGGTTGTCCTAGTACCTTAAGGATGCTAAGAAAAATATAAAATCTGTTGCTTGACACTTTTCACTAGGGTTTCCTATTTATGTTATTTTAAGCCTTTATGCCTTGTCATTTTTGTGTAGGATGTTATACTTGTTCAAATGATGTGAAATTTTTACAGTAGCCTACTTGGAGCATATAGTACCTACTGTAATTTTTGTAGATTAAATGGTGTAGTTTTCGTATATGTTTATTATTCCTCTTAAATAATTAGATAAATTAAGAAAGGCATTAAAAGAAATGAATTGGTGGTGAACACTTTAGTTTCTGGTGTTATTTTGATATGTGTGATGAGTTAGTAAAGTTTGTTTTGTCTATTTATATGTTTCAAACATAAGTTAATAATGATTTTCTTGCACTATGTCTTTCTGGACAATTCTAGGAACTTTGCAAAGTTCACCATGATAATTTGGTTTGCTGGGAAAGTGGTGAATACACAAGTTGTAGATAACTTATGTATCTAGCTCCTGTTACAATTTGGTGGCATTTGGCCTAGTAGTTTAGGAGTTACAGTCGTTCAAAGTTGAATCACAGTTTTGCTTGCTCTCTGTCTTGTTTGGACCTGATTATGTGGTTATGTAAATTCGACCTAGTAAAGGTTGGAATCATGCCTTGAGGTCTGAAAATGAATTGTAGGCAATTTCATAAGCTTTCCAAATTGTCTTGTTTCTTGTCATTTCGATTTATAGATCTCTGGTTATGATCAGTTTACTGTACCCCTGTATAGTCCCTATTTTACTGAAATACGAATGTTTGTGTGTATGCTTTGTTGCAATGTTCTTGTTGATTGTTTAGGTGCTAGCTTAACTAGAGAACATGCTTAGGTGTAGGTGCTAGGTCCTTAACTGAAGATGAGCAATTGTACATTAGGTTGTATAAACTTGGTAAGTTAAAGTGATTTGAATAGAGCTTAAGTTAGAATATGCGGACTGCAGTAAGCATGTGCATTCCCCGAGCATCCCTAACTTCGTTCATGTGCATCCATGATATTTATCTTACGCATACATGCAATAGGTGTGCTGGAGGGAGTGACGCTTCTGGAGTTCGAGGGAGCAAGCCAGGAGGAGGAGCCCGAGGTTCTGGCAACCAACGAAGCAGCCACCGAGGAGGAGTTGCCTGAGTGCCTTGACCACCACCCATCCTCTTTCCTAAAAGGCAAGCCCCGGAGCATTCTAAGTCTCTCATGTTTTTACAAATATCTTGAGTATCTTTTATTGTTGATGATGCATTAAGTTTCGGAATTGATTGGAACCAATTGTTGCCTTATATATCTATCCTTGTCTAGATATCGCACTTGAATCCTATTTAAGTTCAGGAATGGGTTAAATGCTTAGCCATGCTTAGTGCGGTAGAAGTCGGGTGATTTCCTATCACCTGCGAGCTTTAGGATGAGGTGGGTCACGGTTGGCTATATTTGCTATCGTGGAAAAGAATCATGTTAATAATGAATTAAGACCAGGCAGAGTCTTGTGTAGGTTTGAACATAGTGACTCTGTCTGTGTCGTTTAAGGACCGATACGCTGTACGTCCTCATGTCATGTTGAACGCAGCTTAACACTTAGCTGGCTGGATAAGTCGTTCCGACCATGAAGCCTAGTAGCTCGATTCATGCCAAGAGCACGATCAATTGGTCGCAATCTGGATGGTAGTAAGGATATACGGAGAACCATTGGTGTAAGCCCAAGGGCGGGTTAAGTCATTGAGCACTCATGGCAGAGTGGTTCTCTAGTTTTGCGGCACTGATCATACCCGCGACTCCTGAATTGTACCAAAGGTGATTTGTTTGAGACCCTGATGGGGGAAGCAGGGTTTGTGTTAGGAATACCCCTCCAGCTGGATAGGAATCGATTCGAGTCACCGTCTCTCCCGGATAGTGAGAACTTGACTAAGCAGCGGCAACGTAGATTCACTTAATTTAACGATATGGTTAAATGGAGAATGATGATCATGTTGCCACAGTTATACCTGCTATGGTTAATAATGTTTGTATCTTAATCAAGTGATTGCTTAGTACAGGAGCTAATATAGATGACAGGTTAATGGCTAAAAGTCACTGCTAGCTCAGGTTAAGAGTTGATCATTATTACTTATGCTTTTCTGCAAAAAGAAAGTGTCAGCCAGATCCACTAAATTAAGCTATGCATGATCCTTGGTGTCAATTATTTTTGGTTTCCGATGGGTAAGTCTAGCTGAGTACATTCTTGTACTCAGGGTTTATTCCCTCTTGTTGCCGATGACCTTCTTTATCAGGGCTTCTATAAGTACTGTCTCCACCCGGCGGGTGACAAAGACTAGATCATGGGCATGATCTCTGTTTATCTTATCCGAATGCTTTTGTCGGATGTGATCGGCAAGCTGGTACTTGTATTTGAACTCGTGTGTGTGAGTTAAACTATTTGCTTTCGCTACTTTACAAGACTTGGTTTGTAATAACTATGACTCTGATGTGTTGTAATCTATCTACAAACTGTTTGTGAAATATTGTAACATGTGATGTGTTATGTTGAATTATTATGATCTTGGTTGTATGCAAGTTGGTTTGAAATCCTTCGTGGTTTCAGTTGACTATCGGGTTTATATGGGCTCAAGTGCGAGAATTTGATCGTTCCGATGATCATTTTTGTACTTGTGCTCTTATAAATTGGACGGTTCTGCGACAATCGCCCTGTCTGGTGACCTCACAGAAATAGCTCCAAGGGGTATAACGGCTCTATTTTGCTTGTGTGGCTATAAATAGAGGGTGTGGCTGGCCTTGGCCACTCTCTTGGCACCTCATACACTCGTGCATACCCTTTGGAAGCTAAGCAACACACTCCACTCACTTGTTCACTTGATTTCATCATCTTGAGTGAGATTGGAGAGCCTCTAGAGCATTGCATTAAGTTCCATCATCTTATGGCATGAGTTGGGTGATTTGGCCTGGTTGTGAGCTTGTTACTCTTGGTGTTTGCGACACCTAGACGGCCCAGTGATTGGAGGATCATTGAGCGGAGTTGGTGATTGTCTCTGTCCTCGATCGGTTGCTTGTGAGGGGTCTTATGCCTTACCCAGTGGAGCGCCAAAGGCAGCTCTAGTACATTGCTCGTGTCATTGAGCTACCTCACTTGTGGGTAGGTTCTTGAGATGTCCAATTGTGTGGACGAGGTTCGTGCAACACCTCTTAGCCGCCGAACCACCAAGTGTTAGTCGACACAACGGGGACTAGCGTGCCGGCAAGCATGTGAACCTCAGGAGAAAAATCTTATGTCTCTTGTGTGATTGAATTTCTCCTGGTGATTGGATTATCTTCATTTGGTGATTGGTTCATTCCTCGACGCGGCGGTATAATCACCATACTCACTCTTTTACATTTCTCGCAAACTAGTTGTCAAGCTCTTTAATGTAATTAGTTTTGAGAGCTTGTCTTGCTTGCTAGTTTAGTATCACCTAGTGGAGCCCTTTAGTGTAGACTTGTTGAGAGCTCTTAGTGAGTAGTGACATAGCCATTGTTTATACCTAGTGATCATAGCAACTAGAATTGTTGAATATGTAGCTTGCAACCCTTGTAGAGCTAGAGCAAAATTGTATTTCGCCATTTAGTGTACTAACCTCTTGCTCTAGTGTATTTGTAGAAATTTTTATAGGCTATTCACCCCTCTAGCCGTTTAGGACCTTTCAAGTGGTATCGGACCCATGGTCACCATTTGATTGAAGGCTTAAAAACCTCGATGTCAAAACATGGCTCAAATTGTGTTCAACCATGTGGGGGGGGGGGCAAACCACCATTCTTTGATGGCACATGGTATGATTATTGAAAGAGAAAGATGAAGATGTATGTTGGTTCAATCAATCACCAAGTGTGGCATGTGTCTGAGAGTGACTATGTGATTCTTGATCCGGACAATCTCACCAACACCGATAAGACCAACAAGCAATGCAATACAATAGCTCTCAACACCATCTACAATGCCATTGATTCCAAGGTGTTTGAGAAAATCAAGGATTGTGAGAAAGCTAGTGAAGTATGGAAGAGATTGGAGGAGACCTATGAGGGCACACTGGTGGTGAAGAGTGCCAAGCTATACATCCTCAAGGACAAGTTGACAAGCTTCAAGATGAAGGATGATGAGAGCATTCTAGAGATGTTCCATTGATTGCAAGTAATTGTCAATGACTTGAAGGCTTTGGGAGAGAAGATCAATGATGATGATGTCTCTCATCGGTTCTTGATGTGCTTACCTCCTAGATTTGAGACATTGAGATTGATCATCATTAGAGGAGGATTGACGCAAGTCACCCCTAACCAAGTACTAGGCGATGTCATGACACAAGAGACATACCATGTGGAAAGGGAGGGGGTTGACAAGTGTCACACCCAATTTTAAGGACAAAATTGAATGCACTAAACTCATGTGTGCCCAGGGATCAGTCACACACACAAGTTGACAAATTATAAAAAGCATCATCATGGTGTATCTTACATCACATTTAATAACAACACATAGTCTTACACAACACAGCGGAAGATAAAATGATAACTCTCTCATGGAACTCCATCATAGGGAAGGTCAACTGGTTGACCACAAGCCTAAAAATCCTCTAGGAACTCCTCATACCCGTTGTCATCTGTTATCCATCCGAGATTTTTATCCAAATATAGAAAGTAAACAAGCGTAAGTACTTCCCGTACTTAACAAGATAACATGGGGTTATGAAGCTCAAAAAGGATGACACAGGTTTACTACAGTTAGCACTTTTAGTAAGTCAAGATTTTATTATCAAGTATTATCAAGTTATGCTTAAGCTCCCATTTGTACCCACATAATCAGATATCAGAATCATTTGCATCATATTATCATCGTAGACCATCATAAATGAACCACAATGAGTAACCAATTATTCTATGAGTTTTCCGGGCCGCTCGTGACCGTGAGCACGACTGTTATAATAGTTTGTATCCCTCTATAGAGGTGGCATACATTCATCGTGAGTCATGATTCCCATATGCCCGGGTTAATTACTCCCATGTCACTGCCAAGGTGAGCGGGCATGATACACTATGAAGCCATTTCATAGGTTTCCCTAACAAGTTAGGGCCACTAGGTTTCCTCGGCAGGCAGATGTAGGAACCCCCCCTTTCCTATGGCACATATCCATTGCGGCTATACACATAGGAACAGAGGCAGCCCTATACCCAACGTGGCAAGCCCCTTTTGCGCCATAAAGGTAACCTCTAACAAGCTAGAAAAGGTCCTATTACTGAGCTAAAGTCAGAGCCATATGACTCTCACGGTTGCACTGTCAGTCCCAGCTTTTGCCGACAGATAAGTCCTTATGGAGGGCCAGGAGCAACATGATCGAAAGTCATTTGCTCCTTCACCCTATGGATTAGTTGTTATATAACATGTTTTACCTTTAGTCCCATAGAACCATTAACCATTGTATAGACCATGTTCAGTTAGAGCACTAGCAATCTACCCATATGCAATTAACTCAAAGGAGTCAAGGGAACATGTCATCAAATAACTAGGATGTCGTTAAGGTTATCAAATTTAGACACATGCACATGAGTGAATGATTAAAGTGAATAGGACATCAAGGTAGGCCCATGCTATACTTGCCTTGGTTCACAAACTCCTGCTGGTCCTGCTGGTCGTCGAAGAACTCTTGATCTCCAACGTTCTCCTCACCGTCTGAACACGACCAACACGGCAACACACAACATTCCAGGAAAAGCAAACAATCCTACAGTTAGAACAGTACACCAGTAGTATAGAAAACAAGATAAAATGTTTATGAAAAGAATCTATGTCTCGCTACGATCACGTCAACGCAAAGTTCACGGAAATTGAAGCTAAAATGCGGAAGTTATGAATTAAACGGGGTTTCCTTTAGCACTTTATTTAATTAAACCTAACCATGAAATTTAAAAGTTGCAAACTTGATTAATAGTGGTACTAACACGTAGATTATGAAATTATGAAGCTAACGCAATTTGAACAGGTCAATTCGGAGCTAAAATAAAGTTTTTATGAGCAAAACAAATCTAGTGACATTTCTGTAAATACTGAAAACGTATTTTGGACTAAAACAGTGCACTTTACGTTTTCAAAATGAGAAAGCGTACTCTAGAAACTGCGCTAGGGGCGGCGGGTTCAATAAAACAAAACCTGGGGGTCTCTTTAGCAAATTTACACTCGAAAGGGTATCTTCTAATCATGGCCGCAGATCTAGAGATGGACGGCTGTGGTGACTTGGGGGAAAGTTGGCTGGCCGGAACAGTAACTCCGGTGGCGGCGCTCCATGGACGGCGGCGGGGTGGTCACCGGCGCACGTGGAACACAGCCCACGGGCCATGGTTCGAAGAACCGAGGGCACCGGGAGACGGTGGGAGTGAAGGGGAACCCACCAAGGCCGATATGGCGGCTGGAGGGGAGTGCCGAGACGGCGGTCACCATGGCCGGCGGCCGAAAGCTCATGGGCGCACGCAAAACGGGGTCTACGGGCCACGAAACGAGAAATAAACTGCACGGGGAGAGAGAGGGAAGAACGGCGAAGCTCACAGCGGGAAGAAACGGGGTCGACGGTGGCTCGGAGACAGAGGACCACGCGTAGGCGGACGGCGAACCACGGAAATCTTCGGCGTGGTGGTTTTCGGCTTCCACAGCTCGAGCGAGTGCGAAATGGGAGCGGGGAAGCAGCAGGGGGAGCGAGGAAGGTCTTGGCTCACTTTTGTAGAGGCCGGGCGTGGGGAGACGCTCCCACAACATGGACGTGGGCATGGAGCCGCGGTTGCGGGCTCGCGGTTAGACTGGTGCAGGGCGAGCGGGAGGAGGGCGACGGCGCCGACAGGTGGGGCCAGGCGGTCAGCAGTTGGGCATGGGGCGGCGGACGCGGCAGCGGTTGCTGCGGGGCTGGGCTGGCTCCTTGCTGGGCCATGTGAGATAGGGCGCATGTGGTTGCAGGAGATGGGGAGTTGGGCTAGCAGGCCAGGCCAGACCGGCGAGGAAGGAATGGCCAGTGGGCCAAAATGAAGAAAGGAGGGGATAAAATGAAGAAGCCCTTTTTTTTCTTTTTCCAATAAATTTCAAATTCCATTTCTAAATGTTTTTTGGATCCTTTTGAATTTAAATAAAAACCACTCAACATATTAAATACAATGCTCTAGCATGAGTGCATCAACATGTATATATCCTTAGGATGGATTTTAATTTCACCAAAAAATATTATCTTTCCTATATTTGAATGTACACATATTAACATAATTAAATCAAATTTACTTATTTTTAAAAGAATGAAATTTGTGGGCGTTACAATTCTACCCCTTAAGATGGATCTCGTCCTCGAGATTCGGATGATTGCTTACTCAAACAGTTGCGAATAAGATTTTCTCAGATCCTCTTCTCTTTCCCAAGTAGCCTCATCCTCTGAATATCGATTCCACTGCACCTTGCACATCCTTATAGTTTGGCTTCTTATAACTCTTTCTGCAGTTTCCAAGATCTTTATCAGATACTCTTCATATGTAAGATCTTCCTTAATACCAAGCTCTTCCAAAGGAATCTGCGCTTCTGGTACCCTCAAACACTTTTTCAATTGAGAAACATGGAACACATCATGCACACCTGACAAACTTTCTGGTAGTTCCAATTGATAGGCCACTTCTCCACATCTCTCTAGGATCTTGAAAGGTCCAATATACCTCGGTGCCAACTTTCCCTTCATATTGAATCTTTTCACACTTCTCATTGGTGACACCTTCAAGTACACATAATCTCCAACTTCGAAAGTCAGTTCTCTTCTGCGAGTATCAGTGTAACTCTTCTATCGGGACTGAGCCACTCTCAAGTTGTCTCTAATCATTCTCACTTGTTCTTCTGCATCTCTAAGGACATCAGGTCCAAACACTTGAGTTTCACCAGTCTGATTCCAGAACAAAGGCGTTCTACATTTACGTCCATACAGCGCCTCAAAAGGTGCCATCTTGAAACTCTTCTGGTAACTGTTGTTGTACAAGAACTCTGCGTATGGCAGACTCTTATCCCAACTATTACCATACTGTAGTGCACAAGCTCTCAACATAGCTTCCAAAATTTGGTTGATCCTTTTAGTCTATCCATCAGTTTGTGGGTGGTAAGCAGAACTGAAATTCAACTTTGTCCCCAAAGATCTATGTACTTTATGCCAGAATTGCGATGTAAACTGAGTGCCTCTATCCGACATAATTTTCTTGGGAACACCATGTAAACACACTATTCTTTCCATGTACAACTCTGCTAGCCTTACACCCGTATAGGTAGTCTTGACTGGTAAAAAGTGAGCAACCTTGGTGAGTCGATCCACTATTACCCATATTGAATCATAACCTCTTTGAGTGCGAGGTAAACCTACAATAAAATCTATACCAACTTCTTCCTATTTCCATTCAGGAATCGTCATTGGTTGTAGCAACCCTACAGGTCTTTGATGCTCAGCTTTCACTCTTTGACAAGTGTCACACAAAGCCACATACTCTACCACATCTCTCTTCAAACCATACCACCAATACTTCTACTTGAGATCCAAATACATCTTGGTACTTTCGGGATGTATAGAATAAGCAGATTCATGTGCCTCTTGTAGAATTGCTTCACGGATAGTCTTCACTCTAGGTACACATATCCTTTTCCTGAACCAAAGAGTACCATTTTCATCCATCCTGAATCCTGGTGCCTTTCCAAGCACTACATTCTCTGCTATCTCTTTTAGTTTCTCATCCTCCAATTGACCCTTGCGTATCTCTTGCTCCAATGTAGGCTCTATCACCAATTCCATTGCATTAGTGACAAAACTCAAGTTGAGATGCTCCATTTCAGCACACAACTCTACTGACATAAATGTCATCCCAAGTCCATTAGCATAACTCTTCCTACTAAGTGCGTCAGCTATGACTTTGCTTTTCCCGGATGATAATGCACTTCCAAATCATAGTCTTTGATCAATTCCAACCAATGACATTGTCTCAGATTTAGATCTGACTAGGTAAAGATATACTTCAAACTCTTGTGATCTGTATAGATATCACTCTTATGCCCAATTAGATAATGTCTCCAGATTTTCAAAGCATGAACCATAGCTACCAATTCCAAGTCATGAGTAGGGTAATTCAACTCATGCTTCCTCAATTGTCTAGATGCATATGCCACCACTCTTCCTTCTTGCATAAGCACACATCCAAGGCCCAAACGGGATGCATCACAATATATAGAGAAGTTCTTGCTTAAGTCGGGCAAAATCAATACTAGAGCTGTAGTCAATCTCTTCTTTAGCTCATCAAAGTTTGCCTGGCATTTATCAGACCATACATATTTAGCATTCTTTTCCAACAGAGCTGTCATAGGCTTAGCAAGCTTGGAAAAACCTTCAATGAACCTCCTGTAGTATCCAGCCAATCCCAAAAAGCTACGAATCTCACTTACATTAGTTGGTGGCTTCCAATTCAACACATCTTGTACCTTGCCTGGATCCACTACTATTCCACCATTGGAGACAACATGACCCAGAAAAGAGACCTCCTTCAACCAAAACTCACACTTGCTCCGCTTAGCGTACAACTTATGTTCTCTAAGCTTTTGTAAGACCAACCTTATATGTTCAGCATGTTCTTCTTCAGTCTTAGAGAATATCAGTATGTCATCTATGAATACCACCACAAATTTATCCAGAAACTCCATGAACACCGTATTCATCAGATACATAAAGTATGCAGGTGCATTGGTCAATCCAAAAGACATAACAGTATACTCATACAAGTCATACCATGTAGTGAATGATGTCTTGGGTATGTCCGAGTTTCGAATCTTAAGCTGATGGTATCCTGAGCGGAGATCAATCTTGGAGAACACATAGGCTCCTCTCAACTGATCAAACAAATCATCAATCCTAGGCAAAGGATATTTATTCTTGATTGTAACCTCATTAAGTGAATGGTAATCCATACACATCCATTGACTACCATCCTTCTTATCCACAAAGATCATAGGTGCTCCCCATGGGGAAGAACTGGGGCGTATGAAACCTTTTTCTTGTAACTCTTTTAGTTGTTTCTTAAGCTCTTCTAATTCATTAACCCCCATTCTATATGGATGTTTAGCTATTGGTGTAGTTCCAGGTAATAATTCAATAATGAATTCAATGTCACGGTCAGGTGGCATACCTGGCAAGTCATCGGGGAAGACATTCGAGAACTCCTCCACAACACGATCTTGTTCATTGGCATCACCATCCAGCTGGTTCACTATGGCTGTAGGCTGAGCTTGCACTACCACTTCTACACAGATTCTATCTCCATTGAGTGATGTCACAACCACAGATTTCTCCTGACACTGAATCACTGCCCGGTGTTGTTTCATCCAATCCATTCCCAGAATAAGATCAATTCCCATTGTTCTCAACATAATAGGTTTCACTTTGAAGTCTACCCCCCTTAAGGAAATGCTAGTTGAGGGACTCCAATAAGAAGTAGGCATACTACCTACCGGTGAATTTACTAGTATAGGGTTTTTCATGGCACACAAAGGTATGCTATGCATTCTAACAAAAGCTTGGGAAATAAAAGAATGCGAAGCATCGGAATCAAAAAGTACTATAGCAGAGATAGAGTTGACGCTGAACATACCCAACATGACCTCAAGCGTCTAATGAGCTGCATCAGATGACACATAGTTCACCTTCATAGTGTGAGGTGGTCGGGCGTTGAACTTCTGATTGCCAGTCTGGTTCTGAGGGACTTGCTGGTTCTGCTTCTTTGGACACTGATGAGCATAGTGACCTACTTCTCCATAGCAGTAGCATGCATTGGGGTTATTGGGTGCACCACTCTTCACTAGAGCATTGTTGGTCATTCCCTGGCGTGTTGCCAGATTGCCAGTCTGTTGCGGGGGACGCTGATTACCATATTGTTGCTAGTACTAAGGGCGTTGCTAGAACTGGTTATGCTGAGGATACTGACCATGGTTTCCCTGGTTAGATGGTCCTTGATTCCTCTGCTGAAAACCCTGCTAGGGATAGGCACGCGGGCGGGTGTTGCTTCCAGAAGCTTGCCCTTGAAGCCTCCTCTTCTTGGCTTCCATCTCTTTGCGCTTATCGTCAATCACAATAGTGCGGTTCACCAAGGTCTGAAAGTTAGGGTAGGTGTTGGACATCAGCTGGAGCTGCAGGCCATCATAAAGTCCCTTGAGGAAACGATGTTGCTTCTCCTTATCCTCAGCTACATCATTTGGAGCATAAAGTGACAGTTGAGCAAACTTGTCACGATACTCCGCCACAGTCATGGATCCTTGCTTAAGGGATCTGAATTCCTCTTACTTCAATTCCACTAGTCCATCAAGGATATGATATGACCGGAAGTTGTCCTTGAATTCCTGCCAGGTGATAGCAGGAGCATTGTTGGGGCGTCCATACTGGAAAGAATCCCACCAATCCTGAGCTGCTCCCTGGAGTTGACCAGAAGCATACAACACCTTCTCAAGATCATTGCATTGTGCTATGTTAAGTTGCTTCTCCACAGCGCGCAACCAATCATCTGCCTCCATAGGGTCTGAGGCATGGGTGAACACCGGTGGGCGACCCTTCATAAATTCTCCACGCTTATCTCTGACCTGAACAGGCGGTGGTCCTCTTGCAGGTTCGTTATCCAAGCGCTGCATCATAGCTTGCATCAATTGCGCTTGCATTCCCATCAATTGTTCCATAGTCACTGGTGACGGTGGTGGTGGATTTATGAGAGCATCATGCCCACGACCATGGCCTCTGCCTCTTCCTCCTCTTGTGGCCATCTGTTTTCCAACAAATGCGCAAAATTTTAGAGATTTCCCATTTATACAGAGCTTATAAAGATAAGGAACAATGCTAAAAATTTTCTGGACAAGATTCAAATACAGTAGTTCAGTAATTCTGTTATAACTCGAGTTTCAGAGATCCAACAGAGGTGTACCAAGAACGGTTGGAAAGCTTAGGAGATCAGCTACAACTTTTATTTAGATCACGTTTACAGATTCTGACATACACATGGTCATAAATAGAGCTAAACCGAATCTGTTCTGGGTTCCAGTCTGCGCAGGAACATCAAATTGTGACAGCTAGATCTCACAAACCTGAACAGATTTTGATGTGATTCTAGAGACATTTGAAAGATACAGAAGTGTAGATATCTCCACAAAAATTTCAAAATTTTTGGCAAATCAGATTTCGAGATACAAGATAAAGAACACAGGCTGCTCCAGAAAACAGCATAGCAGAGATAAGATAAAGCAAACCATCTGCATTAAGATTTCATCTAAACTTAAGGTTCCAAACTATGGAATTTGTGGACATGCCCACAAACTTCCAGCAAACAACCAAACTCCAAATCAACCAAGTTCACAATTAAAAACATCTAATCATCAAAGTTCACAAGACCAACAAGTCTAAACATGACTCACGAACTAACAACGTTGTAATCTTAAACAAGGCACCTAACACCTATGGGGTGGTGTCAATCATGGTGAACGACCGGCGCTTCTTCTTGTAGATCGGTGGCTACCCAAGTTGAGCACGTAGGTCATCAACTTGCTTCTGGAGGCATCTCTCAGCCCTCTATGATGCACGCAGCTCTCCCTTGACTTCTTCATCCACCCCCTTCATGGCATGGACATGTTGCACTGTTGCTTCCAAAGTTGGGTCACTCTCTGGTGGAGCCAGGACCTGCCAAACACACTCATGATCATTGCAAGGAAGGAACCTGAAACGATCCTCTCTCATGGCCTCAAAATGACGGCCATGGTAGTAGATGTAGGCGTCCTGCGCTGCATCTTCCATGCCATCCAATGCATGGGCCCTCCTGGCAGTGGCATGGTGGACAGTCTCCACCTCATGTCCATTCTTAATGTCATTCCAAGTAGTGACAACCAGCTCTACCTTCCAAAAGGTTGCCTCCAAAGGATGCTGGTACTCTGCACAATGATAGCTGATGGAGGCATGCAGATCAGGATAGTAATCATCCAGCACATGAGTAAGGAGGGTGTGGTAGTAGGCTATCTCAGGGGCAGGCTTAAAGTAGTACTTGCACTTCCAGCCTATCTCCTCATCCACCATAGGGACAGCTAGGGATGGCACAGGTGTAGGTGAAGTAGCTGATGACTCCTCGGGTGTAGCTACAGCATGATAGACTGGTGCAACAGCTGGAGTAGGAGTAGGTGCAGGTGTCGGGGTAGCCATCTCCTCATCATCAGAGATTATCACAATCTCCTTCTCCGCCTAAGGCACGGTAGCCAGCAGTGCTGAGGCGGGCGGTCTTCGGGTTATGAGACATCTATAGATTTAAAGTGAGATAGAATTAGAATCAACAATTTTATATAATAGATTAAGGTATGAAAAGCATAAATGTTTTAATAAAATAACAAGAATAAGACAGTAAGCAAGAAACCAGAGGAGCAAAGATGCTAAAACGACTGTTTCTAACTAGGCTTGCGTCCTACAGTCAACACGGCTCTAATACCAATTTGTCACACCCAATTTTAAGGACAAAATTGAATGCACTAAACTCATGTGTGCCCAGGGATCAGTCACACACACAAGTTGACAAATTATAAAAAGCATCATCACAGTGTATCTTACATCATGTTTAATAACAACACATAGTCTTACACAACACAGCGGAAGATAAAATGATAACTCTCTCGTGGAACTCCATCACAGGGAAGGTCAACTGGTTGACCACAAGCCTAAAAATCCTTAGGGAACTCCTCATACCCGTTGTCATCTGTTACCCATCTGAGATTTTTATCCAAATATAGAAAGTAAACAAGCGTAAGTACTTCCCGTACTTAACAAGATAACATGGGGTTATGAAGCTCAAAAAGGATGACACAGGTTTACTGCAGTTAGCACTTTTAGTAAGTCAAGATTTTATTATCAAGTATTATCAAGTTATGCTTAAGCTCCCATTTGTACCCACATAATCAGATATCAGAATCATTTGCATCATATTATCATCGTAGACCATCATAAATGAACCACAATGAGTAACCAATTATTCTATGAGTTTTCCAGGCCGCTCGTGACCGTGAGCACGGCTGTTATAATAGTTTGTATCCCTCTACAGAGGTGGTGCATATTCATCGCGAGTCGTGATTCTCATATGCCCGAATTAATTACTCCCATGTCACTGCCAAGGTGAGCGGGCAGGGTACACTATGAAGCCATTTCATAGGTTTCCCTAACAAGTTAGGGCCGCTAGGTTTCCTCGGTAGGCAGATGTAGGAACCCCCCTTTCCTATGGCACATATCCATCGCGGCTATACACATAGGAACAGAGGCAGCCCTATACCCAACGTGGCAAGCCCCTTTTGCGTCATAAAGGTAACCTCTAACAAGCTAGAAAAGGTCCTATTACTAAGCTAAAGTCAGAGCCATATGACTCTCATGGTTGCACTGTCAGTCCCAGCTTTTGCCGACAGATAAGTCCTTATGGAGAGCCAGGAGCAACATGATCAAGTCATTTGCTCCTTCACCCTATGGATCAGTTGTTATAAAACATGTTTTACCTTTAGTCCCATAGAACCATTAACCATTGTATAGACCATGTTCAGTTAGAGCACTAGCAATCTACCCATATGCAATTAACTCAAAGGAGTCAAGGGAACATGTCATCAAATAACTAGGATGTCGTTAAGGTTATCAAATTTAGACACATGCACATGAGTGAATGATTAAAGTGAATAGGACATCAAGGTAGGCCCATGCTATACTTGCCTTGGTTCACAAACTCCTGCTGGTCCTGCTGGTCGTCGAAGAACTCTTGATCTCCAACGTTCTCCTCACTGTCTGAACACGACCAACACGGCAACACACAACATTCCAGGAACATTCATGCAAAGCAAACAATCCTACAGTTAGAATAGTGCACCAGCAGTATAGAAAACAAGATAAAATGTTTATGAAAAGAATCTACGTCTCGCAACGATCACGTCAACGTGAAGTTCACGAAAATCGGAGCTAAACGGGGTTTCCTTTAGCACTTTATTTAATTAAACCTAAGCATGAAATTTAAAAGTTGCAAACTTGATTAACAATGGTACTAACACGTAGATTATGAAATTACGAAGCTAACACAATTTGAACGGGTCAATTCGGAGCTAAAACAAAGTTTTTATGAGCAAAACAAATCTAGTGGCATTTCTATAAATACTGAAAACGTATTTTGGACTAAAACAGTGCACTTTACGTTTTCAAAACGAGAAAGCGTACTCTGGAAACTGTGCTAGGGGCGGCGGGTTCAATAAAACGAAACTTGGGGGGTCTCTTTAGCAAATTTACACTCGAAAGGGTATCTTCTAATCATGGCCGCAGATCTGGAGATGGACGGCTGTGGTGACTTGGGGGAAAGTTGGCTGGCCAGAACAGTAACTCCAGTGGCGGCGCTCCATGGACGGCAGTGGGGTGGTCACCGGCACGCGCGGAACACGGCCCACGGGCCACGGTTCGAAGAACCGAGGGCACCGGGAGACGGCGGGAGTGAAGGGGAACCCGCCAAGGCCGATACGGCGGCCGGAGGGGAGTGCCGAGATGGCGGTCGCCATGGCCAGCGGCCGAAAGCTCGCGGGTGCACGCAAAACGGGGTCTACGGGCCACGAAACAAGAAATAAACTGCATGGAGAGAGAGAGGGAAGAACGGCGAAGCCCACAACGGGGAGAAACGGGGTCGACGGCGGCTTGGAGACGGTGGACCAAGCAGAGGCGGACGACGAACCACAGCAATCTTTGGCGCAGCGGTTTTCGGCTTCCACATCTCGAGCGAGTGCGAAATGGGAGCGGGGAAGCAGCAGGGGGAGCGGGGAAGGGCTCGGCTCACTTTTGTAGAGGCCGAGAACGGGGAGACGCTCCCACGACGCGAACGTGGGCGCGAAGCGGCGGTTGTGGGCTCACGGTTAGACTGGCACGGGGCGAGTGGGAGGAGGGGGACGGCACCGACAAGTGGGGCCAGGCGGTCAGCGGCTGGGCGCGGGGCGGCGGACGCGGCAGCGATTGCTGTGGGGCTAGGCCGGCTCCTTGCTAGGCCGCGCGAGATAGGGCGCGGGCGGTTGTGGGAGATGGGGAGTTGGGCCAGCAGGCCAGGCCAGACCGGCGAGGAAGGAATGGCCAGTGGGCCGAAATGAAGAAAGGAGGGGAGAAAATGAAGAAGCCCTTTTTTTCTTTTTCCAATAAATTTCAAATTCCATTTCTAAATGACTTTTGGATCCTTTTGAATTTAAATAAAAACCACTCAACATATTAAATACAATGCTCCAGCATGAGTGCATCAACATGTATATATCCTTATGATGGATTTTAATTTCACCAAAAATTATTATCTTTCCTATATTTGAATGTACACATATTAACATAATTAAATCAAATTTACTTATTTTTAAAAGAATGAAATTTGTGGGTGTTACAACAAGGATGACAAGAAGGAAGATGAAGACAAGAAGAAGAAGAAGAAGAGTGTGGCATTCAAGGCTAGCTCATCATCCAAGAAAGAAGAATCAAGTGATGACGAAGATACTAGTGACATTGATGAAGCCATGGCTCTCTTTGTGCGCAAGTTTGTAAGATTCACGAAGAAGGGCTATGATGCAAGAAAGTTGGGCATATAGAGCAATATTGCAAGTGAAAATATGATGTGAGTGATGATGATTGTGAAACTGATGATTATAGGAGTGATGAGGAGGAGTACACCAAGGTGGAGCTCATGGACATGTGTGAGCAAGTGCACACTTGATTTGAGATGAAGAGAAAGGAGTGCAAAGAATTACGCAAGAAGATCAAATCTCTTGAGCAATCCTTTGATGAGCTAAATGCCTCTCATGAGAGTCTAAGGGAAGACCATGAGATGCTTGGCAAAGCTCACTCTAAGCTTGAAAAGGCTCACTCCTCTCTCCTCAAGCAAGTCAAGGAGGAAGAAGCCAAGAAGGAGTAAGTAATTGTGTCATGTGATGTGGGACTAACATGTGATATTATTGATGAATCTTTTTATAAGTCCATTGTTGTTGCTCCCACTAACCCCTCTTGTAGCACCACCACTACTACTTCACCTTTGAGTGATGGTTTCACTTGTGATGTCTCACTAATGGTGGAAAATGAGACCCTCAAGAAGGAGGTGAATGAGCTTACTCGTGCCTTAGGCAATGCCTATGGTGGAGATGCCCGCTTGCTAAACTATTTGGGTAGCCAAAGGTTTTCTCTCAACAAAGAGGGATTAGGCTATACCCTTAAGAAAGGCAAGGCGGCCTTTGTCACTCCCAAAGCTAGCTTTATGAAGGGCAATGGTTAGTTTTGCAATAGATGCAAGCAAGTTGGGCAATAGAGCAATATTGCAAGATTAACAAGAACGAGCAACCTAATGTATCCTCAATTAGATTTTATGCTTGTTATATGCTTATCAAGGGTGCTAATGGTGTGAAGGCTAAGTTCATTGGTACACCAATTGTGAGTCCAAAGAAGAAGGCTATTTGGGTACCAAAGACCTTGATAACTAACCTTTAAGGACCCAAGCAAGTTTGGGTACCTAAAAAGAATTAATCTTCTTTTGTAGGTCAATTATAAAGCCAGAGGAAGGCATTGGGTGCTTGATAGTGGGTGCACACAACACATATTCGGTGATTCAAGAATGTTCAATTCAATCAACTCAAATGATGACAATGGGATTGATAGTATAACATTTGGTGATAATGGCAAAGGCAAAGTCAAAGGGCTTAGTAAGATTGCAATATCCAATGACTTGAGCATTTCAAATGTGCTACTAGTAGAGAGCTTGAACTTCAACTTATTATCGGTAGCTCAACTTTGTGATCTTGGTTTCAAGTGCATATTTGGAGTTGATGATGTAGAGATCATAAGTGTAGATGACTCTAACTTGATATTCAAAGGTTTATAATATGAGAATCTATACTTAGTTGATTTCAATGCTAGTGAAGCTCAATTGTCAACATCTTTGCTCACTAAGTCTAGCATGGATTGGTTATGGCATAGAAGGCTTGGTCATATTGGAATGAAACAATTGAACAAGTTGATTAAGCATGATCTAGTTAGAGGCTTGAAAGATGTCACATTTGAGAAGGATAAGCTTTGTAGTGCATATCAAGCCGGAAAGCAAGTTGGCAACACACATCCTAAGAAGAGCATGATGAGTACATCTAAGGCACTTGAGTTGTTGCACATGGATTTGTTTGGATCAACCACTTACACTAGCATTGGTGGAAACAAATATGGATTTATGATTGTGGATGATTTCACTAGTACATGGGTGTTCTTTCTTGTTGACAAGAGTGATGTGTTTGCAACCTTCAAAACATTCATCAAGAGAATTCACAATGAGTTTGAAACAACCATCAAGAAAGTGAGAAGTGACAATGGAAGTGAGTTCAAGAATACAAGAATTGATGAGCTTTGTGATGAGTTTGGATTTAGGCATCAATTCTCAGCCAAGTACACTCCTCAATCAAATGGGCTAGTTGAGAGGAACAATAGAACCTTGATTGATATTGCAAGATCAATGTTGAGTGAGTACAATGTGAGTCATTCATTTTGGGCCAAAGCAATCAATATGGCTTGCTACTATAGCAACCGACTGTATTGTCATCCCATGATGGAGAAGACACCTTATGAGTTCTTGAATGGAAGAAAGCCCAATATTGCATACTTTCGGGTTTTTGGTTGTAAATGCTACATATTGAAGAAAGGCACAAGATTGAGCAAGTTTGAGAAGAAATGTGATGAATGTTTCTTGCTTGGTTACTCCACTACTAGCAAGGCTTACAGAGTTTGGAATTTGGCTAGTGGTACTCTTGAGGAGGTTCATGATGTGGAATTTGATGAAACCAATGGTTCCCAAGAGAAAGATGAGAAGCTAAATGATGTGGAGGCACTCAATTGGTCAATGCAATGAAGAACATGGATATTGGTGATATAAGGCCTAGAGAGGTGATTGATGTTGAAAATAATAAGAATCAAGTGCTCTCTAACTCAAACATGCAAGCTAGTGGTTCTCGTGATCAAAATCAAGCAAGTGCAAGTGATGACAAAGTGCAAGATCAACAATAAGTGGCTAGTTCATCATCTCAACCAAGTGATCAATCAAATGCAAGTGCTCCAACCAACCAATGTTGCTAGAGATCATCCATTGGACTCTATAATTGGTGATATCTCTAAAGGTGTGCAAACAAGATCAAGATTGGCATCATTTTATGAACACTTCTCATTTGTCTCATCCATTGAACCAAAGAAGATAGATAAAGCTTTGAAGGATGTTGATTGGGTAAATGTTATGCATGAAGAGCTAAACAACTTTACAAGAAATCAAGTATGGGAGTTAGTTGAGAGGCCTAAGGATCATAATGTGATTGGAACAAAATGGGTCTTTCGGAACAAGCAAGATCAAGATGGGATAGTTGTAAGAAACAAAGCAAGATTAGTGGCTCAAGGTTACACTCAAGTTGAAGGTCTTAACTTTGGAGAAACATATGCCCCAGTTGCAAGATTGGAAGCAATTAGGATCTTGTTAGCCTATGCTTGTGCCTATGACATCAAGTTGTACCAAATGAATGTGAAGAGTGCATTTCTCAATGGGTACATCAATGAGCTTGTGTATGTTGAACAACCTCCTGGTTTTGAAGATGAGAAGAAGCCCAACCATGTCTACAAGTTGAAAAAGGCTTTGTATGGATTGAAACAAGCACCTAGAGCATGGTATGAGAGATTGAGGGATTTCCTACTCTCTAAGGGGTTCAAGATGGGAAAGGTTGACACCACTCTCTTCACCAAGAAGCTTGGCAATGACTTGTTTGTATTGCAAATCTATGTTGATGATATCATATTTGGATCAACCAATCAAGATTTTTGTGAGGAGTTTGAAAAGATGATGGCAAGTGAGTTTGAGATGTCCATGATTGAAGAGATTAGTTACTTCCTCGGTCTTCAAATCAAGCAAATGAAGAATGGCACATTTGTGAGTCAAGGCAAGTGCATCAAAGACATGCTCAAGAAGTTTGGAATGGATGATGCTAAAGCAATTAGTACACCAATGGGGACAAATGGAAACTTGGATAGTGATGCTAGTGGCAGCATGGTGGATCAAAAGATGTATCGGTCTATGATTGGAAGCCTACTCTATGTGACCGCATCAAGGCCGGATGTGATGTTTAGTGTATGCATGTGTGCTAGATTTCAACACTCGCCAAGAGAAAGTCATTTGAAAGCAACAAAGAGAATATTGAGGTACTTGAAGCATACACAAAATGTTGGATTGTGGCATCCCAAAGGTGCAAGGTTTGAGCTTATTAGATATTCCAATTTGGATTATGTAGGATGCAAAGTTGAGAGAAAGAGCACATCAGACACATGTCAACTATTGGAAAGATCACTTGTGTCTTGATCATCAAAGAAGCAAAACAGTGTTGCACTTTCAACCGCCGAAGCGGAATACATTTTGGCCGGTAGTTGTTGTGCACAATTACTTTGGATGAAGGCTACTTTGAGTGATTTTGGAATCAAGTTCAAGCAAGTGCCATTGCTATGTGACAATGAGAGTGCAATCAAGCTCACCAACAATCTGGTTCAACATGTAAGAACAAAGCACATAGATGTCCGCCACCATTTTATAAGAGATCACTAATAAAAAGGGGATATTTGCATTGAGAGTGTGGGCACCAATGATCAACTTGCTAGTATCTTCACCAAGCCACTTGATGAGAAGAGGTTTTACAAGCTAAGGAATGAATTGAACATACTTGACTTCTCAAATATGTGTTGATGCACCCCCATATATGACATGCCTCTCCTTCGAGCAAAGCAAGGTAAAGTTGATTGACATGTCATTCATCCATTGCTAAGGACTTGTTTAGTGCATCTAGTCATTCCTCACATGTCTTAGGCTCATTCATGAAAATCAAATGAATTTGATGCTTGTATGGTACCACTATTGCTTGTATGCTTGAAATGATCTAGTGGTAGCATATGACATGTTTGTGGGCTTGTGAACCTAGTGTTTAATCTAGAAAATGAGCTATAAGTGTTTAACTCAACATGGTGCATGATAACCATTATTTGGAGGTGTGAAGAAGCTTGCCCTTGAATCAAATCGAGTTAAATACCTTTTGCAAATGATCTAGATTGAACCTAATTGGGAAAATGATCCTCACTTCACATGGTTTCACCCAAACCTATCTAAAATTTGAGCTCACCTTCTATGCTAATTGTTAACAAAGGGGGAGAGAAATTCACAAAGATAGTAAAGATAGGGGGAGCAAACAAATGAAATGACATTGTAAGGGGATCAATTAAAATTTCAAGCACACAAGTAGGGGGAGCAAGCTCATAAACTTGTATGTTGCATTTGTGCATATGTTTGCTTGCATGGCACAAGTTTTAAATTCTATATCCATGCTTGTGTGGTGTATGCTAGATCATAGAAAATGATTGATGAAATGAAAACTAGCATGCATAGGAAGAGTAACTAGACTTGTGCTTATCATGTAAAAACTAGACCCTTTCATATAATATTGATCTCACGGGGTTTTCTATTTTTTGTGAATGCCTAGTTACAAATGGTGCTAAGGATGGGGTATATTGGCAACTCCAATTGGTATCACGCTTCAAAGGTCCATTCTTTACACCTTAGCATCATTTGGTAGCTATTACTCTCCCAAACCTCTAATCCATGCATATGTGCAAGCTTTCAAATCCAAACTCTTAGCACATATGTAGGGGAAGCTAATATTACCAATTTCGGGTTTATGAAACTTGTCCATAATATTTACACATGGTAATATGCTTGGGCAAGCAACATGAATCCAAAAAGATTTCATTAAATATCTTTGTAAATAGGTTGTAATCAATTACCAAAAAGGGGGAGATTGAAAACCCTAGTTTGGTTTTGGATAATTGATGAAACCTAAGCACTAACCTTTGTCATGAGTGATGATATGAGCTAGGTTGGTGCAATCCAAGTGAGGAGCATGGTGGCACCCAAATGGTGATGTTGATCACATGAAATGATGAGATGGCCACATGTGATGATGATCAAGTGCTCAACTTGGAAAAGAAGAAAGAGAAAAACAAAACCCTATGGAGATCAAGGCAAAGGTATAATTAGGGATTTTGTTTTAGTGATCAAGACACTATAGAGAGTGTGATCACATTTAGGATAGATGGTCATACTATTAAGAGGGGTTCTTAACTAGACAATTCAGTCATCTAGTGCCACTAGGTGTTGGACTTCATGCATTGCATTTAGGCCTAGTGCACATCGGAGAGCAAGCAAAAATAATTATCAAAAATAATTTGAGAAATGCTAACTTGGCTCTAACATGTTTTGAGAAAACACTTTGAGAGTTAGCATCGCTTGCGGAAAGTTGCTCCAAGTTGCTGTGGAACGAATCGTGAAAGAATTTGCAACATGGGGAAGGGGTTTGGGGCCAGCGTGGCACCGCCACCCATTGTTCGGTGGCATCGCCTTGTCCGGTGGTACCGCCACCCCAAGGGTGGTGCCTACCTAGATCTGGCAAAGAAGGGCCGAGAGTGGTAGGTTTGGGGTGGTCACCGGACACGCCGGTGTACACCGCCATAGGCACAGCGGTGCACCGCCTAGTCACCGCCACGGGCTATCCGGTGCCACCACCATTTTATTCTAGAGAGCAGGGGTTCTAGCTTTGGTCACCGCCATGGGCACCGCCACTAGGATGGCGGTGCACCGCCATTTTATTCTAGAGACTTGGTCTCTCGGGGGCACGGCTAGGAGGTCACCGCCACCCTGTCCGGTGCCCCATTGGCTAGTTTGTGACCGTTAAAATTCGACCATTGGGCAGGTCACCGCCATGTCCGGTGCCAAGCATCGCCCTATCCGGTGACCTCGCAGAAACAGCTCCAAGGGGTATAACGACTCTATTTGCTTGTGTGGCTATAAATAGAGGGTGTGGCCGGCCTTGGCCACTCTCTTGGCACCTCATACACTTGTGCACACCCTTTGGAAGCTGAGCAACACACTCCACTCACTTGTTCACTTGATTTCATCATCTTGAGTGAGATTGGAGCCTCTAGTGCATTGCATTAAGTTGCATCATCTTGTGGCACTAGTTGGGTGATTTGGGCTGGTTGTGAGCTTGTTACTCTTGGTGTTTGTCGACGCCTAGAGGCCTGGAGATTGGAGGATCATTGAGTGGAGTTGGTGATTGTCTCCAGCCTCAATCGGTTGCTTGTGAGGGGTCTTGTGCCTTCCCTAGCGGCGCGCCAAAGGCAACTCTAGTACATTGCTTGTGTCATTGAGCTACCTCACTTGTGGCTAGGTTCTTGCAATGTCCAATTGTGTGGATGATATTTGTGCAACACCTCTTAGCCATCAAACCACCAAGTGTTGGTCGACACAACGGGGACTAGCGTGCCAACAAGCATGTGAACCTCGGGAGAAAAATCTTGTGTCTCTTGTGTGATTGGATTTCTCCTGGTGATTGAATTATCTTTATCTTGTGAATGGTTCATTCCTCGATGCGGCGGTATAATCACCATACTCACTCTTTTACATTCCTTGCAAACTAGTTGTCAAGCTCTTTAGTGCAATTAGTTTTGAGAGCTTGTCTTGCTTGCTAGTTTAGTATCACCTAGTGGAGCTCTTTAGTGTAGACTTGTTGAGAGATCTTAGTGAGTAGTGACATAACCATTGTTTATGCCTAGTGATCATAGCAACTATAATTGTTGAATAGGTGGCTTGCAACCCTCGTAGAGCTAGAGTAAAATTGCATTTCACCATTTAGTGTACTAACCTCTTGCTCTAGTATATTTGTAGAAATTTTTATAAGCTATTCATCCCCCTCTAGCCATTTAGGACCTTTCAAGTGGTATTGGACCCGTGGTCACCATTTGATTAAAGGCTTAACAACCTCGGTGTCAAAACATGGCTTAAATTGTGTTCAACCATGTGGGGGCAAACCACCATTCTTTGATGGCACATGGTATGATTATTGGAAGAGAAAGATGAAGATATATCTTGGTTCAATCAATCACCAAGTGTGGGATGTGACCGAGAGTGACTATATGATTCTTGATCCGGACAATCTCACCAACACCGATAAGACCAACAAGCAATGCAATACAATGGCTCTCAACACCATCTATAATGCCATTGACTCTAAGGTGTTTGAGCAAATCAAGGATTGTGAGAAAGCTAGTGAAGTATGGAAGAGATTGAAGGAGACCTATGAGGGCACACCGGCGGTGAACAGTGCCAAGCTATACATCCTCAAGGACAAGTTGACAAGCTTCAAGATGAAGGATGATGAGAGCATTCTGGAGATGTTCCATAGATTACAAGTAATTATCAATGACTTGAAGGCTTTGGGAGAGAAGATCAATGATGATGATGTCTCTCATCGGTTCCTGATGTGCTTACCTCCTAGATTTCAGACATCGAGATTGATCATCATTAGAGGAGGATTGAAGCAACTCACCCCTAACCAAGTACTAGGTGATGTCATAACACAAGAGACATACCGTGTGGAAAGGGAGGGGGTTGACAAGGATGACAAGAAGGAAGATGAAGACAAGAAGAAGAAGAGTGTGGCATTCAAGGCTAGCTCATCATCCAAGAACAAGGGCAAGTCCATGAAAGAAGAATCAAGTGATGATGAAGATGCTAGTGACATTGATGATGAAGCCATGGCTCTTTTTTGTGCACAAGTTTGGAAGATTCATGAAGAAGAAGGGCTATGGTGCAAGAAAGAGAAGAGACAACAACAAGAGCAAAGAATATGTGAGGAGATGCTACAATTGCAAGAGCCCCAATCATGTTGTAGCAGATTGTCCCTACAATAGTGACAATGATGAGGATGAGAAGAAGAAGCACAAGAAGGACAAGAAAGAAAAGAAGGAGAAGAAGGAGAAGAAGATGACCTTCCAAAAGAAGAAGATGGGTGGAGGCTATATGGTCACTTGGGATAGTGATGGATCTTCGGATAGTGATGTCTTCGGCCTCGATCAGTTGCTTGTGAGGGGTCTTGTGCCTTCCCCGGCGGAGCACCAAAGGCAACTCTAGTACATTGCTCATGTCATTGAGCTACCTCACTTGTGGGTAGGTTCTTGCGGTGTCCAATTGTGTGGGCAAGGTTCATGCAACACCTCTTAGCTGCAGAACCACCAAGTATTGGTCGACATAACAGGGACTAGCGTACCGGTAAGCACGTGAACCTCAAGAGAAAAATCTTGTGTCTCTTGTATGATTGTATTTCTCCCGGTGATTGGATTGTCTTCATCTTGTGATTGGTTTATTCCTCGACACGGTGGTATAATCACCATACTCACTCTTTTGCATTCCTTACAAACTAGTTATCAAGCTCTTTAGTGTAATTTGTTTTGAGAGCTTGTCTTGCTTGCTAGTTAAGTATCACCTAGTGGAGCTCTTTAGTGTAGACTTGTTGAGAGCTGTTAGTGAGTAGT
Source organism: Miscanthus floridulus (assembly GCF_019320115.1). Classification (NCBI taxonomy): domain Eukaryota; kingdom Viridiplantae; phylum Streptophyta; class Magnoliopsida; order Poales; family Poaceae; genus Miscanthus; species Miscanthus floridulus. Next base: position 174,195,467 of record NC_089587.1, on the reverse strand, counting down.
GATATAGCCATTGTTTATGCCTTGTGATCATAGCAACTAGAATTGTTGAATAGGTGGCTTGCAACCCTTGTAGAGCTAGAGCAAAATTGCATTTCATCATTTAGTGTACTAACCTCTTGCTCTAGTTTATTTGTAGAAATTTTTATAGGCTATTCACCTCCCTTTAGCCATTTAGGACCTTTCACCGTATCTCACCACAATGGAATAAGTAAGTATTACTCATGCTTGAATGCAAGCCCATCTGTTCCCTCCCTCTCTCTCCCTACTCTTTCTAGGCTTGCGCCACCGTCCGATGATCATCAAGTGGTGTCATGTCTCTTGCTCCACCTCATGGCGCTCCTTGACGACATTGAACCCAAGCACTGCGCTCGCATCCTTGTCATTCGACCCCTCTCAACTCTTCCCACTAGCTTTCTCCTCCTATGGCTACCTAAAAAACTGAAGGGCTGAATAAGCAACCGAATGGAAGATGTGGGAGGGGTTTGGATGACAAGGGCGCAGATACGGTGCGTGAGCTCAATGCCGTCAAAGAGTGTTGGGAGGTGGAGCGAGAGATGGGATGTCGCATGCTACTCGTTAGACGGTGGGTCGACCTAGAAATGGAAAAAGTCTACTTAACCCCCTCAACTGATGGTAGTTGTCTACTTTAGACTCTCACCTATAAAACCAGGTATTTTACCCCTCAAACTATTGAAAACCGTTTAAATAACTGCCTAAGGTGGTTTTGAAGGTGGTTTTGCTGACGCAACATATTAAATGTCTATATAACCCCTAACGTATGAAGAGTTGACTACATGACTCCCTCAACTATAAAACATGATATTATAGCTCGTAAAGCATCAAAATAATGTTCAAATGACTCATCAGGTGGTCTTTAGGGTCATTTGGACGTTGTATCCTGCCACACTGGCCTAAACACACATGTTTGCACACAGGCCATTTGTTGCCTCCACATCCCCACTCTTTCTAGGCTGACCCACCACCCAACGAGCGACATGTGACATCTTGTCTCCTGCTTTACCTCCCATCACTCATCGATGGCATTGAGCTTAAGAATGCCACACCTACATCATCATCGTTTAGGCCTTCCCACATCCCCCATCCGGTTGTCCTTTAGTTTTTTAGGTAGCCATTGGAGGAGAAAGCCATAGGGGGCAAGGATGTGGGAGGAGCCGGATCACAAGGGCGCAACCATAGTGCATATGCTCAATGTCGTTGAGGAGTGCATGAGGTGGAGTAGGAAACAAGGTGGTGCTCATCGGACAGTAGCACAAGCCTGCAAAAGAGTTCAGAGAGGGAGACAGTCGATGGGCCTATGTGCAGGCATGTGTGCTTGAGCCAATGTTGTGAGATACAATGTCCAAATGACCCTACATGACCATCATTTAAACATTATTAGATGCTTTAAGGGCTACAATATAACATTTTATAGTTGAGGGGGTCATGCAGTCAACTCTTGATATGTTAGGGGGTTATATAGACTTTTTAATATGCCACGTGGGCAAAACCACTTTCAAAACCACCTCAGGGGGTTATTTAAACGGTTTTTAATAATTTGAGGGGTAGAATATCTGGTATTATAGGTGAGGGGGTGAAGTAGACAACAACCAATAGTGGAGGGGGATTAGTAGACTTTCTTCACCTAGAAATAGTAGGGAGAGGGAGGGAACATATGGGTCTGCGTGCAAGCATGGGTATAATATGCCACACATCCGCAAAACCGCCTTGGTTGGTTATTTAGATGGTTTTCAGTAGTTGAAGGGGTAGAATAACTAGTTTTATAGGCGAGAGGGCGAAATAGATAAGCACTAACAGTTTGCGGGGTTAAGTAAACATTTTCCTTTTCTTCTAAAATGAACTCACAAACAAATAAATGGTTTTTTCTTATGATATTTTTTACCGTTGGTTATATCAAAACCGACATTACTATACAACTGAAACCCTCCCCACCAGTCACTCTCTCGCTCACCTCACCGGCGCCTTGTGGTGCATGGTCGCCTGGTCGACATACCTTGTCTGGGAGGGCAATCCTAAACCCCTATCCTCGGCTCCACCACATCTTGGTCAATAGGTTTTTATTGGTATATAGGCTGGGCCTACACCCTATCCGCTTTAGAAGATGTAGGCGATACATAGAGAGCCTAGATTCCCATGATGCTGACATGTTAAATTTGAATTTTTTTTCTAAGATTAATACAACAATAAATTATTATTTTGCAAGAGCCCAACACATGATATAGATATCAAGAACAATCTACAATATTGCTATTTTTCTAGCCCTAATAAGGTTTCTTTTGGAATACAAGATTTTTCCTATATTTCCTGGTTTTTTTTCTTTAAAAATGAACTAATCTATAAAATTCCTATCAAATTCCTAAGGCCACGCATGTGATTACCAAATAGCTCCAAGGAGAATACTATTTACCAGAAATAGTTAGCATTGCTTGATCAATTGCATTATTACCACGAAAAAATAGCGCGCTATTTCGGCGCTATAGCGCCGCTATAGCGGCCCAGAGGACTTGGCACGACGATATTACTCATATTCGCGCTATGCGCGCTATTGCCGCTATATCGCGCTATAGCGCCGCTAAACTGCTTTAGCGCCATAGCGCCGCTAAATGGCCGCTATTGCTATTTCTCTGGCTGACCCAAAAAAAACGCGGCCTGGTCAGATATAGCCCACTAAGGGCCCGATTCAGGGAAACATACATGAGCCAAAAGTGCTGGAACCCTAGTCCATCGTCAGTTCCTCACCCTGGCCACTCGACCCGACCTCCTGGGCGACGACGGCCGCTGGGCGACCGCGCCCTCCACCCGAACTCTCGACCTCCACCCTCCGCGTCCGGTGTCCGCCCTCCCACTCCACCCTCCCACGCTGGGAGATGGCCGCAGCCTGGGCGACGACGGGAGCCAGGGCCACGGCGGCAGGCTGGGCGCACTCCTTCAAGTGAGCCAAGCGAAACCAATCGAAGTCTTGATGGCAATGCGCCAACAATAGGTAATTTCTTCTCCCCTGTTCTTCTCCCCTGTTCTTTGGTGATGGAGATGCATATGCTAGATGCTTACCTTTGGTTGTGTCATCAGTCATCACTGTGTTATGGAGATGTGTTTGATACTTTGATTTACTACTTGATTAGTTCATTTAGGAACATGGCATGTTCTATTGCCCTCCATGATTGTATCTCTCTGAATAGTCTAATTAGGAGAGCTCAGGTTTTTTATATATGAATATGATGTTGAAAAATGAAAACTAAAATGAAATTTGTTACTGTACTTACTGGCAGATGATTACTGAGTACTTCTGGAATGCATGATTCTACTTCTAAGATTTGAATTTTTCTACCATACATTTTGCTACTGTATGTTTGTCATTCCCACAGAGTAACTAAACTTTGGAAAAGTATGGCTATCAGTTTATTACTTTATTTATTGATTGAAATGTGGTGTCCACTTATTAATTATCAGTTATCATCACAATGAGACAATGAGCAAGCACTTATTAATTCTGTTATGTCCACTTTGTAGGCTTATCTAGCACTGCATCCACAGGCAACCAATCAAATGAAGCATCTGACCCAGCTTGGAAGCACTGCACAATGCCAGATGTGAACAAGAAAGGTTCTCTCAAGTGCAACTACTGTGACAACACTTATCATGGTGGAATAACTAGAATCAAGTACCACCTTGGTAAAGTTCCTAAATGTGGTGTTGCAAAGTGTACTAAAGTTCCATCTGATGTGCAAAAAGAAATGGTTAAGTTGCTATCAAAGAAGATGGATAACAAGCAAAGGAAGAGTAAGGAGAAAGAAGATGATAGAGCTAAAGTTGATTTGAGCCATTCTGAAGGAGAGGAACAGAGTGATGAAGAACTCAATTCAGTTATTGTGTTGAAGAAGGTGAGTGGCAAAGGTGCTTCTTCAGGTCCTATTGATAAGTTCTGTAAACTGACACCAGAAGAAATAGTGGCTGCAAGGAAGGGCAAATCTGTTGTTGCTGATAAGGTTCAATCCAAGCTGTCAACTAAAAAAAGGGAAGAGAAGAGGGACAGAGCATGTGAGTACATCTGTCAGTTTTTTTATGAAGCTAGTATCCCACACAACGCTGTTACACTACCTAGCTCTGATCTTATGCTTGAGGCTATTGGAGACTTTGGCAGAAACTTGAGAGGGCCAACTCCATATGAGATGAGTGGGAAATTCTTACAAAAAAGGAAGAGGAAAGTGTAAGATTTATTGAAGTCTCACCAAGAGTCTTGGGAGCTAAATGGATGCTCAGTTATGACAGATGCTTGGACAGACAAGAGAGGTAGAGGTGTGATGAATTTGGTAGTTCATAGTGCATATGGAGTTTGTTTTCTTGATTCAGTGGATTGCTCAGCTATGAAGAAAGATGGTAGATACATTTTTGAACTGGTTGCTAAATGTATTGAGGAAATAGGGGTGCAAAATGTAGTTCAAGTTGTGACTGACAATGCAAGACCAAATGAGGCAGCAGCAAGTTTGTTGAAAGCAAAGCACCCCTCTATTTTCTGGAATAGTTGTGCTACCCATACCATTGATCTAATGCTGGAAGACATAGGAAAGATGCCAAGAGTGGCAGCAACAATTAGCAAAGCAAAGTGCTTGACTGTTTTTCTGTATGCCATACTAGAGTTTTGAACCTGATGAGGAAGTATCTTTCTAGAGATTTGGTGAGGTGTGGTGTCACAAGGTTTGCTACAGCTTATCTGAACTTGAAGAGCTTGCTAGAAAACAAGAAGTAATTGCAGAGGCTTTTTAGGGAAGATGAGCTCAGTGAACTAGGCTACCTAAAGAGTGTCAAAGGGAAGAAAGCAAACAAGATTGTGAGGTCTGAAACTTTCTGGAAAGGAGTTGAGACTGTTGTTAATTACTTTGAGCCATTAGCTACTGTGTTGAGGAGAATGGACAGTGATGTGCCAGCAATGGGGTTCTTGTATGGGTATCTACTAGAGGCTAAGAATGAGATCTCTAAGAGGTTTAACAATGACAGGAAAAAGTTTGAGGAAGTTTTTCACTTCATTGACAAAAGGTGGGACAGTAAGCTAAAGACACCTTTACATAGGGCTGGTTACTACTTGAACCCTTTCTATTATTATCAAAACAAGAAGGATATAGAGGAGAATGAATCATTTAGAGATGGTGTAATAACTTGCATTACAAAGCTTGTTCCAAATGAAGACACTCAGGACAAGATTATAGAAGAGCTTCAAAAGTTTTAGGATGCTGAAGGATCCTTTGGCAAAGACATTGCTAAAAGGCAGTGCAAAAATATTCATTTTGATCTAGGTATGAAAAATTGTCCTCTGGCAAATAAATTTCTTATATACTGTTTTCTCTTGGCAAATAATTTACATTGTCCTCTATTTTCCACTTTTTTGTAATTTAGCTAAGTGATGGTTGAATCATGGAAGTAGTGCACCAAACCTCAGAAAGTTAGCTGCTAGAATTCTAAGTTTGACATGCAGTTCATCAGCTTGTGAGAGATGCTGGAGTTCATTTGAACAAGTATGAATCTGACATTCTGACTTACTGATTCCTACGTTCATTTGTGCAATTATTCAATCCTGTTTTGTTATTGAATTTTCAAATAATGGCATCAAACCTATGCAGGTCCACACAAAGAGACGCAACAGGCTACTTCATGACAGAATGAGGGATCTTGTGTTTGTCAAGTTCAACTCAAAACTGAGGCAAAAGAAGGACAACAAGGACAGGGATCCCCTTGAGAAACCTGTTCGTGATGCTTTAGAAGATGAAGACAATGAGTGGATCACTGGCATTAAGCCAACAGAAGTAGATCCAGAGCAGGAAGGAGAAATTGGAGCATCATCACAGGGAGTTGCAGCTGCACCTCAAGGACAAGAAAAAAGAAAGGGAGGTAACCAGACCAGGAAGAGGAAGAGGTTCATCCCTACTACTGATGAGGATGATGAGTTATCTAGTTCATCTTCTGATGGAGAAAATGACATTGATATGGCATCTGATTCTAGTTTTGATTCTGAGGCTGAATGATGTGGATGTGCCGATGTGGCGATGTGATGTGGTTATGCTTATGCACTTATGGTCTTATGCTTTAGCCTTTTTGGCTGTTTGCCTGTTTGACTATTTATCAAGACTTAATAGTTATGCCTGTTTGAACCTTATGGATGTTTGATGTGGTTTAAGCACTTATGCTTAAGCCGTTATGGCTGTTTGAACCTTATGAATGTGGTTTTGTTGTTTATGGCTTTATATGCCTTTTTGGACTGTATGAAACTATGAATATGTTGCATGTTTGCTCTTATGAAGTTATGATTGTCATATGATTATCAGTTTAGAAGATGTTTATGAGTTTATCATATGTTGCCTGGCTGTATATAAATAGCGCGCTATAGCGTCGCTATAGCGCCGCTACAGTGTGCTCAGCCATCTGACGCTACTGTGTTTGGCTGCCGCTATAGCGCCGATAGCGTCCGGGACATGCTCCCGCTAAATTCTATAGCCCGCGATTTTTTTCGTGGCATTATTATCACATAAAAAAAAGATGCACGAAAAGGTGAAAACCCTTTGGCAGCATGAAGGAAAAAAGGAGGCGATTTTTCAGTGTCGGGAGAACATTGAGTCTGAACCACTGATCCAAACAAGACAAACATTCAGTACCTTTCGATACCATCGATCGGTGCTTTATGTTGCATTGGGACTTGTAAGGACGACGTGATATCAGGAGACGTGAAGAACGCTCAAGAGGGAGATAAAAAGGGATGCAGGTTTTCTTTTCGGTCCCCAGGATAGTTATTCCCTTAAGCTGGGTATAGAGTTACCTTAGATGGAACTAATGGTGGAGCATTTCGCAATAGACTAAACCAACCTAGAAATCTCTGGTCAAAAATGGAAACCTACTAGAACATGTAGTTTATTATATATCAGTGGTGCAAGCATGAAATGTCCTTGCACTAACTGAGGTTAATGGTCAGTAGACGCCTAATTATGTGGTCCACTACTAAAGCCAACAGATACACCAAAAACATACTCTCATGATCACCATATTCCAGCTAGTAATAAAAGTGGAATTGGACAGTTCCTCTGATAGTGGATGCATGGTGATTGAATTATCAATGTACAAGTTACTGTCAACCGTGTTTTTTTTTCTCGAATACGCAAAGGATTTGCGTATCATTGTAATTAAGAAGAAGAGTTCAAACATACAAATGACACGCTTTTGACGAGCACCCTAGATGGTCTAACAGCTATGACTGGACCTTCCTAACAGACTAATTCAAACTTCGATATTACATAAATGGTATACAACCAAACAAGTTACTATCAACCGTGGTTCGCGATATCTATCCTTGATTCCAACTTGATCGATTTTTCGAGGGAACTCTTTAGATCATTTTTAATCATTTCTGGCTGTGGATGCAGCACAGCTACATGCAGTTTGGCCTCAGTCGTTGATTTGCTGATCGATGCACTGATGCAGGAGAGGAGTACGGTTGCGGTCATACATGTTTTGCTTTAGTTTAGTTTTTTCTTCTTCTTCTTCACTCTCGTTCCCATGTGATGCTTATTCGATTGTGGAGTGTGGGGCCCATGGAACAATTTCTTCCCTAGCTATCGAAAGACTGTTTGATATGATGTAGACGGGCCGACCGGAAGGACTTTCAGGAGCTAGCAGGTGTGTGTAGTGTTCTCTTAGCTTCTACGTACGTACGTACAAGCAGGCGAGAGCATACAGTGCACCACAAACTAGCTAGTACTGCCTTTAAATTTACCATCACGCATGTTCTTAGTTAGTGCCACAAAACTGGTGGTCTACCACTTATTATATCAAATTAAACATTCCTTTGACCATATATATATATATTTACCATCACGCATACACACACATATATATACATATACATATACATATATACATACATACGTATATACATACATATACATGCATGCATACATACATACATACATACACATATACATACATACATACATACATACACACACAGAGGCCGCTCGTATATACGTGGGTGTTCCAAGATGCATGATCACGGCCTTATCCTCATCCACACGATTATATAAATTATTCCCCTTATCCGCCAGGAGATTGAGATTGTCCCAGTCCGGATTTGTTGCTTCGTGGCTAATCAAAGCTACACACCACAGCTCCTGATGGATCGATCCTTTGAGAATGACTGAATGAGAGGAGTGGTCGTTGGGGCCCGGCCAGCTGAGATAAATAAAGCATACACACAAGAGCGCATCGATTCGATCGCGGTACGGTACTCCCTGCAATTCTCACATTTCAAGAAACCTTTTATTTGACCAAATATATAAAAAAAAGCTAGCATTTATTATGATATAAAATAGTTATGAAATATACTTTCATAATCTATCAATTTGGAGACATAAGTATGAATAAATTTACTATAATTTTGATCATGTTTAAACAACTTAACACTTCTGCAGGCTGCTCCCGACACGTATCGACCCGGCGTGAGGCGACGCCTGCCTCCCCCGGCGAATCGGTGATCTGGATGGCCCGGCCGGCGCCCCAATGTGATTGGATCTGCACTGCCATTCCCGACAAGCGTACCGTACCTTCCCACTCCATCAGCCTATATTAGGTTGGCTGGTTCATATTGTTACTGATTCGTGAAGAAGTACTGCTGGCTGGTTTGTTTGAGAGAAAAATACTGTTCCGGCTAGAAATTTACGATCGTTTACGACAGGGCACAGCCAAACGAACAGGCTGCATATCCCCAATGTGCAGTGCAGAGATGAATGAGGCTATTCAGATAGAGCAAAGCATATCTGCATGCGGAGATATTATGTTAAAGTAATATTATTAGTAGCATGAAATGCTTTGCTTTGTAGAGGAATCAGAATGATCGAGGGCTGCATGCCTGCATATGCTCACCTGGCAGCACAGCAGGCGCCCTCCAGCATGACCTCCCTTGCTTCCTAGGCTAAAGCCTCGATGTCTGGTGATGATCACTTCTTTCTTGAGAGAAAAAACAAACAAACAAACAATGTCAATCTATAAATCTTACTTTGAGAAAATTTTCATGATATCAGGTGGACCTCATCTTTTCTACTAGTCGCCTTTGGCAATGATTCCATGCATGCTTGATGGTGAGAATTTTTTTTTAAAAAAAAAGACAAATGCTAGAGTGGGTGTGAGTAGCTGTGAGGTGGAATTAAATTGGGTGGATCCTGGGTTCAAACCATCACCTGTGCACCCCCAAAGGTGGATTATTGACACGTGTACAGTAACCAAATCCCACGGCCAGTAAAGTCTGCAATACCTGGTCCCTGCATGTTGTCCTCGGCTTTCTAAATTTATCCTCCACACATGTTGCCTGGTGTCCACGTGATATTCTATTCTGCCACGTGTCGATCATCTACCATGGGGGTGCATAGGTAATTTAATTCTGCTATGAGATGGCAATGAGTGAAACAGTCGGCGAATCGATGCTCTTTGGGCCGTCTGTGAATCTAGACCGTACGAGTCTGCAGGCTCCCCTGCCCAAGCAATGGTCCGAATGTGACGCGAAGCCCAACCATAGAACATGGCCTAGTTTCACTTTCATCGCTCTGGACTCTGGTTGCCCGACCCCACCCGCCTGCCCTCAGCCCCTGCGTTTGTGGGTGAGGGAAAGCGCTAGCAGTTTAGCACCACATCGGCTACCGAGAGCGGAGCGCGGAGGGAGGGAGCTATAAAACAAGCGTCACGGCACCAGGGCAACTCACACCTTTCTCGGCCTTTTGCTATATATAAAATAAGGGTCACATGTTAAAAATGAAAGGCTAAGTCTTATTTTGCTTCTTGTAGAAGCATAGTCTTTGATGCCTTTAATTTTTGCTATGCATGTGCCCCTTGTTTTATATACCTATGATTTTTTATAGGCATGTGATCCTTGTTTAATCTTTACTCATTGCAGGGCTAGCCGGCTAGGTACTAGAAGTAAAAAACACAACCACCCCCACCTAGTCTTACAATGAGTAAAACCAAATATAAATAATGATTCCATGCTTATTTTGGAAAATTATTGATTAAATAGTTATTTTATGCTTGTACCTTATTCTGGAAAATTATTGATAGTAGGCAGCTAGAAACGTACAAGTTGACACCGTTAGACCATCAAAGAAACGAAAATCCAAGAAAAAAAACCAAACTCGTTTTGGAGCCAAATCGGCAAGTTCAAAAGTAAAAAGGGCCAAGAAAAACTAAGCACAACTCTTTAGGGCCAAGAAACTAATTTTCTCAAGCCAAATTGTTTCCTGGCTGGTCTCTTGGTTTGGAGGTTGGGCTGGGCCTTACGGTCCTTCTGCCTCTGGTGCCGCTTACCTCGTTTGCTCTGCTGACTTCTGGACCTTTAAAATTTGGGCCGTCGAATAATGTGAATAGCGCTTCTTCGATTATGATTCCCGCATCATCAATCTAGGTGAGTAATGAAATACTAGCAAAATAATAATATCCCCTCTCGCAAAAAAAGCAAAATAATATCCCCGTGGTTCATTATAAATCCATGTGGGTCATTACGCACTCCATCTGCTGTAAGGTCTGGTTTAGATATAGTTGGATTCGTATTAATTCACATATGTTGAGATGGATTGGATGTGGATTGAGGTCTAACGATACGAATCCAACATCTAATCGGTGATTTCAACTTGCGCACATCTCAGTAAGAAAGCTCTAATCTTTTCGCTGAACATGCGCACGCGCATAAAGCAATAGAAAGACATTCGGATGGACCAACTGAGGAGATGAGTGCGGCGTTCCCCTCTCTTTTCTCTCCTGCCTTCCATGCAGAAGCACCCAAGTACAGAGAGTCGGAGCCTCTTGCTTCCAAGCACGGCAAAGGCTCCTTCCACGACGGCCCGTTCGCTTTGCTGAAAAAACGAGCCGAAACATTGTTCCGACTGATTTGTTGTGAGAGAAAAACACTATTCCAACTAAAAAAACAAACCGAAAATACGTTGCTGAAAGAAAGGGTGACAAGCCTGTCCACGAAAGGGGGTTGATCCACGCACAGGAATCAAGACAATGCAGAGGTCGGTTGCCAGCCTCTTACCGCCCGACAGCCAGGGTATGATAGTGTTGTTGAATTATGCGCTACAGGTTTACGTACTTTGTAAAAAAAAGGAATCTTGGGAATTATGCGCCAATTTATTCGTACTTTGGAAGTTTGTATTCTAATTAAGTGACTCAATATCAGGATTCCGAACATCTGTTCCTTGTACATAGACAAGTTCCCCTATTCACTGAATCTAGTATATTTCCATTTAACTTAACATTCAGTAATTCCAGTTAGTAGGCATGTGTCCAACAATTTACAAATCTTATGAACATACTAAGCAAATAGAAATGAAATCGGCATGATTTCTATTATTTCTTGAACACTTGTAGAAGCAGACAGGATGCCCATGCTACATTGTACATACAATAAATAAAAAGTAGTCAGCGCTCACAATCTCCCTGTTCGCTTGTTGGTCTCAGCCAGCCCAAACCAGCCAGCCAACAGTGTTTTCCTCTCACAACAAATCAGCACCAGTCAGCCCAAACCAGTCCACAAACCAACCAGCGAACAGGCCGAATGTCTGGTGCCATGTAAAGATAGCCTCCGTATTCAGTAATTAAGCACGACGATCTTGAATTCTGGTGAAACTATATGCACTCTCGAAATGGCACTCGAAAAACAAAAATCCCCAAATCGATCTACTCCTGCTCTGCTCCGGGAGCTTCGTGCAGAGGTTGAGGAGTCACTCTACTACTCTAGAGCATCGACTCTCTGCTGAACTATGTTCAGATGATCCAACTCTGCAGGCGCGCTCTATGTGTGCGCCAATTTCAGTGTGCTAGTTGAGATAATCTTCATGGCAACAGATTTGATCGTGACCTCAGAATGACTGGGGAAGGAAGAACATCTCTTTGAAACTGTTTCCAGAACTTCCTAATGGTCCAAAATGCTTAGGCTTCGGCCTAGTACAATGGACCGAAATCAGACTTCCTAATGGGCTACTAATAGCCCAAGCCGGAAGAACAAGGCTGGGGCGGCTCGTCTGCCGTCGCCGGCTCGCCGCCAGCCAACGGGACTGCGTTCTCATCCGTGTTCCAGTTCCAAGGCGAGGCATCAGCGATCCATTCTGGGGCATTGTACATACAGCCGCAGCCAGGGATGCTGCAAGTTGATCGCAGCCCTCCCTGGTGGCTGGTGCGCTGGAGCAGTCATGGGATGGGTTGTCACTTGTTAGAGGGAGCAAGGGAAGGATAGCTTGGCCCTGTCTTGGAAGCATAGCACAGGCAGTACAGCACAAGCATAATAACGGAGGAGATGGCAGATGAGCGCGGCGTTTCCTATATTCCCTCGTGCATTGCAAAATCACCAACTACAGAGCCTCTTATCTTTCTTCCAAGCACGGCAAAGGCTCCTTTCCGCGGTGTTGCTGAAGGAAAAGGGTGGCAAGCCTGTCCAGAAAACGGGGTTCGATCTACAGACAGGAATCAAGACAGGACAAGATCACACTCGAATACTCGATATGTAGAGGTCCGTTGCCAGCCTCCTAGCGACCGACAGCCCGGATATGATGGTCTTGTGGAATTCTGCACCACAAGTTCACTTTGTGACATCACATCTTGAGGCAGTGCCCATTTTTTATTGTACATACACTGGATTCTAGTAATTCAGTAAACTCGACATCAGAATTCCAGAACTAACCTGTTCCTTGGTTCAGCCTACCGGCAGCTGTTATGCTTCCATTCAGTAATTCTAGTTGGTATGGGCTGAGGAAGGTACATGTGGCCAACGATTTACAGCTCCAATGAACGTACTAAGTAAACAGAAATGGAGTCGGCACGATTTCCATTATTTCTCCCAACACTTGCAGAAGCAGACATTATGCTCATGCTACATTGTACAATAAATAAATAAGGCGATAAATAAATAGTCAGTGCTCACAATGGCTGCTGTCATGCAAACCATATACATCAAGAAAAATAAAGCTCAAGCCTCGGTAAGCACAGCAATCTTGAATTCTGTTGAAGCTATGTACACTCTCGAAATGGCACTCGTCGAAAAACAAAATACTCAAATGAATCGCTGTTACAGAAGCTTTGTTGGGGACTCTCCAAACTTTGGTGGAGTCATCAGGCTCTTGGTCAGCCATATTGCCGTCTCTCTGGATGACACGGCTCCTTCACCGAATGGCCGAAGAACACCTGCGAGCTCATCGAGCCTCTCCTGCTCCAGGAGCTTCGCGCAGAGCTCGAGGAGTGACTCCAGAGCATCGGCTCTCTGCTGAACTATGTTCAGATGATCCCACTCCGCAGGTGCACTCTCTGCATGTGCCAGTTTTAGTGTGCTAATTGGTGATGATTCCTCTGTTATAGTTGTGTCACACAACTCTGGTTTTGCTGGCGGATAAGAGCGTGGCTTCACATCCTTCTTTTGTTCCTGCACTACTCCAATTGTCAATTCCTCATTTGGTATTGGTGCTTCGTTAAACTTTTGATTTGAAACAGTGACTGGGGCCTCCTCTTTTACATTACTGGTTCTTATAGCTTTAAGACGTATGGTCGCATCAATCTGTCGATCAGTTGTCGCCATCAAGTTCTCCGCTGCATGCTGAAGTGATAGAACATCACTGTTCTGCTGTTCTTTGCTTCTGGCATCAAGATCCACCGGCATTTGCAAAATCAAGGCTTCCTGGGTACCAATAGTTGATACGTCTGAAAAGTTCGTGGAGCTGTCTCTTGCTTCCACAGTGTGCTCTGCTGCAGTTTCTAATGTTTCATTGGATCCATTAGCTTTGACAGGTTGCTTTCTGCCACTGCTTGGCTTCTTTGGTTGCTTGTCTACCAGGTTACTTTTGTTGGGTTTCACTGGAAGATAGATTGGTGAACAGCTGCACGATTCAGCCAGATATGGTTGCAGATGTGGATGCCTCAGCAGCTCCCCAGCCTGTAAAATTTTCAGGGAATGTTAACCTTGTGTCGGCACCCTTGAGGCCTTGACTGAAAAGTTAACTGACTTTTTTAGACTTACAGTAGGCCTATGTTCTGGATTTTTCCTTAGCATGCTCTTCACTATCTGCTTCCTGGGGAAGAAAGGCTCAAGTTTAGTAGATTTTTTCTAATCTATATAATTGGGCAATCACAAAAATGAGATTACAACTCACAGTGCTGATGAGTATATCGGGGGCATTGGAGATACTGAAGATCTATTTATTTTGTTGACTAATGCTGCCATGTCCTTCACAAACAACAAAGGAAAAATGTTTCATGACTTTCCAAGAGACCAAGACACATGCATACATGTTGAAGTATTGTATCATTTGGCTGTGTTGTATCAGCACTTACTGTAGCTTTAAATGCAGGACGGTGTGCTAAAATCTCAAACATACAGCAACCTGACGGTACAAAGAAGCAAAGTATCCAAAGATGTTTAATTCTGTCATACATCATAATACAATAACAGAAACAAACTTTAAGAGACGTAGCATGCGGAGCTCACCAAGTGACCATATATCGGATTTGTATCCATAAGGTATGTCTACTAGTATTTCTGGGCACATATAGTTTGGGGTTCCAACAACCTGAAATATTGCAGATATTTAAATTACCAGTGACAAGGCATTATGGGTTTTGTCAAAACATTACTCTACGTTATTGGGTGGTTAGGATATTCTAGTGGGAATATGCTGAAATTGTGCCGACTATTTTTCAGAATGGCATTTTCCTTTTTTTTTTAAGATCAGTTCTAAATAATGTCACAGAATATCAAATGCCATACAGACATACTGGTGACAACATCAGGTAGAATTTACTGCTGTAAATATATGTTAGTAATTCAGTGTGGGAACATGACTCATGGAAGAGTTGTGTTCAGTTTCCTAATTCCTACCCAGAAATGTGTTTTTGCCAGCATTATTTACTGATTTGCATTAAAAATCCTTGAGTGAAAAGGGTGAATCCTACCGACGAGGCAAGGTCCTCCATGAGCAGTTTCGCCAACCCAAAATCAGCTGTCAAAGAGATGGTAAATTATTATTCACTCGTGTAAAAAAATACATATTATCTGATAAAGACAGACTCAGTAATTCATCACTTCACATCTTACCGAGTCTGATATTGTTATCCCTTGTCAATAAAATGTTGGAACACTGCAGGGCAGCAGGAAAAGAGGAAAATGTTAAGTGACACTGATAAGATACCTGACGAAATAGTCCTATGAACCTGTGGGAACAGACGAATTTGTTTCTACCTTGAGATCACGGTGCAGCACGCGGTTGCAGTGCAGGTAGTCAAGGGCGAGGAGCAACTGCGTGAACCACCGACACACCCTCTGGCATCACGGAAGTACCAAGAAGGCAGAGGTATGAGTTTTGGGTGCAGCTGTAATTAATTAATAAATACTACTAGCAGTACGATTTCATTTACTTATCACAATTATAGTATTGTTTGTTACCTCTTCTGAGAATAGGATGCCCCTTGCCTTCTTGATCCTCTCGGCCCTGTGGTTCCAGTGAGAGTAATTTCAGGACATTATATATGCAGTTAAAACTGAATTCCTCACCGAGAAGTTATTTATTACAAAGGAAAAGGAAAACAGAAGTTGGGGGTGGCAGCTTACATGTCCCCTCCTTCGCAGTAGCTTGTGACAATGCAGACGGAGGTCCCCTACAACCACCGAATAAATCCAATTTTGAGTTCGCAGTCGACGCGACAACGTGCGGGCGGGAATGGGGAGCATTATTAGGAGTTCATTAGGATTGGGCAAATTGAATTTCGCACAGGAGGAATGTTTGTTTGTACCTCGTCCACCCATCCGTCCTTGTACTGGACGATGTACGGGTTGCTGAGGCTTGCCATCAGGGACATCTGCGGCAGCAGAAAAGGAACAGCCAGAAACGAAGAATAAATCGGGTGCGAATTTGAAGAAAACACCGAGTTCCTTTTGGCCCCATCGTCGACCAACAATTTTCATTTTACATGTTATTACTGCAGCTGGAGCCGCCGCCGCGTCCAGCGTCCTGCTGGGTGCATGCATATGCAGGCCGCATGGACAACATCGGCGAAGCAGGGCATCTGGAACGACTCTGCTTGGTGCTGGAGTGGGGGTGGGTGGGCGAATGAATCGGAGAAGGGTTTAGTAGGGTGGATGCTTATGTTACCTCCTGGTAAGCGGTCCGCTGGAACTTATCGTTCTGCTTGGAGAGGCGGATCTTCTTCATCACGTACCTGCGCCGGAGGGGGCAAGCAACAACAGAGGGAGGAATCAGGAACCGGAGCACGTCGAGGGAGCAGAGCAGAAGGGAATCGACGACGCCGACGTGTGAATGTGAAAAAAAGGAAAATCACCTCTTGCGCTCGGCCTTGTGGAGGACGAGGTAAGCTGAGCCGTATGCGCCCCGGCCGATCTGCTCCACCACCTCGTACTGCTCCATCGCCCGCACCCTCGCTCGTCCGCCTCTGGCTTTCTCTCTCTGCTTGGAAGAGGAGGAGGAGGAGGAGGAGGAGGAGGAAGAAGAAGAAGAAGCGGCGTGGTCTGGTCTACTGCGGCCGTTGCGAGAACTGGCGACCGGGGTGTGCGTGAGCCTGCTTGGCGTGAGGAAAGGAGAGAGGAGTCCGTCAGTGGGATGAATGATGGCGCCGCGGGGGCCTCGTGATTATTTGTGCGCACGCGTGTGGCGAGGAGGGAACTGGGCAGGAAGGCGACTAGAGGCGAGGCCGGGCGCGCGGCAATGATGGCGCGCGGTTGCGCCCGGCCGCCCTGCCGCTCTCCCTCTTCTTGCGCGTGTGTCGTGTCGGGTAGCCTGTCCGCCCGGGCGGGCGGGAGACCAGAGACGCGGAGACAGACGGGGACGGAGACCGGCCAACGCAACGGGTACGGGACGGGAGGGGACGGAGTAGGAGGCCGCGGGGGCTACCGACGTTGCTGTGCTGCAGGCAGCGAACAGCAACGTCGACTCACGGTCACGGGGGGGCCTTAATTGCCTCGCTGTGCGCGATTAGCTTGGCGATCACCGATCACGAGTGATTAGACGGAGGTCGGAGGGAGTGGTGGTTAAGGCAAGCGGGCAGGCAGGCGTGTTTTTTTTTTGATTCAAGCAGGCAAGCGTGTTGCCGTGTTGGACATGCAACTGACCAAACTCGTATAGCGATTGTTTTAATCATCGTCATCAATGGGCTGATGCGTATGTTTGGCCTCTCCCTCTCCCGTGCTGATGCGCTGCAGCGTTGGCTGGACTGGAGTAGTACAGATTAGTGGTGGAGGGGACGTTGGAACGGTCGCGTCGTGGGGTCCCGCCCTGGCCCTTGTTGGCCCCTGGCGGAGGCGGATGGGCCGGCCCTTTCTTTCCTTTCCCACGTCTCTCTCTTCGTTCTTTTTTAAATTTTGCTGTGCTTACTAGCAGTGAGCATGTTCACATACTCGTATATGATCGTGAATTATAAATTAAAATAGTATTTTTCTCTTATATTAAACCAGTCAGCGATAAATAATACACTAACGGAGGTCGGAGGGGCTGCTCACTCACTGTTAGTGCGGTGGTGGTGGGGTTGCCGGGTTGGCATGCTTTTTCCTTGTGACAAAGCCCCACATGGAACGAGAGGAGACCCTTTGCTCTCACACCCAATCTCGCTGAGTCACTGGAATGGATTGCAGTATTCCCCCACTTGCACACACCAAGGCCGCTCTTCACGGGAGGGAGTACTCGTCGTACTCTCCCCACGCTAGTGCAAGTACTAGTAGAGACTGTAGCCTTTTCGCACACCAAGGCCTAGATTGCAAGTTTTTTTCACTCTCTCTTCATCCCATCAAATCTTTAAACACATGCATAGAGTATTAAATGTAGATAAAAAATAACTAATTACACAGTTTGATTGTAAATTACGAGACGAATCTTTTGAGCCTAGTTAGACCATGATTGGACAATAATTATCAAATACAAACGAAAATGCTACAGTACCGAATACTGATTCTTAAACTCAACCTAAACGAGGCACAAGTGGCCTGTGCCCGCTGGCCGTCGACAACTGTCACTGTCTCCGCGACTACATGTCTACGTAAGCAGCAGCATGCCATATTTTGTCAGTGTGGGCAAATTTTATCGAGAATCGAACCAAAAAAACCGAAAACCGAACCGAATTTACCGAGAACCGAAATCTCAATTCTCTGTTCGGTTCCTATTTCCTAAGAACTAAAATTTGTTCGGTTAATTCGGTTCCTCCCCTCGGTTAACCGAACTAACCGAGGAACCGAACTCCCGCCTCCCGGAGACCCGGAGTCCCGACGCCCCCTACGACGCCCGACCTCCCGCGGCGCCGCATCCCCGCCCAGAGTCCAGTGCGCCCTCCCGAGTCGCTAATTTTTTGGATGCCGGAGTTGATCGGTTAGTTCGGTTCAGAACCGGAACCGAACCGAATTAACCGAAGCCGAACTTCGTCGGTACCAATTTTTTTGGAAGAACCGATCAGTACCGACTTCCCTGGGAACCGAAGAACCGAGAAACCGAGGATTCGGTTCGGTAGTACCGAATGCCCAGGGCTAATTTTGCCCACAGGAACGTTCAAGTGACGAGGCCTTTTCCTCGCAAAAAAAACAAAATAAAAAAACTGACGAGGCCTTCTCTGCTAGATGCATGTGCTTCGCTTCAGTAAGGCCCATTCGGCGGGCTGAAACTTGGCTGAATTGGCTGAAAACACTGTTCTGGCTGAATTGTTGTGAGAAAAAATACTGTTCCAACTGAAAAAACAAGCTGAATAGTGCGGATTATAAGGTAAACCGAACGGAGCCATCTGGGATGGCCTCATACCTCCATGCTCCCTCCGTTCTGTAATACAATGTATTTTAGCATTTAAAATTTATCCTCAAATATAATATATTTTAGAGGACAAAAACTAATTTTATATAAATATTTTTCATTTATCAACCAATCATTACTAATCATTAGTGTCTAATTTGAAAATAAAATAAGGATACATGCGTCTTTTATGTTCTACTTAATTTGTCTTAAAATTCCTAGAATGCACTATATTACAGTATAGATGGAGTACTAATTTAATTAATTAATAACTACGGCGCTGTGATCGACTAGGCATAGGTGCTCTGTGTTTATTTCCCCCTTCTAAACTTTAACCTCTATCACATTAGATGTTTGGATATATTTGTGGAGTATTAAATATATACTAATTACGAAACTAAATGCATAGACTGAGACTAATTTGCGAGACGAATTTTTTAATCCTAATTAGTTCATGATTTGACAATGTTGTGCTACAGTAAATATGTTCTGCCGATGAATTAATTAGCCTTAATAAATTCGTCTAGTGGATTACTGACCCCTGAATTTTAGCATATAAATTTAAACACTCGTCCGTTCCTCAGTCCTCACGCGGCGGTACAGTACAGTAGGAACGCCACTACTACACCAGCCGCGCTGCCCCTGCCACCGCCCATGCATGTGCCGCCCTTCTCGAGACGCGTGCATGCGAAGGCACCACCAGTCACCACTCACCAGTCAGCAGAACCAGATCTGTGGTCATAAAGGTCAATATCCAGATTTGTTCGGTACACTATTCAAGACTGCGGTGCGTTGTGTGTGTGGTTTGTGGCTGTGCATCAAGGAACAGTAGAGTCGCAAGCGTCTCGTGGCCGTGGACCCGTGGTGAAATCAATGGAAATGAAAAATCAGCACATCCTTCTCACTCACTGGTCACTGGCTCACTGCAATGCAGCTAGTCGTACTCGTACTGAACACTGCTCATCCGCAGCATGCACCAGACGATATAAGAAAACAAGCCAGTTTTTCGTGTTATGTACTTGACTCGCACCGCAACAAATGCTCAAGTCGTTAGACCTGTTCCTTCGGCTGATAAGCCATGGCTGAAAGTACTATTGGCTAATTTATTGTGAGAGAAAAATAATATCTGTTGGCTAAAAAAATATAGCTTATAAGTCAAGCGAACATGACATTAGGACCCACAGCTCCATCATCTTTTGTTACTGTACATACACACTAGGAGTATACATATAATTGAGACAACCAAATTTGTTTTTTCATGTCAATAATATATATACTCGGGCTTTATTTAAATTTAAGGCCGTAGATATAGACTACTACTAGTACGTATATGCGCTATAGCATGCATGCAATGCACAGCTAATCTCATCTCAACTGCTGGTACGTTGCTGGATGATGCACCCTGACACATATGCAGTATGTATGTGGACTTATGAGCTAAGCTCTTGTTTAGTTCGCGAAATTTAGATTTTGGGGTTACTGTAGCATCTTCGTTTTTATTTGACAAATAGTGTCCAAACATTGACTAATTAGGCTTAAAACGTTCGTCTCGCAATTTCCCACCAAACTGTACAATTAGTTTTTCTTTTCGTCTACATTTAATGCTACATGCACGGGCCGCAAACATTCGATGTGACAGGTACTGTAGCATCTTTTTGGATTTTGGGGTCCAACTAAACAAGGGCTAACTAGACTCTTATCCAACACCTCTCTGATTTGCCAACATATATTAATCATTAGGATAGGAAAGGATTATCTACTAGCTTTTTTTTTTGTATGTTATTACTAAAATATATAAGGTGTTTGTTGGGCCGGCCGGGCTGCTGATGAGCCTAATCATGCATGCCACGGACCACCTCAGGGCCCTGGCCTAATCATTATGATACTACTCTAATAATATGCTGGTCTACCTAAGCCCTTGTTTAGTTGAAACCCAAATTTCAAAAAGTTGCTACAGTACCTGTCACATTGAATGTTTGCGGCCCATGCATGAAGCATTAAATGTAGACGAAAAGAAAAACTAATTGCACAGTTTGGTGGGAAATTACGAGACGAACGTTTTGAGCCTAATTAGTCCATGTTTGAACACTATTTGCCAAATAAAAACGAATGTGCTATAGTAGCTCCAAAATCCAAATTTCGCGAACTAAACCCGGGCTAAATGTAAATTGGAAATGGGCCGGGGTTGGTTGGTTGGTTTCCTAGTTGATGCATGGCACCACCAGCAGTGATCGTCGATTCAGGTGACGGCGATTATATGGGACATGCATCCACTCATCTTAAACCGGTCACGCGCCACAACTATCGAGACAGCCCATCAGCTTATTTACCCGCATTTAGCATCCATCTAGCTTATTTACCCATATATGGTCTAGCTAGCCTCACCTTATTAGATTAAACCGATCACCTGCCTATGCCATCAATCTGCCATTCTCTCTCTCTCCTCTCTTTTCCTCATGGGCTTTGTGGTGGTGCCAATGTCCACGCAATAACTAACACCCTCCCACCACAAACACACACACTGACACAGAATTTACCCTCCCTCTCTCTCTCACACACACACATCCTACCTATACCATGCTTCTCTCACACCGTTCTCATTCGCCATGTTGCAAAATAGCAGCTACGTGCATATACTCCAAATCATAATGCTGTGCTCGCTGCAACCTTTTTGGCTGCTTCTACAGTAAATCAAATCGTGAGGAGAAGAGCTGCAGCTGCAGATAAGTGCAGCACAGCCGAGCCTGAACCTTATGGCATTCAAAATTGAAGTTTTTAACCATCACAATTGTCATCATAACTCAATGCTTTACGGTAATAATGTTTCAGTCAGGGCGTCCATCCGCCCAGACTCTCCTTCACGTGCTTGCGCGCTAGCCCAATAGGCCTGCCTACTCTCCACGTCTTCTCATCTCTCTCAAAAATATCTCCCCAATCCGCTTTCCCATCGCGTGCTTCACCGCAACGTGCGGCCATCCGCTCACCCCAATCCGCAACGCCGCCGCAGCCATCTCCTCGCACGTGCCCTCGTCCTATGCCGTGTCGCGCCACTCTTCCTCGCCGCCGCGGCCATCTCCCTGCACGCGCACCCATCATGCATCGTGCCGCCCACTCTGCCTCGCCGCCACATCCATCCACCGCCACGCCGTCCCACTCCGCCTCGCCGCTGCAGCCAACCATCACCGCGCCCCAATCCGCGCTCGCCTGTCACGGGCACGGCGTGCACTGCGCCACCACCACCCCAACGCCACCAGGTGAAGGTCGTCACCGGCTAGGACATCGTCTCCCACGGTTGGCCGAAGACACCACGACAGGAAGAAGCGCATGTTGCAAGCGTATATTTTAAGTGTTTTCAGATGTTTTACAGGTATGTTGCAAGTGTTGTACATAGTGTTGTAAAAGTAGATCGCGATGCTGCACACGTTGCAATGACTATACACGTATGTTGGAAGTGTTCTATCTGGATGTTGCATATGTTTTCACACGGATGTTGCAAGTGTTTGTTCAAAATGTTTCATTCATTTTCGAATGCATGCTGCAAGCGTTTTATCTGTATGTTGCATATGTGAAAGTGCAATCAAGCCTTAATTGTGGGTTTTGGTGATAATGACCTCGCAATTAGAGAACTAATGAGATTTATCAAGATGACAAGCAGGGAATTTATATTCGAGGATGCTACACGAAATAGAGGAGCCCCCAACTACAAATATAGATGGCTTCAAACTCAAAGGAGCTTTAAATTCTTTTATATATTGAATTTGAATATAGGAAAAGCTTAAGCTAATTTATGCTACCACGTACTATAAAGGGGGGCACAATGCTTAAGCTAATTTATGCTACCAAGTGTGCAAACAACCACATTCATCCTCAGATTTATAGCCAAGATAGTCTACACTTCACTATTATCCTTACTGTCTTACGGGGTGCGAGCTCCGACTCGCCCGACCCCTTGGGTGCGGGCTCCAGTACGCCCGACCCTTTGGTCGCGGGCTCTGTCTCGCTTGACCCCTAGGTCATGGGCTCCGTCTTGCCCGACCCTTTAGGTCGTGGGCTTCGACTCGCCCGACCCCTTAGGTGCGGGCTCTATCTCGCCCGACCCCTAGGTCGCGAGCTCCGGCTCGCTCGACCCTTTGGTCGTGGGCTTCGCCTCGCCTAACCCTTTGGTCACGGGCTTTGGCTCGCCCGACCTCAAGGTCACGGACCTCGTCTCGCCCGACCTCTTGGGTGAAATGTTCGTTGGGGGCTGGGGGTACATATACCTTCTCTTTTTCTCCCCATCGGCTATCTGTGATTTAAGTGACCGTTGGGGCCTGGGGGTATATATACCTTTCCCTTTCTTTTCCAACGACAAAGATAGATAGAAAAACAAACAAACCAACCTGCTCTCTTCTTTCTCACTTCAGCATACTCAAAAAAGAGCAGGAGCTCTCTCTTTCTCTCACTCCATTGTTGACCTAAAGCCCCCAAGTAAATCCATTGATTTCTCCATCAATCCTTGAGGAATAAGGGTCCAAAACTGGATAAGAGAGCATCTCCATTGATTCCTAAACTCTAAAGAGCACTTGGTTCACGTCTTAGCCAGCGGTTGTGTTTGTTACTCTTGGAGCTTGGCTCCTAGCCTATTAGAGAGTCACCCGTGGAGCTTGCCAACTTATGTGGGAGCCCCGAGAGGTTTGTAACCACCTCTTGCAGTGAGTAAAATCACCCTTCATCTCAAGAGTTCACTCTCTTGACTTGAGAACGAGATAGGGTTGCAAATCCCTAAGCCTTAGTGGTATACCTCAATAACGTGGACATAGGCAAGCCTTGGTGGTGAGCTAAACCATAGGATAAATCCTTATGTCATCTTGTGCTTGTGTTGCTTCACTTGTGTTCTTGTTGTTGAGGTGATTTCTAGAATTGAGGCTGATCTACTTGTGTGTGGTGTTCCCACCACTTTTAGCTATCAATCTGTGATCTACCACCCTATAGGAAGCTAAAAAATTATCCTATCTAAATTTCGTTGGTTGGATTTTGAACTGTGAACTAATCTCTCATGCAGGTGCAGTAGTGCCGCGCTCACGGAGCGGCCGTGCCGCGGGTGAATTTGATTTCGGTTTAAGTTGATTTTTTACAGGCCTATTCACCCCCCCTCTAGGCGTACTAGAGATCCTACAAGTGACATCAGAGCGGGTTACCTCATGTGCGCTTCACCGCATGAGGTATGGAGCCTAGGGGAGGATCCAGTATCGTGAAGCCCATCAATGTCGATCCAGAGGACATTGGGCTGCATGACACTGACAACAGTGAGCTTAGCGCCTCTACAGTGAGCAACTCCATGCTCCCACTGCTGGAGGCAACCGATGCTGAAAAAGCTCAAAATGAAGAAGAAAGAAGAAGAAAAAGAGCAGCTAGAAAAGAGAAAAGAGAAGCAAGAGAGAACAAGAAGGAGCAGCAACGATTAGAAGAGAAGAAAGCGAGAAAAGAAGAAAGAAGACTCAAGAGAGAAGCTAGAAGAAAAAGAAGAGAAGCAAGAAAGAAGAAGGAACAAGAAGCAAAAACCTGCAATGCATCTTCAAGTGAGCTATTAGCAGCTCCGAAGATGGTGATGATGATGAGTCCTACCAAGTACATAGCATGAAGGATAAGAAAGGAAAGGGCAAGAAGAATGACAATAATAAATATGACGACGTATCCTTTAACTATTCTTCTATGTCTATGACTAACCATGATCGCAAGTCTTTCATCAATGTGCCCACGGGCAAGTTACCTCATTTCGATGGGACTAACTTTGCCAGATGGAAGCACTTGATGAGAGCCTATCTTATAGGTCTTCATCCTGGAATTTGGAAGGTTGTTTGTAATGGATTTGAGCCACCTGTTGAGCCCAAGAATCCAACCATAGAAGAAATGAGAATCATCCACCTCAACGGTCAAGCTACTAGTGTGCTACTTTGTGCCTTGGATGGTGATGAGTACAATAGAGTGATTGGTGTGGATGTTGCCAAGCAAATTTGGGATACTTTGCATCTTGCACATGAAGGAGTTGACAAAGTGAGAAAGGCAAGAATTGATTTATTGATGTCCAAGGTCAATCGATTTGTTATCTTGGATGGAGAAGGGCCACAAGAGATGTTTGATTGGTTGATGACAATGGTGGGCAAGATTAGAGGCTATGGTTGTGATGAGCTAGATGATCATAAAGTTGTCAAGATTATGTTGGAAGCTTATTCACCTAGAAATAAGACCGTAGTCACTTTAATTAGAGACAAGAAGTTTGACTACTTCACACCAAATGATGTACTTGGGAGGATCTTGACCTTTGATATGCAAAAAGAAGAAGCAAATGAGAGGAAGAAGCTTGGAGAATTGCAAGCAAAGCTAGAAGACATCAAGATCAACAAGGATATAGCTCTCAAGGCCAACAAATCAAGCAAGCAAGGCTCTACTAGCAAGTCCAAGATCAACTAGCAAACCCAAGGCAAGCAAGTAAGTTCAAGAAAGAGTAGAGACCACCTCATCCTCTAGTGAGAGTGAACATGATGATGACCAATACGAGAAAGTGAATGATGTTGCTCTCTTTATGAGGAGGTATCACAAGGGGCTAAAGAAGCAAGGCTACAAGATAGTGAAGAGAAGCTTCCCAAACAAGAAAAAGAGGACATGCTACAATTGTGGAAGCACCGATCACTTCATTGCCAAGTGTCCATATGAGATCAAGGACAACAAATACAAGAAGGACAAGAAAGAGGAGAAGACCGACCACAGAAAGAGCAACAAGTACATATGAGAGGCTTACATTGGGCATGAATGGGACTCAACTAAAGAAAGCTCAAGTGAAGAAGATGAGAAAGTTGCAACCATTGCTATCCATGAGCCATCTTCTTCACCAAGACTCTTCACCAACATGTCCGATGATGACTACTACTCCCCTCACATTTGTCTTATGGCAAAGGATGAGAAGGTAAAATCTAAATCCAAGGCCAAAGCTCCTCCACCTCCACCTCCTAGTGATATCTCTAGTAGTGATATTAGTGATATCTCTAGTTATGATGAATCTAGTGATGAAGAAATAAACATGATAACTAAAAATTTAGAAGGAAAGACCAAATTATTCATCACTAAGCTAATGGAGGATTTAGAGAGTGTTCAAGCCGAGCTAGAATCTAGAGAAGAGACTCTTATCCAACAAGAGGATCTCTACATTACTAGAAAAGAAGCTCTTCATTAGAGAGAAGTGAGGTGGAATCCTTGCGCAAGGCCTTGGCCAAAGAACAAGGGGACCATGCTATCACAAAGAAAGAAAATATTGTTCTCAAGAAAAGGTATTGTCACTTAGATGAAAAGCACAAAGAACTTGAGCTATAATATAACATTCTTTGGCACAGCAACTCACATCCCTCTAAGGCAAAGGATGCCTCTACTACCTCCACTAGTCAAGGTTGTGGAAAATGTTACAATATTGATTTGAATGCTTATTTCACTAACCTTGCAAACATGGAGGCAATGAGAAAAGAAATTGCTAGACTCAATGAGATCATTGGCAAGGGCTGCTTGAGTGGTAAGGCTCAAGTAAGTGACAAGAAGGCAAATAATCCAAAAGTGCCTCAATTCAAGCAAGGGAGACACCCCTCAATCAAGCATGGGCTTGGGCACACTGCAGGAGCCAAGGCAAATGGAAGAAAGATCATAAATGGCTATGAGTGTGTCAAGTTTGAGAGGAAGGAAAAAGTTGATACAGATCAGCCTGCACAGACAGCGACAGTGCCGCAGTGAAGGCCGGCTATGCCGCTCCCCACAAAAATGGGAAGTGTCGACAGAATATCATCGGTAGTCTACCGAGGGGTATCCCGTGATGGTAGATTTGTCAGTGGGGGTGCACGTAATCAGGAACCAGATGGTGACACAAGGCACAGAGACAGCGATTTAGATAGGTTCAGGCCATCTGATCGACGTAATACCCTACGTCCTGTGTCTTTGGTGGATTGTATTGAGATATAGTAGATAGATCTTGATGGATCGTGTCCGCTAGGGGACCCCTACCTCTCCTTATATACTCTAAAGGGGTAGGGTTACAAGGAAAGTATCCCATTTGGTACTATACAATAGCTTGCGGTGTACGCCGAGCAGCGCTGTGCACGCCTTGATCTTGTGGGCTGGGCCACCTCTGATGGTGCGGCCCATGTCTTGTCTTGTGGATACCGAGGGCCATACCCCCACAGCTAGTCCCCGAGCCTGATAGTAGGTGACGTAGTCACGTGGTGCCAGGGTCAGAAAGTAGAAGACCAGTCGAGCAGGCAGCCAGTCCTCGGGCGTAGCCTTGAGATGAGAACAAGCACATTCACCGCAAGGTGAAGTGTGCCCACTTAGTCCCCGAGCCTACTGAAAGATGAAGAATGAATCTTGTAGCAGGGTCAAAGAAGTCTGAAAGCTTGCCGACGTTGTCTGACATGCGTGTATCAAGACCCCAGATGCGCTGCCTAAGATCAGCACCCTGATCCAAACAGCATGGAGTAGCTTGATAGCACATCGATGAGACGTAGCAAGATCCGAGCACCGAGGGAGCACCGAGGAGTCCCCGGCGTCGCTGGCAATATTAGAGCACCGAGGGAGCACTGAGGAGTCCCCGGCGTCGCTGGCGATGTCCGAGCACTGAGGAGCGAGGAGTCCCCGACATCGCTGGCGATGACCGAGCACCGAGGAGCGAGGAGTCCCCGTGTGTCACTGGCGATGACCGAGCACCGAGGAGCGAGGAGTCCCCGGTGTCGCTGGCGATGACCGAGCACCAAGGAGCGAGGAGTCCCCGGCGTCACTGGCGATGACCGAGCACCGAGGAGTGAGGAGTCCCTAGTGTCGCCGGTGATGATCGATCACCGAGGAGCGAGGAGTCCCCGGCGTAGGCGGTGATGTTCGAGCACCGAGGAGTCCCAGGCGAAGCTGGCGAGGTCCGAGCACCGAGGAGTCCCCGGCGTAGCTAGTGATGTTCGTGCGGTGAAGTGTGCCCACTTAGTCATCGAGCACAAAGAATCCGAGCGCTGAGGAGTAACCGGCGTAGCTGGTGATGAAGCACGAGTGGCAAATAGTCTGGTCAACTGGTCGGTGGCGAAGTGAGCATTGAGTAGAAGCGACCGGCGAACAGTTCGATCAACTGGTTGGCGATGGAGTACATGAACCAAGCGGTCTGACCAGTTGATCGGTGGAGAAGTCCGAGCACCAGGTGATCCGATCACCTGGACGATGATCCTACAATACAAACATGTAGAACAGGTAGTGCATGATGTAAAAATATATGAACTCCAGAGAAAAATCAGCAATGGTGATGAAATAGCATATGTAGCTCGACGATCAGTTGGTGTGAAGATGTATTTATATTTAATACAAATCGCCCGAACAGTTAGTGTGTAGCTGAGTCTCTAGCCCTAGCTAGCCCATAGTCCATAACATCGAGCGCGGAGCCTATGCACGTGTAGGAGAAACAGGCGTCACCAAGGAGCCGCTGCCGACCACCCATAACGCAGAGGGTAGACGCTCGTGCACGTGTAGGGAGGAGCCGGAGACAGGGCCGTCTCAGGAGGCGTCCGAGCATCAACATGACTGTTCGAGGGTTCAAAAAATTGTTTGGAGAGCAAACATGGAGAAAATAGTTTAGAGAAACATTATGGCGATTAACAAAGATTGGAGAATATTTAGAAAAATATTAAAGCATGACTTAGCTTTAGACAGAACAACTGGTCAGTGGCGTATGGCGCTATCTGGTTGGCGTTGACGGCGAGCACCTGGCGGGCGGTGAGTTGTTGGTGAAGGCGACCTTGGAGGTGGTTCCAAGATCGAATCTGCTGTCACGAGGGCTGGTGTAGCTAGCGATGAATCGTCGTCGTGGACCATCATGGATCTCCACGAGATTGATGACGAGAACGCGCTGTTGATTTGAGGTCCATCTGGCTCGCCATGGATCAAGCGCACACCCCTACCTGGCACGCCAACTATCGACAAAATATCATCGGCAGTCCACCGAGGGGTATCCCATGATGGTAGATTGGTCGGTGGGGGTGCATGTGATCAGGAACTAGATGGTGACACAAGGCGCAGAGACAATGATTTAGACAGGTTCGGGCTGTCTGATCGACGTAATACCCTACGTCATATGTCTTTGGTGGATTGTATTGAGATATAGTAGATAGATCTTGATGGATCATGTCCGCTAGGGGACCCCTGCCTCTCCTTATATACTTTGGAGGGGTAGGGTTACAAGGAAAGTATCCTATTTGGTACTATACAATAACTTGCAGTGCACGCCGAGCAACGCTGTGCACGCCTTGATCTTGTGGGCCGGGCCACCTCTGATGGTGCAGCCCATGTCTTGTCTCGTGGATACCAGGGGCCATACCCCCACAGGAAGGCTACCAATTCTACCCCTGATCAAACTAAGCCCAAGAAGAAGGTGTTCCAGCAGAAACAAGTTCAGCAGAAGCCAAAGGAATCAGTGTGGGGCACTATGAACAAGTATGCCTATCAACCAAAGTTTCAACCACCTCGACAAAGCTTTACTTTGTGTTTTCTTTTAAGGAACAACATCAGTGGAAAAGTGGTTGCCAAATATATTGGAAAGAAAGCCAACACATATAGGAATACTTCTATTTGGGTTCCAAAAATTTTTGTGACTAACATGCAAGGCCCTAAGTCAAATTGGGGACCTAAATCAAGCAACTAAATATGTTTTGCAGGCATACTCTTCTGGTGGATCAAGTTGGGTGCTTGATAGTGGATGTATAAATCATATGACCAGAGAAAGGAGTATGTTCTCATCATATTCCCCGATGATGCACTCAAATGAAAATATTATCTTTGGAGACAATTCAAAGGGGGATGTGATTGGTCTCAGTAAAGTTGCTATAACCCTTGAGCATTCAATTACAAATGTATTACATGTTGATTTGTTGAGTTACAATTTATTGTCCAATTCTCAATTGTGTGAGATGGGCTACAATTGTCTCTTTTCGAATAAGGGTGTGGAAGTCTTTAGAAGGGAGGATTCCTCTATTGTCTTTACGGGACAATTAAAGAAGAAGCTTTACTTAGTTAATTTCAACCGAAGTAAAGCTAAGCTTGAGACTTGTTTAGTGGCAAAATCTAGCATGGGTTGGCTTTGGCATCGTCGACTAGCCCATGTTGGGATGAGAAACTTGGCCAAACTTCTAAAAGATGAACACATCTTTGGGCTAACAAATGTTCACTTAGAGAAAGATAGGATATGTAGCGCTTGTCAAGCTGGAAAGTAAGTTGGCGTACCTCACCCACCAAAGAGCATCATGACCACGACGCAACCATTGGAGCTCATACACATGGATCTCTTTGGACCGGTCGCCTACCTAAATATTGGGGGTAACATATATGGTCTTGTTATTATTGATGATTATTTCTGTTTCACTTGGGTATTTTTCTTGTTTGATAAGTGTCAAGTTAGAGACAAAGTGAAGACTTTTGTTAGAAGAGCTCAAAAGGAGTTCGGTCTCTCCATCAAGAAAATGAGAAACGACAATGGGACCAAATTCAAGAACACCCAAGTTGAGGAGTTTCTTGATGAAGAGGGCATCAAGCATGAGTTTTCAACTCCATACACCCCTTAACAAAATGGTGTAGTAGAGAGAAAGAATCGTACACTAATTGACATGACAAGGACAATGCTAGATGAGTATAAGATGCCAGACCTCTTTTGGTGTGAAGTCATCAACACCGCTTGCCATGCCATCAACCGCCTCTACCTACACAAGAAGTTGAAGAAAACTTCATATGAGCTTCTAACCGATAACAAACAAAAGGTGTCCTACTTTAGAGTGTTTGGGTGCAAGTGTTTCATACTTAATAAGAAACCCAAAATCTCTAAGTTTGCACCTAAGGTTGATGAAGGTTTTCTTCTTGGTTATGGATCAAATGAGCATGCCTATCGTGTTTTCAACAAAACCTCCAAGAGAGTTGAAATAGCGGTACTTGTAACATTTGATCAATCTAATGGCTCTCAAATGGAGCAAGTTGATTCAAGTGTTTTAGGAAAGGAGGATCCACCATGTGAAGCAATCAAGCAATTAGCTATTGGTGATATTAGACCACAAGAAGATGAAGTCACTAAAGTGGTGGTTCCTCAAGCTGCTAATGAACAAAGTTCTGTGACGTACCTGATGCTAAGGGGGAGCCGACCCCTACTGCAAATCAGCAGAGCGGTAGTGTCACACATAAGAGCGGTAGTGCCACACTCCCTTAGACAGCAGCAGTAAGTCCAACTCCAATTCAAGGATAGAACCTACAACCTATATTCGAGCAAGAAGATAATGAAGATCCAGAAGATGGACAAGAGACCATTGATTATCCAAGGCTAAGGCAAACAATACAACAGGATCATTCCATTGACAACATCCTTGGGAGTCTTCGAAAGGGGGTAACAACTCATTCACATTTAGCAAACTTTTGACAATATTACTCGTTTGTTTTCTCTTTGGAACCTCTTAAGGTTGAGCAAGCACTTGGAGACCTGAATTGGGTGATAGCCATGCAAGAAGAGCTCAATAACTTCGAAAGAAACTAAGTGTGGACCTTGGTGGAGAGACCCAATACCAATATTATTGGCATCAAGTGGGTCTTCCACAACAAGCAAGATGAAAATGGCGTGGTGACAAGAAACAAGGCAAGATTGGCTGCTCAAGGTTTCACTCAAGTAGAGGGCTTGGACTTTAAGGAAACATATGCACCGATGGCATGACTTGAAGCAATTCGAATGCTTCTAGCCTATGCCGCTCATCACAATTTCAAGCTATATCAAATGGATGTGAAGAGTACATTCCTCAATGGCCCCTTTCAAGAACTTGTCTATGTTGAGCAACCACCGGGTTTTGAATATCCCAAGTTCCCCAACCACGTCTACAAACTCCAAAAGGTGCTCTATGGGCTTAAGCAAGCACCAACAGCATGGTATGAATGCCTTAAGGAATTCTTGCTTAAACAAGGCTTTGAAATAGGCAAAGCCAACCCTACCCTTTTCACTCACAAAGTTGGAAATATATATTTGTATGCCAAATATACGTCGATGACATAATATTTGGTAGTACTAATCATTCTTTTTATGAGGAATTTAGTAGGATCATGACCAAGAGATTTGAGATGTCCATGATGGGTGAATTGAAGTTCTGCCTTGGATTTCAAATCAAGCAAGTGAAGGATGGAACTTTCATTAGCCAAACGAAGTACACCCATGATATGCTCAAGAAGTTTGACATAGTAAATGTCAAGCCTATCAAAACTCCCATGCCAACCAATGGACATCTTGATCTCAACATTGAAGGGAAAGCCATGGATACCAAGGTATATCATTCCATGATCGGCTCTCTACTATATTTGTGCGCATCTAGGCCTGATATTATGCTTAGTGTGTACATGTGTGCTAGATTTCAAGCTAACCCTAAAGAGTGTCATTTAGTGGTCGTTAAGAGATCTTGAGATATCTGGTACACACTCCTAACCTTGGTTTGGGGTATCCTATGGGCTCTAAGTTTGATCTACTTGGGTATTCGGATTCTGATTACGCTGGTTGCAAAGTAGATCGAAAAGGCACTTCGGGGACATGTCAATTCCTTGGACGATCCCTAGTGTCTTGGAGTTCTAAAAAGCAGAATTGTGTAGCCCTTTCCACTGCCGAGGCTGAGTATGTTGCAGCCGGTGCTTGTTGTGCTCAACTACTTTGGATAAGGCAAACCCTTCAAGATTTCGGATGTCATTTTACCAAAATCCCATTATTATGTGACAATGAGAGTGCCATTAAGCTTGCAAACAATCCCGTAAGTCATTCTAGAACCAAGCACATAGACATCCGTCATTATTTCTTGAGAGATCACAAAACCAAAGGAGATATCGAAATTCGCCATGTGAGCATCGAAAAGCAACTAGCCGATATCTTCACAAAGCCCCTCGATGAGTCAAGCCTTTATGCTTTACGTAGTGAGCTAAATATACTTGATTCTCGTAACATGGTTTGAAACTTTGAATTTTAGCATGCCTCTGTTTGATAAACTAGTATCTAGGCAAAAGAGTTGAAAATCTTCATATTGTGCATGAAAATGATTTATAAAAGACAACTTATGTATCATGATCATGGTCTATACTAATTATTTGTTTCTGGTCATGGTATATAGGTGACATGTGTCCATATCTAATATAGAGAGAGTCATATAGATTATAGCTAACTCCCACTATTCTGGGGAGTGCGGCAGTGCCGCGCCTACCATGCGGCAGTGCCTCACTTTGAATCTCAATTGAGATTTGGCCCAAACAGTTTTACTACGGGGCCTATTTATTCTTCCTCTTATCCTCAAGACCATAGTAACTTCCTTTCCTCTCTCTCTCTTTCCCCGCTCGATGCCGATGCCCGTGCCTCTCTCTCCTCTCTCGCGCCCACATCGTAGCCGTTGCTTGGCCGCACATTGCCAATCTCTAGCAGTGCCACGGCAGCTGCCAACTCTCCCTCAACAATGCTGATGGCTGCTACTGCCCCTAGCCTGAGCAGTTTCTTCCCTCTCCTCTCCTATCCTCGATGGAGAAGATGGAGCACGGAGATAATGACCGAAGGAGGAAAAGGAAGATGAATGAACAAAGAGACAAGGATCCACCTCGTCGTGGTTGAGGGAGGGCAATAGCAGCATGCAGTAGTGTAGCTCCAAGGGGACTTGGTGACAAGGGGAGGCGTGAGCAATACATCGAAGATGAGGAGAGGCTGGAGATGACAGGTTGTACCACTGATGCCATTCTTGACACCCCACAACATCTTTCTGAGTTTGATGGAAGATATATGAGAGATTTTGATGGTGAGATCATCATGAGACCTCTAGATGACTCCCTCTAGCATGCAATTGTTAACTATTCCAAAAGTTGGACGTAGGTGGAAGAGGCAAGGGAGATCAATCCCTATGTAGTGCACAAAGATTTGGGCATTGATTATAGATTCTAGAATGAGTTTCATTCCAACCTTTATGCCACTGTCATTCTTGCATCCAAAAAACCATGATCATCAATATATAGTATATTGTTTGGGATGAGATGCAGGAGAAGGAGGAGCCTGAGTTTGACAAGGTGATCAAAATTTGTGACAGGTTCTAGCTTTCAAACATCATGGGTTTCTAGTATAACTGGAATGAGGAAGTCCTTGCATAGTTTCATGCAACATACTTCTATGACCAGACCTCTGATGAGATTCACTAGATGACTGATGGTAGGTACTACCATCGACTGTATCACTTTTCAACCAGATTCTTGCCTTTGGGGAGGAGCACAGAGGTTACACTTACATTCATGATGAGCCTCGAGCTGAAATATGTGACATCAGTTACATGTGGAGAGATAGAAGAATTGTAGATGGCAAGAGGAGTGGTCTTGTCAATGTTTTGGACAGGCGAGCCCTCAACCAACTAGTAAATTTGTACTGCGTGTTCCCAATCCTGGATGGTGATGCAAAGAGACACAAGGTTTATACTGGTTCAGGCAATAGGTGCCCTACGTCCAGTCTGAGAGATCGATCTTGTATTCCTTGCACCGAGGTGCTTATAGTAGGGGTTTACAAGCGGGGCGAGAGAGGGAGCTAGTCCCAGGTCTCTGTGTGGAGCGGCGTGGATCACTTGAGATGTTGATATTAGGCAGCGAGGAAGCGTGCGTGTTACAGAGTGTCGAGTGTGTGTTCATTATCTCATGAGAGCGTGAGCCCATCGCATGGGCGTAGGCCTAATCGTAAGCGTCCGATTCTATTTGTCCCCCTAGAAATGGTCCCGGTCTCTCCCTTTTATAGTTGAAGGGGGGACAGGGGTGATACATGGGGTTGCTACATAGCGTTGTGTGAATAGAGGTGGCATGCCCGCTGTGGCAGAACCTCCTGAGAAATCGGGCCCACGTATATCTATCGTTGTCTCAACAGACCTTTGATAGCGTACACGAGTTCCCAACAACTTAAAAGGTCTGTTGGGTGTCCTCGGGAAACCCGAATCATCCACGATTCTCTTTTCAAACAGGATCCCAATCACAGACATTGCAGATTACAACAATTTATTTAAATATATACATCAGAGTAAAGATAGCGGAAGTCTTAAGATAACATAGTTTACAAACCAGTTATTTTCAAACTTACAATACCATAAGTGTCATACAACCATAGTAGCGGAATAATATTACATTAACATTATTTATCAAACAAACTAGTGCCTTGTCCAAAGGCCATTCATCACTCCTCATCGTCATTGACTTCAAACACAGACACGCAGTAGGGACCAAAACAAGCCTGCGCATGCGACTCACCTGCAACAAGGGTTAACAAACCCTGAGTACAAACGTACTCAACAAGACTAACCTGACGTAAAGGGGTGTAAGACTTTTAGAGATGCAGGGGTTTTGGACAAGGTAAGGATGTAGCAAAATTCAAGTCCTTTGCCAAAAAGCTTACTATATTTATCCTATTCTCAAATTTTATCCCTAAGTCCTTTTAGTTCTTTATCTCAAACTAAATGTACATTTCCCATATTCCATTCCTTCTCATTCCATTCTTTCTCATATTTTAGTAATTCACCAGTCCTGCATTGCTTCTGTAATGAATCGAGTCTCTATATCCGCGGAGCACCGGCAATTCTAATTTATTCAAGTCCCAGCTGGGGATTCCTTATCACATGACATATGTAGAACTTAATCTTGCATATATCAACCTCGCTACCGGATCCTCCTATACTAAGCCGTCTCCACACCACCCGAGAGCACAGCACACCTCAAATCTAGCCACATTCCAGCCACAAGGGTACACGCTACTCCCACCATCTCTCCACTCCCAGTGCGTGGGCATTCGTCTTAGTATCGGATTAGTCGAAGTAGGCTTACCGGAGTATGTGACCAGTACTGCAAAGTGTCTCGTTCAGAAGATCCACAATGAGTGGCCTTTAAGCGACATAGCTGGCAACATTACCCAACATTCAAGATAAGTCACCCGACTAGTCTCTAGTTCATTCTACCTTCTTTCTTTCTTTGGCCAGTATGCCATCTTTGATAGTATTGAAACTTTTACTTTAAAAGCCTACTATAAAGCATACTAAGCAATCTACGCCTTTGTAAAAGAAAACATCTTCAAGGATGGTAAACAATTATCAAGGTAGGTAATGCATCAAGTAGGTAACATTTGAATTAATCAACTTAATGCAATAAGTAACATAGGTGGTAAACTTTTCAAAGTAAACAAGGTAATGGTTTAATGCTTAAACCGGGGCTTGCCTTCGTTGACGATCTCAGGTTCCGGATTAGTACCATGATTATCGAATCCCGTGACGACCGGGGATTCTTCCAGAACTTGCTCAACTAGAATCGTTTCACTCTTGGGTTCTACACGAAACGATAACATATGCCTTAACATGATGATAATGTAAACATGATGCTTTCATGGTACATGAAATGTAAAAACACCCCGCAAATGATTTTATTTCACAGTACAGTTGCAAGCCAACAAAACCAACTTGCAATCCTACCATCAAGAACCACACATGTGACTTGACCAAATGGATCTTGAAACCCTACTAGTCACAAAATATGACCAAAACAAGATCCAACACTAATCAAACACTTAGGGTTTGTCTTCATTTATTTTTGAATTAATCTGGAATTAAGCCCAAAAATGAACTTGTTCCAAATGACCTGAAAATTTTATGTAAGCTTCCTCATGACAAATTAGTGTACCTAAACAAATTTCATAATTTTTGGAATTATACAGTGACCTACAAAAATCATGGAAATTGCATTTTTTCAATTAATGGACTGAATATTTGAACATTAAAAATTTATTCAAATTTCAAGTTTCAAATTTTTAAATCATACTAGAACATGTACAGAAGCTACACACAAAATTTCAGAATTTTTGGAGCTATCATGAATTTCCTACAAATTCCCAAAGTTTCAGCACTATTAACAAATTCAGAAAATAAAAATTTTCACTGTTCTTCTTCCTCACTCGCACTGACAGGCGGTCCCACTCGTCAGTGACACAGAACAAGACACGGTGGCGCGGCCAGCTCCGACCAGCAAAATGCGCCGGCGGTGATTCTCCGGTGAGACGGACTGCACCAACATGATCTACACCATGTCGTGAATCTAACCCAACCCTCAGAACAGCAACAGGCACACCAGATGGAACTCTACGCCGGCCATGGCGACTCGGACTCGATGGCGGTCGATGTAGCTATGGTTACGGTGCAGTAGAGTCAAA
The DNA here is from genome assembly GCF_019320115.1 of Miscanthus floridulus. Lineage (NCBI taxonomy): Eukaryota > Viridiplantae > Streptophyta > Magnoliopsida > Poales > Poaceae > Miscanthus > Miscanthus floridulus. Next base: position 174,158,414 of record NC_089587.1, on the reverse strand, counting down.
AGAAGAGCGAGCATCATGCTCAGGAGCTCACCGTGATCACGAGGGTGTACTTGGTGCAAGCGAAGATGTACTAAATCGCCCTGGCCATGGTGAGGTGGGTCGCGGTGGAGCTTCGGCCGGCTCCAAAGAAGACGATGTCGCTTGGTGGCGCTAATCGGCTGGAAGCAAGGCGAGCAGGTCGGGAATGAGCGGCAGGGTGAGGTAGAGCTGCTGGCCAACGCAATTGGCCTAAGGTGGTCCGACGAGGATGAATTTTACGAGCGCGGCAATGGCACCGGCGGCAAGCAGTCGACAGAAAACCGAGGAATGACGACGGCGTGCTCCTATTTATAGAAAGGAAGAAGGCGTCTAGCGTCGACAGCACACGAATGAGCTTGCCACGGAGATGGCAGCGTGTCACCACGTGTGAAAGCGGCGAAGAAGGTCGGCGGCAAGCAGCTCGGTGGCGGTGGCGTCCTATTCCGGTTGGATTTTGAATTTTGAAATAATTATAGAACTGCCACTGCGTCCATTTTTCAAATTACTCACAATTTTTCTAAAGAAGTTGAAAATCTCCAAAAATGAAAGTTGTTCAATTTTTCAAACTCTACAACTTTGCTTCTAGGAACATTTTCAAATTCTGCCTCCATTTTGAAATTTGAATTTGGGGTGTATTTGAGCATTTGAATCATTTCAAAATTACTCCAAATTTTATATGTAAACTTGAAAAACTTTGAATACCAAAGTTGATCCACATAAAATAACCTCCAACTTTGCTTTTTGCCTCTACCCCAAATTCCACATGGATTTTGAATTAGTCAAAAGGGGCAAAAAGGACTTTTATAATTTGAATATGAATTCAAATTTGATTTGTCTTCCTTTTACTTAAATTTTGATTTTTGACCAGTAACATGGCCCATTAGGGTTATTTAAGTCAAATGACACATGACCTCACATGATCACATGAATTTTGACCCTTGTAGTCATGATCTTTATTTAGGATTTTGAATCACATCACATGAAATAACAACATTATGAAATAAACCTTATTTAGTGAATGCATTCAAAACTTTATACTATATGAATGCTTTGCAATGCATATGATGACATGTCAAATTTTAGTACTAGGTCAAAACACCAGAGGTGTTACAACCCTTCCCCCTTAAAGAAATCTTGTCCCGAGATTTAAAACTTAAGGCTAAGTAATGGAAAAGGAAATGTGTCAAGCTAACACATTAGAACTTTATTCAAAAGGCGAGTGAGGGGGTTTTCCATTCCGTTGACAAAAGAGACAAGTTACAATATAGATAAGGTATTGCAACTAGATAGAAGCGAAGAAGTCAGGAAAATTCTCTTCTAAGTAATCCTCGGACTCCCAAGTAGCTTCATCTTCAGTGTGTTGATTCCATTGTACTTTGTAGAACTTGATCGTACGTCTATGAGTGACTCGATCTTTCTGATCTAAGACTCTAATGGGGTACTCGGCATAAGTCAAATCAGGTTCCAGTTCTACATCACCAAAGTCGATCTCTTGGTCAGGTACTTGAAGGCACTTCTTTAACTGAGATACATGGAAGATATCATGCACAGCGGACATGTGATCTGGTAGCTTAACACGATAGGCGACTGGTCCACATCGTTGTTGGATTTGAAAAGGACCTACATAATGGGGTGCCAACTTTCCCTGAATCCCAAAACGATGAACTCCTTTCATCGGTGATACCTTGAGGTAGACATAATCTCCCACTTTGAATTCTAGCGGTCGTCTCCTCTTATCAGCATAACTTTTCTGTCGGGATTGAGTTACCTTCATATTGGCTTGTATAAGTTTAACTTTCTCTTTAGCTTCCTTGACCACATCCGATCCAAAGAACCAACGTTCTCTAGCTTCTGACCAATTTAAAGGTGTTTGGCACCTACGGCCATACAGTGCTTCGAATGGTGCCATTTTAATGCTCTCTTGATGGCTATTATTATACAAGAATTCAGCTAAGGGAAGGCATTCATCCCATTTAGCACCAAAGGAAAGGACACATGCCCTTAACATATCTTCAAGAATTTGATTTACCCTCTCAGTCTGTCCATCTGTTTGCGGATGATAAGCTGAACTACGGATAAGTTTAGTTCCTAAAGATTCATGTAGACTTTTCCAAAACTTGGATATGAACAATGACCCTCTGTCAGAGACAATAGTCTTGGGTGCCCCATGTAGACTGAAGATTCTATCAAGATAAAGCTTTGCATACTGCTCCACTCGATATTTATCTCGAACTGGTAAGAAATGAGCTATCTTGGTTAGGCGATCAACAATAACCCATATTGAATTGTAGCCTGCAGCTGTCCTGGACAATCCCACGATGAAGTCCATACAAATATCTTCCCACTTCCAAGATGGAACTGGCAACGAATGTTATGGACCTGCAGTCTTCATATGAACCGCTTTGACTCTCTGACAAATATCACACTTAGCTACATATTGAGCTATTTCTATTTTCATTTTGGTCCACCAATATCTCTTTCTCAGATCATGATACATTTTGTTGCTACCCGGATGAATGGAGTATATGGTAGAATGAGCTTCATCAAGAATCTACTTTCGCAGCTCCGGATTTTTGGGTACTACCAATCTATCCTTGAACCATACGACATTTGATTCATCAATCTTGAAACATGTTGTAACACCTCGGGTGTTTAAAATACTAAAACTGCCATATCATCATATGCATTGCAAGGCAATTGGTCATATTAAAAACTTTGAGATGCATACACTAAAACAAGTTTATATTCATGTGGTATGTGTTGAATTGTATTGTTTGACTTAAGTTCAAAGTTTGTTTGGATTTTGAATTTTTCGAGAAAACCTTGATTTTCAGCATTTAAATCCTACCCTGAAAATCCATTTCAAAATCTAAGCATATTTTGGGGTTGAGCCCAAAAGCAAAAGTGTAGAGCTTGACAAGTTATACAAAGTTTGTTTTTGGAGTTTTTCAAGTTGTTTAGAAAAATTTTGAGTAATTCAAAAAGGCGTAATTCGTTAAATTTCCCTATTCAAATTCAAAAGTTCATTTCAAAATCTAGACCGAATTAGGAGATGGTTATAGAAGCAAAGTTGTAGAACTTTTGATTTTGAACAACTTTTGTTTTTGGAGATTTTTGAGTTGTTATGAAAATTTGGGAGTAATTTGAGTTTCTAACGGGATGGCAATTCTATAATTAAGTGGAACAGTGCTCGCCGCTCAGACTACACTGCCGGCGACCTTCTTCGGTGTTCCAGGCGCGTCGTGGCCATCCTTGGCATCGCGCTGGCATAGAAACGGCTCCGTCGTGGCTTCCTTGAGCTTCTGAGTCGCGTTATAAGAACCGAGACGCCATCGTCGTCGTTTTTCTTCCTCCTCTGTTTTTTCCCGTCGCCACCACCGCAGCTCCGTTGAGCTCTCGCCGTCAACCTAGCGCCGTTGCCATCTCGGCAAAGCCTGTCCCAGCTTTGCCTATTCCTTGCGCACCCAGCCAACCAACCTTGGTTGCCTATATTCACCGAGAACTTGCTGTGCGCGCTCTTCTTCCTCGCAGCCGGCAGTGTCCCTGTCGCGAGCGCTTCACCGTGGCTAGCGTGTTACGGTGATCCTCTGCCCCTGCTGAGTCTTGTTTCAGCTTCGCCACGATGATGTAGTCCTCCCTGACCCTTTGATTTCTCATTTTGACCACCACAGCTCCCGGAACATCGCCACCGACGATGATCTGCTCCACCGTGCTTGCTCGGAACGTCGACCCACCTCTCCGTTGCTCCTCCGGCCTTGTGCTCTGCTCAGTCGCGTTTGGGGTGAGCTGCTGATGCTTCCTAGGCCTTCTGTTTAAGCTGTATAGGTCTCGCGTTGCTGGCGTAGTGCTGCCATGCCACCGCGTCCGCCATGGCCGACGACGAGCTAGTATAGGACCGTAATCAGGGCTGATACGGGCGTCAATCGATGCGCCTAGTCTTGGTAATCATTTTGGTGCTTTAGCCGTCGCCGTTGGACTCACCATCGACGAGTTTACACCGGTCAGCGCCGTCGCCATCGTAGTCAAACGCGCGAGGTTGATGATGACAGGTGGGACCCGTTGTCAGTGATTCAGCGTTCAAATGGATTTTTCTATTTTCAGATTTGAATGAATAGTGTCTGTTTTTGTTATTTTTGTGTAGATTTATTTAGAGCTCCAAAAATTATGAAAATTTTTGTGTGACTTCTCTGTGATGTATAGTATTTAAGAAAAATATGAAATAATGTTTTTCAGTACTTTTTGAATGTGATAAAAATTGCTCAATTTATTAATAAATGGATTTCTATGATTTTTCTAGGCTTATTTATTTATCCAAAAATTATGAAATTTGTTTTGCCACTTAGTTATCATGTAATGAATATTTACAAAAATTTTGAGCTCAATTAGTATAAGTTGATTTATTTCATAATTTTGAATTAAATAATTAATTCATAAAAGCAAATTGTAACCTTTAATGAATTAGGTTTTGTTTGAATTTTTGATTGAGTGATGTCCTTGGGTGATTAGTTGATAATGATCCTTGGCAATTGATTTGGGTGTTGTGAAAAGGTTTGATTAGTTTGACTTGCAACTGTACCGCGAAGGAAAGTTGTATTCAAATTGTTAAATTTTGCATCCATCATCGAGCATCATGTTTCGTATTCCGCATCATGCTAAACATGGCATTGTTATTACGTGTAGTGAACGAAGGTGAACACGTGGTAGTTAATCAAGTTGTTGAGGAGGTTAATCCGTCTGTTGAAGTCGGATCGAATACTTGTGAAACGTCGTAGGAGCCAGACTTTTCCGTCAACGAAGGCAAGCCCCGGATGCATACAACCCTACCTTGTGTTTTATAAATTAATTTCGCTTTTGCTTTCTGTTACTGCATTAAGTGATTAGGAGTTAAGTAAGAGCCTAATTGGTGCATTACCACCCTTGTTATTCCATATTTACCATATTACCAGTTTTAAACTCGTATATGCCTAGTTTTGCTTAGCTATGCGTAGAACGATGAAAGTCGGGTGACTACCTGCCACCTGCAAGTTACAAATAGAACATTGGTTAATTATGTTAGCATGTGATATGGGAATGTGGAGTAATAAATCTAGACCGGGCGGACTCGGTGTGTGTGAGCCACAAGACATGGAGGTCTTGTGAGCGGGTTCTTTCCGCCTGTGTCGATTAAGGCACGTCCATTGTTGAATTGCATGAGGTGAGAATTTGTAGTACTAACCACATACTCCGGTAAGCCTTTGCTCGGCTATTCTTTTATGAGAATGGCTACTCGCGCACTGGGAGTGGAGAGATGGCGGGAATAGCGTGTACCCACGTGGCCATGGGCTAGAATGGTGGAGTACTGTGTTCTCGGGTGGCGCAGACTCGTTCTTGTTTTAGAGGATCTAAGTGCAGGTTGGTATATGTAGGTTGGGGACCTGCATATGTCGTGTGGTCTGGAATTCCCAGCTGGGTTTTAATCGGTTCGAATCGTCGTTGCTCCTCGATTATGGAGACTCAACTCACTGTTCATCATCGTAGAATTAATAACTGGAACTTGAATAAGGCTTGTGAAGGTGTTGGATATGAAGTTTCATGATCGCAGCGCGGATCGTGTCAGCTTTGTATATAATTCTTATGAAGTTTTCTATATAAAGAATTTTGTTAAAAGAGCTTTTATGCAAAAGAACTTTGATCATTGTTAAAGCTATACCTTGAATCCCTGAGCCAGCATCCCTGAGTTCTATCAGTTTTATTTCGGTTAAGTCTTGTTGAGTACTTTTGTACTCAGGGTTCGTTGACCCCTTGTTGCAGGTGAGCCTCATGAGCAGATCTGTTTTGGATCGTGCTGCATGACTATTGTTTGTTCTGACGATGAGAAGTAAATGTGTGATCCTTGGGCAGGATGTTTATTTTGGGTGTTATGTATATGTTAATTATGCCACTCCACTACTACTATGGTTTGTAATAATTATCGAACTTAGTTTTAAGGTTTGAAACAACTGGTTTGTAAACTATGTTATTGTAAGACTTACGTTGTTTTTACTCTGGTATTGATATTTGAATAAATGTTGTAATACTACAATGACTCTGTAACGTGATCCTGCTCGGAAATCGTGGATGATTCGGGGTTCCCCGGGGACACCCGATAGACTTCTTAAGTTACCGGGAACATATACATAGTCGTCAGAGGTCGTTGGACAGTGACAGGTGCATGTGGGTCCTATAATTTAGGAGGTTCTACCACAGAATGGTATCAGAGCGATCGTTACAAGGTTTTTGTTGTATTGTTTTACAAAAACTTCAAAATGATTGGGATGACTAAATTTAACTTGCTAATTTGGTCCAAATTGCTTCTGACTTATCTTATTTCTTTCTCACCATTCCTTATTTGATTAAAAGGGTCTTGTGTGGTGGAGTAGTAATCTTACTATGCCCTATATAAAAATAAATGTTGTTTATGTGCATTATAAACTTTGATGTTTTTGTTCGTAAGAACGATTCATGCATCATGAATAATTCACTCGTTACTTCCTTCATCTCTTAGTCTAGAGTTGAGTAGTGAGACTGGTTTGAGTAATGTAATCCATCATAGCTGCTCTTTAGACTTTGATCAAATGGTCTTACTTGGATTAAATTAGTTTCCTACAGTATGACTCATGCCAAGATGATGCCCCATAAGTCCACTGGACCAAAAGGAGTTCCTCGTCACCAACTTGCCCCTAGAAACGATGGTGCTAGCAGTAGCAGTTCTAGGCCTGATCCCCAAGCAGAGATACAGAGGATTTCTGCAGAATTAGCACAAGCTACTAGAGATAGGGCTTTGGATGCTATACAGGTAGGAGAATTACAGGATCAATTGAGGTGTCTCATCACCGCACACAGGAACTACGAAAGCATGTTAGTTCGTACGGTGGAGGGACAAAATGAGGCTTGGCATAGGGAAAATGTAGCTAGAGCTAGAACTCATGAGCTAGAATTCTATGTAGAAGATTTAGAAGAACATAATACCTATCTGCATGGGGAAGTTCATAGGCTTAGTAATCTACTAAATCCGAATCATGAGCCTCAAGCTGATGCCATGGACCCCGGTGTCATCCTTGCCGATGATAACGAATCGGAAGAGGAAGAAGAAGATCCTGAAGAATTAGTAATGATCAATGAAAGTGATGATGAAGGCGGTAATAATTCTAGAATGGATACCGAGTCTGAAGTTTGAAGTAATCACAGAAAAGAGTAGAGTTGTATAATAGTTAATTATGGTTAAGCTATGTATCTTGTTTTGGTACTTATAGGTTCTGGTGTTTATAGTAGTAAACCCTATGTAATGTGTCTGGAGTAAGCTTTTGTGCAATTCAATAAAGGCTTGTGAATAAAGTTTAGTTTGTTATGAGCAGATGCGTCATACGCGGGGTTCGTATGTTCCTGGAACTTCACAAGATGAGGATGGTATTCTAGATCCGCCACCAGTTCCAACAAATCTAGCTGATGCTATAACCGCACTTGTCAATGTGACGGCTGAAAATTCCCGTTTGCTTCATGAGATCGCTCTAAGTAATTAGAATCAGATGCAAGGAAACCGTGGTCGTCACCATAACAGACAGGAGGCTACATATGTTGACTTTATAGACACAAGACCACCGGTGTTCACCAAGGCAGATGAACCATTGGAGGCTGATGACTGGCTTCGCACCATGGAGCAGAAATTTGACCTTATTCCATGCACGGAGTATCAGAAACCTGCGTTTGCCGCCCAGCAACTTAGAGGAGCAGCAAGTGCTTGGTGGGCAAACTTAGTGGCTATGCAACCTGCTGGCATTCCAATAACTTGGGCTGAGTTCTGTACTGCCTTCAGAGCCCATTATATCCCTGAAGGAGTGATGGCAATGAAGTTAGATGAATTCCTTGCTTTGAAGCAAGGAGATCAAACCGTGATGCAGTATGTGGGAAGATTTAATCACCTGTCACAATATGCATCCGAACATGTTAATACTGATGCCAAGAAGAAGAGGTGGTTTATGAGAGGTTTGAATACCAAGCTGCAAACAATGATGACAACTTGCACCAATGTCACTTATCATGAGGCAGTAAATATTGCAATTGCTTCAGAGTCAAAGTATCGGCAGCATAAGGAGCTCAAAAAGAAAAAGAGTGTGCCATCTGGATCTTTTGGGGGAAATCAGAAGAGGCAGAGGGTGATTTATCATCTAGTACATCATAATCGTCCTCCTTATCGTCCGCTGCAGTTCCAAGCTGGGCAACAGTCAAATGTCTGTCCTGCTATAACCTATCTGAATTCACAGTCGACCAATGCTCCTGGTGGCAATGCTCCAACATCCTAGGGTCACAACTATCCATGTTACAATTGTGGAAGGACTGGTCATTTCTCTAGGGAATGTCCATATCCTAGGCAGGTTAATCCAAATTATCAGAAGGCCCCTGCCAATCAACAACAAGGTCAGGCACCAAACAAGAACCTCAATCAGAATGTTCAGAATGGCAAAGATGAGAGGAAGACAGGACGGGTGTTCTATATTCAAGCTAGAGAAATTCCAGAAGGGGAGCCAGTGATGATGGGTATGTTTCCTATTGCCAATCACCCTGCAGTTATACTTTTTGATTCTGGCGCATCGCATTCATTCATCAATAGAACATTTGTCGTGAAGCATGAAATTTCAATTGGGGCAACAAAGGAAAGTTTCTTTATACAGTCGCCCAGGGGACGTCTGTGTACTAAGGAAATGGTATACCAGGTACCCGTAAACCTGGGTGGGCATATTTTTCCCACTACCATGATTATCCTTAAGGATCAGGATATAGATGTAATCTTGGGAATGAATTGGATGTATCAGCATAAGGCTGTTATAGATGCTTTGAATAGGACTTTAAGAGTAAGTTTGCCTAATAGTAATTCTCAACTTCTCATCCAACTTTCAACCCTAAGAAGATCAGTGGGCAAGATTTATGCAACTGCTGTCAAAGAGATTAGAGATATTCCGGTAGTGTGTGAATTTCTAGATATGTTTCCTAAAGATTTACCCGGTCTACCACCTGATAGGGATGTATAGTTTAACATAGAGTTACAACCTGGAACAGCTCTGATTTCTCGGAGAGCTTATAGGATGCCACCTAAGGAATTGGCCGAGTTGAAGGCTCAGTTACAAGAATTAATTGAGAAGGGGTTTATCCAACCTAGTTCCTCACCTTGGGGATGTCCAGCAATTTTTGTGAAAAAGAAAGATGAGACCCTAAGGTTATGTGTTGACTATTGTCCGTTGAATGAAGTGACCATTAAGAATAAGTATCCATTACCTCGGATAGATTTGCTTTTTGATCAATTGACCGGAGCCAAAGTTTTCTCCAAGATAGATTTGAGATCAGGGTACCACCAAATTAAGATAAAGCCTGAAGATTGTAACGCCCCAGGTGTTTGCCTTCCACATTTGCACTTGCATTTCATGGACATGAGCATCATTCATTCATTCACAAGCTTATATCACATGAAACATGTCTTTGAAACATTGCAACATATCGTTATGTTTCATGTGTGTTGTTTCTTTTATGAAATGTAAAGTGTGCAACACTTAAGTGCAACATGTGCCACTCCCTTAGTGAAACAAGGTTAGTTAGTACTATGCAACACACTCATGAAACAAGTGAAACATGACTATGAAACAGTTGTAACATTTCATGTGTTTTCATTGTTTCAGTACCTACCTTGCTTGATTATTGTGTGACCAATGTATGGTGTGGCAAAAAAACTCTTTTAAGAAACTTAGTTACACCTAGAATGTCATTTGGGACATTGTTCATGTTGATCACTTTGACTAATTAGGTTCTTAAGTCATGGTTTGACCAAATTTGACCCCTGAACCCTTTGGTTTGACTGTTTAAAAAGTATGGCTTAGGATGTTTGCATGTCAGAGCAACCTAAAACAAAGTTGTAGCAAATTTAATAAGGAACAAACTTTGTTTAGAAGCCAAGTCATGAAAAAATGGACAACATGCTCCAAAAGGACCCACAAGTCAGATTTGAAGGTGGAGTCAACACTTGAAAAATTTGCTAAGTCTTAACTGCCATTTCAGTTTGATTGAGCCAACTTGGGTATGATTTTACTCTCCATCCTTTGTGAATTAGACATTGGTCTCTAAATGAGTTTTGTAGCTGGAACATAGGGCTTCAACTTTGATTTAGGGATGTTTTGCTAACTCACCACCGATTTTGAGTTTGAACGCGTTGAAAACTCGCTGTCAGTCGGTTCATGGAGTTACTGAATCAAAAACTTCAGCCGATCATGGCCGACCGTGGCCAGGAGGTTGCCGCCGCGTGGCCACCACGCGCTCAACTTGGCCTGACCACGCCGCGCGCTGGCTGGCTTGAAATGGACGACGCCCTGCTGCCTCTCCACTTGCCTGCACTCGCTCTGCCTCCTCTTCATTTTCTCTGCTCGCCCGCTCTCGCGAAGCCGCTGCTCCCCATTGCCGACGCCGCTCGCTTTGCCACCATAGCTCACCATCGACATCGTGCTGTTGGCCAATCCATCTCGGTCGTCACTGCATCTTCTTCAACTCCACCTCCCGAACCTGTCGCTCTACTCCATTGAACCGTTGGTAGGGCACATTTTCGATTTCCACCGTCGGAAACTTCACCAGAGCTCTGCCGTGCCGCAATCACCGGCGGCGAGCCACCTCCGCTTGGTCGTAGGTCGCGCCTCTAGCACCAATAGACTCACCGCATCAAGTAGGTCACGTAGGTGTCCTCGGTGTCACCGGAGGAGTCGCCGTCGATGAGTTACTCCATCGCAGCACCGTCGAAGCCGCCTCCTCTGTTTCTGTGTCTATGACACGCGGGCCCAGCCGACCGGTGGACCCCAGTTGTCAGCGACTGAGTATTAGAACTATAGTTCAAAATTGCAGTTTTGAATGCTGATTTGATATTTTTGTATCTCCTGTTTTGTAGATCCAAATTGGGTGGTTCCAATTTTGTTGGATTCACAGTTAGGTCTAGTATTTAAGAAAAATAAATCTTGAGCACATTATGTAGAAATTTTGGATGAATTAAATAGGAACTTGAAAAGTGTTTTTGAATGCATGCAAACTTGTTTAAATCATATCTTGAGTTTCTGTGATCCAAAAATTATGAAATTTTGTGGGTAAGCTAGTCTTGGATAGTAGAAGCTCTGGTTAAAATTTGAGAGTCATTTCATGTGTAGTTTTTGAGTTATAGATTTTCCTTTTATCACTGGTAGATACTTGGGTGAATTTTTGTAAATTATCTATGAATCCAATGACCATGAAATTTGTTGGAGAGTGTCCTAGTACCTTAAGGATACTAGGAAAAATATGAAATCTATTGCTTGACACTTTTCACTAAGGTTTCCTAATTATGTCATTTTAAGCCATTCTGCCTTACCATTTTTGTGTAGGTTGTTATACTTACTCAAATGATGTGAAATTTTTATGATAGTCTACTTAGGACATGTAGTGTCTACTGTAATTTTTGTAGATTTAATGGTGTAGTTTTCATATATGTTTACTATTTCCACTAATTAATTAAATAAATTAAGAAAGGTATTAAAAGAAATGTTTTGGGGATGAACACCCTACTTTCTGGTGTTCTTGTGATATGTGTGATATGTCAGTAAAGTTGGTTTTGTCCAATTAGGTGTTTATATCATAAGTTAATAATTAATTGTTTGTATTATGTCCCTCTGGACAGATCTGGGGACTTTGGAAAGTTCCCCATGATATTTTGGTTTTCTGTGAATGGGATGAATACAAAAGTTGTAGATAATTTATGTAGCTAGCTCCTATCAAAATTTGAGGGCATTTGGCCCAGTGGTTTAGAAACTACAGCTGTTTAAAGTTAGGTTCTAGTTTTGATTACTCTCTGCCTTGTGAGGACAGAGTTCTGTTGATTTATGAATTCGAACTGGTAAAGGTTTGAATCATGCTTCGAGGTCTGAAAATGAATTGCATACAATTTCATAAGATTTCCAGATTGTCTTGTTGCATGTCATTTGGAATTATAAATCTCCAGTTATGGCTAGTTTACTGCACCGCTACATAGTATTTATTTTGCTGAAATACAATTGCTTGAGTGTATGTGGTTGCAATGTTCTCGTTGATTGTTTAGGGGTTAGCCTAACTTGAGAATATGCTTAGGTGCAGGTGCTAGGTCATTAACTGAAGATGAGCAATTATACATTAGGTTGTATAAACTTGGTAAGTAAAGTGATTTGAATAGGGCTTAAGTTGGAATATGCAAACTACAGCGAACATGTGCATTCCCCGAGCATCCCGGACATTCGTTCATGTGCATCCATGATATTTATCTTGTGCATTCATGCAATAGGTGTGCCAGAGGGAGTGACGTTGCTAGAGTTTGAGGGAGCCAACTAGGAGGAGGAACCCGAGGTGCAGGAAACCGATGAAGCAGTCGCCGCGGAGGAATTGCCCGAGTGCCCTGACCACCAGCCTTCCTCGTTCCTGAAAGGCAAGCCCCGGAGCATATTAAGCCTCCCATGTTTTTACAAATACATTGAGTATCTTTTATTGTTGATGATGCATTAAGTATAGGAATTGGTTGGAACCAATTGCTGCATTATATATCCTTCCTTGTCCAGATATCGCACTAGAATCCTATTTAAGTTTAGGAACGGGTTAAATGCTTAGCCATGCTTAGTGCGGTAGAAGTCAGGTGATTTCCTGTCACCTGCGAGCCTTAGGATGAGGTGGATCACGGTTGGCTATATTTGCTATCATGGAAAAGAACCATGTGAATAATGAATTAAGACCGGGCGGGGTCTTGTGTAGGTTTGAACATAGTGACTCCGTCTGTGTCGTTTAAGGACCGATACGCTGTACGTCCTCATGTCATGTTGAACGCAGCCTAACACTTAGCTGGCCGGATAAGTCGTTCTGACCGCGAAGCCTAGTAGCTCGACTCAGGCCGGGGACGCGAGCAGTGGCGACATTCTGGAGGTAGTAAGGATGTGCGGAGAGCCATTGGCATAAGTCCAAGGCGGGTTAGAGTCCCGAACAACCTTGGCAGAGTGGTTCTCTGAGAATGTCGATCTGTTTGGACTCGCGACTCCTGAATTGTACCAAAGGTGACTTGTTGCGACCCTGACGGGGGAAGCAGGGTTTGTGTTTAGGAATACCCTCCAGCTGGATAGGAATCGATTCGAATCGCCGTCTCTCCCGGATAGTGAGAACTTGACTGAGTAGCGGCAACGTAGATTCAATTAATTTAACGATATGGTTAAATGGATGATGATGATAAGGTTGCCACAATGAATACCTGATATGGTTATTAATGTTTGCACCTTAATAAAATGATTGCTTAGTACAGGTGCTAATATAGATGACAGGATAATGGCTAAAAAGTCACTGATAGTCAGGATAAGAGTTGATCATACTACTTATGCTTTTCCGCAAAAAGAAAGTGTCAGCCAGCTCCACTACATTAAGCTATGCATAATCCTTGGTGTCATTTGTTTGGTTTTTGATGGATAAGTCTAGCTAAGTACATTCCCGTACTTAGGATTTATTCCCTCTTGTTGCAGATGACCTTCTATATCAGGGATTCTGTAAGTATTGTCTCCACCCGGCGGGTGATGAAGACTAGATCATGGGCATGATCTCCGTTCTCTTATCTGAATGCTTTTGTGGGCCGTAATCAACAAACCAGTATGTGTATTTGAACTTGGTGTGTGAGTTAAACTATTTGCTTCCGCATGTTTTACAAGACTTGTTTTGTAATAACGATGACTCTGTGATGGTGTAATCTATTTGCGAACGTCTGCGAAATGTTGTAACGTACGATATGTTATGTTGAATTACTGTGATCTTGGTTGTATGCAAGTTGGTTTGAAATCCTTTGAGATTTCGATTGACTACCGGGTTTATATGGGCTCAAGTTCGAGAATTTGATCGTTTCGGCGATTGTTTTTGTACTTGTGCTCTTATAAATTGGTCGGTTCTGTGACAAAGATATTCCCAAAATGGCATTTACCACAAGATATGGATTATATGAATACTTGGTAATGTCTTTTGGTTTGACAAATGCTCCCGCTCATTTCATGTATCTGATGAACTCAGTATTCATGCCTGAGCTAGACAAGTTTGTAGTAGTGTTTATTAATGACATTTTAGTATATTCCATAAGGAAGAACATGCGGAACATCTTAGGATTGTTCTGACCCGCTTGAGAGAACATCAACTATATGCCAAGTTCAGCAAGTGTGATTTTTGGCTTAAGGAAGTGCAATTTCTTGGACATGTCTTGTCAGCCGAAGGAGTTGCAGTTGATCCCGGCAAGGTAAGTGATGTGCTTGATTGGAAACCACCAACCATAGTTCATCAAGTTCGGAGTTTTCTGGGTTTGGCGGGGTATTACCGTCGGTTTATTCCAGATTTCTCAAAAATATCAAAGTCCATAACAGAGTTGTTGAAGAATCAAGTCAAGTTTGTCTAGTCATCAGAGTGTGAGAAGGCTTTCCAGACCTTGAAAAGACTGTTGACTACTGCACCAGTGTTAGCTCAACCTGATATCGAGAAGCCGTTTGATGTGTATTGTGATGCTTCAGGTATTGGTATTGGATGTGTGTTGATGCAAGAAGGCCGAGTCATTGCCTATGCATCCAGGCAACTTAAGCAACATGAAGAACACTATCCGACTCATGATCTGGAGGTAGCAGCTGTGGTTCATGCTCTGAAGATTTGGCGGCATTACCTGCTTGGTAATATGTGCCATATGTATATAGACCACAAGAGCTTAAAGTATATCTTTACTCAGTCAGAGTTGAACATGCGACAAAGAAGATGGTTAGAACTGATTAAGGATTATGATTTGGAAGTACATTATCACCCGGGTAAAGCAAATGTGGTTGCAGATGCTCTCAGTCGCAAAAGTTATTGTCATTGTCTAGCAGTGAGAACAATGGGTTTGACTTTATGTCAAGAAATGGAGAAATTGAATATAGAAGTAATTCAACAAGGTAGCTTGACCAACATAATTGTTGAAACCACTATTCGAGATCAAGTTATTGCTGCTCAGAAGGAAAACAAGGGTATAGCCCATATCAAGGAAAGAGTCAGGAATGGAAAAGCGGAATGCTTTAGCATAGATGATGAAGATGTGCTATGGTTTAAGGATCGCCTGGTGGTACCAAAAGTTCCTGAGTTGCGACAGTTAATTCTAGATGAGGCACATGCACTAGGTTATCTATCCATCCGGGAAGCAACAAGATGTACCATGATTTGAAGCAAAGATTCTGGTGGACTAAAATGAAAATAGAGATTGCTAGATATATAGCGAAGTGTGATACTTGTCAAAAGGTGAAAGCTATACATTTGAGGTCTGCTGGTGAATTACAACCATTGCCTATTCCATCTTGGAAGTGGGAGGACATAAGTATGGATTTTATTGTTGGTCTACCCAAGATATCAAAGGGATTTGACTCAGTGTGGGTTATTGTAGATCGACTCACTAAGTCAGCACATTTTCTTCCAGTCAAGACAATATATCCCATGATCCAATATGCCAAGATGTACTTAGCAAGAATCATGAGTTTGCATGGGGTACAAAAAACCATAGTGTCAGATAGGGGTACACAGTTTGTCTCCAGCTTTTGGAAACACTTACATGCTTCGTTAGGTACCAAACTTCTGTATAGTATAGCTTATCATCCGCAGACTGATGGGCAGACTGAAAGAGTCAATCAAGTACTTGAAGACATGTTAAGATGTTGTGTCCTTAACTATTCCAATAAGTGGGATGAGTGCTTACCTTTGGCCGAGTTTTCATACAACAATAGTTATCAGGAAAGCATTAGAATGGCTCCATTTGAAGCACTCTAAGGTCGTAGATGCAGAACATCATTGAGTTGGTCTGAGCCAGGAGAGAGAAGATTCTTTGGAGTTGACCTTGTGAAAGAAACAGAAGACAAGGTTAGGCAAATACAGAGTAATCTGAAGATAGCTCAGTCCCGCCAAAAGAGTTATGCGGATAGACGGCGGAGACCATTGGTATTCAACAAAGGAGATTTTGTATATCTGAAAGTATCACCAATGAAGGGAGTTAACCGTTTTGGTGTTAAAGGAAAGTTAGCACCCCGATACATTGGGCCGTATCAAATTTTGGAGAGATATGGAAAAGTAGCATATCGCTTGAAATTACCTGAACATCTCGCAGCTGTGCATGATGTGTTCCATGTTTCTCAATTGAAGAAGTGTCTCCGAGTGCCTGAACAGAATGTTGAAGTTGAAGGAGTGGAACTAGAACCAGATTTAACTTATTCCGAATATCCTATCCGAGTGTTAGATCAGAAAGATCGTGTTACTCGACGACAAACAATCAAGTTCTATAAGATACAATGGAATCAACATTCAGAAGAAGAAGCTACCTGGGAATCAAAAGATTTCTTGTTAGAAAAGTTTCCTGAGTTTCTAGCGTCAATATAGAATAGAATAATGTTAATTGAGCTCGATTACTACAAATTGTGTTTTGTAAAGGAACCTCAGTTGTTTTATGGACAAGTTCTAGATGTTTTTGGATTGACACATTTCCTTTTCCATTACTTACTCTATGGCTTTGAATCTCAGGGCGAGATTTCTTTTAGGCGGAAGGATTGTAACACCTCGGGTGTTTAAAATACTAAAACTGCCATATCATCATATGCATTGCAAGGCAATTGGTCATATTAAAAACTTTGAGATGCATACACTAAAATAAGTTTATATTCATGTGGTATGTGTTGAATTGTATTGTTTGACTTAAGTTCAAAGTTTGTTTGGATTTTGAATTTTTCGAGAAAACCCTAATTTTCAGCATTTAAATCCTACCCTGAAAATCCATTTCAAAATCTAAGCATATTTTGGGGTTGAGCCCAAAATCAAAAGTGTAGAGCTTGACAAGTTATACAAAGTTTGTTTTTGGAGTTTTTCAAGTTGTTTAGAAAAATTTTGAGTAATTCAAAAAGGCGTAATTCGTTAAATTTCCCTATTCAAATTCAAAAGTTCATTTCAAAATCTAGACCGAATTAGGAGATGGTTATAGAAGCAAAGTTGTAGAACTTTTAATTTTGAACAACTTTTGTTTTTGGAGATTTTTGAGTTGTTATGAAAATTTGGGAGTAATTTGAGTTTCTAACGGGATGGCAATTCTGTAATTAAGTGGAACAGTGCCCGCCGCTCAGACTACATCGGCTGCGACCTTCTTCGGCGTTCCAGGCACGTCGTGGCCGTCCTTGGCATCGCACTGGCACGGAAACGGCTCCGTCGTGGCTTCCTTGAGCTTCTGAGTCGCGTTATAAGAACTGAGACGCTGTCGTCGTCGTTTTTCTTCCTCCTCTGTTTTTTCCCGTCGCCACCACCGCAGCTCCATCGAGCTCTCGCCGTCGACCTAGCGCCGTTGCCGTCTCGGCAAAGCCTGTCCCAGCTTCGCCTATTCCTTGCGCACCCAGCCAACCAACCTTGGTCGCCTGTATTCGCTGAGAACTTGCTGTGCGCGCTCTTCTTCCTCGTGGCCGGCAGCGTCCCCGTCGCGAGCGCTTCGCCATGGCCAGCGTGTTACGGTGATCCTCTGCCCCTGCTGAGTCTTGTTTCAGCTTCGCCACGATGATGTAGTCCTCCCTGACCCTTTGATTTCTCATTTTAACCACCATAGCTCCTGGAACATCGCCACCGACGACGATATGCTCCGCCGTGCTTGCTCGGAACGTCGACCCACCTCTCCGTTGCTCCTCCGGCCTTGTGCTCTGCTCAGTCGCGTTTGGGGTGAGCTGCTGATGCTTCCTAGGCCTTCTATTTAAGCTGTATAGGTCTCACGTCGCCGGCGTAGTGCTGTCGTGCCACCGCGTCCGCCATGGCCGACGACGAGCTAGTATAGGACCGTAATCAGGGCTGATAGGGACGTCAATCGATGCGCCTAGTCTTGGTGATCATTTTGGTGCTTTAGCCGTCGCCGTTGGACTCACCGTCGACGAGTTTACGCCGGTCAGCGCCATCGCCGTCGTAGTCAAATGCGCGAGGTTGATGATGACAGGTGGGACCCGTTGTCAGTGACTCAGCGTTCAAATGGATTTTTCTATTTTCAGATTTGAATGAATAGTGTCTATTTTTGTTATTTTTGTGTAGATTTATTTAGAGCTCCAAAAATTATGAAAATTTTTGTGTGACTTCTCTGTGATGTATAGTATTTAATAAAAATATGAAATAATGTTTTTCAGTACTTTTTGAATGTGATAAAAATTGCTCAATTTATTAATAAATGGATTTCTATGATTTTTCTAGGCTTATTTATTTATCCAAAAATTATGAAATTTGTTTTGCCACTTAGTTATCATGTAATGAACATTTACAAAAATTTTGAGCTCAATTAGAATAAGTTGATTTATTTCATAATTTTGAATTAAATAATTAATTCATAAAAGCAAATTGTAACCTTTAATGAATTAGGTTTTGTTTGAATTTTTGATTGAGTGATGTCCTTGGGTGATTAGTTGATAATGATCCTTGGAAATTGATTTGGGTGTTGCGAAAAGGTTTGATTAGTTTGACTTGCAACTGTACCGCGAAGGAAAGTTGTATTCAAATTGTTAAATTTTGCATCCATCATCGAGCATCATGTTTCGTATTCCGCATCATGTTAAACATGGCATTGTTATTACGTGTAGTGAACGAAGGTGAACACGTGGTAGTTAATCAAGTTGTTGAGGAGATTAATCCGTCTGTTGAAGTCGGATTGAATACTTGTGAAACGTCGCAGGAGCCAGACTTTTCCGTCAACGAAGGCAAGCCCCGGATGCATACAACCCTACCTTGTGTTTTATAAATTAATTTCGCTTTTGCTTTCCGTTACTGCATTAAGTGATTAGGAGTTAAGTAAGAGCCTAATTGGTGCATTACCACCCTTGTTATTCCATATTTACCATATTACCAGTTTTAAACTCGTATATGCCTAGTTTTGCTTAGCTATGCGTAGAACGATGAAAGTCGGGTGACTACCTGCCACCTGCAAGTTACAAATGGAACATTGGTTAATTATGTTAGCATGTGATATGGGAATGTGGAGTAATAAATCTAGACCGGGCGGACTCGGTGTGTGTGAGCCACAAGACATGGAGGTCTTGTGAGCGGGTTCTTTCCGCCTATGTCGATTAAGGCACGTCCGTTGTTGAATTGCATGAGGTGAGAATTTGTAGTACTAACCACATACTCTGGTAAGCCTTTGCTCGGCTATTCTTTTATGAGAATGGCTACTCGCGCACTGGGAGTGGAGAGATGGCGGGAATAGCGTGTACCCACGTGGCCATGGGCTGGAATGGTGAAGTACTGTGTTCTTGGGTGGCGCAGACCCGTTCTTGTTTTAGAGGATCTGAGTGCAGGTTGGTATATGTAGGTCAAGGACCTGCATATGTCGTGTGGTCTGGAATTCCTAGCTGGGTTTTAATCGGTTCGAATCATCGTTGCTCCTCGATTATGGAGACTCAACTCACTGTTCATCATCGTAGAATTAATAACTGGAACTTGAATAAGGCTTGTGAAGGTGTTGGATATGAAGTTTCATGATCTTAGCGCGGATCATGTCAGCTTTGTATATAATTCTTATGAAGTTTTCTATATAAAGAATTTTGTTAAAAGAGCTTTTATGCAAAAGAACTTTGATCATTGTTAAAGCTATACCTTGAATCCCTAAGCCGGCATCCCTGAGTTCTATCAGTTTTATTTTGGTTAAGTCTTGTTGAGTACTTTTGTACTCAGGGTTCGTTGACCCCTTGTTGCAGGTGCGCCTCATGAGCAGATCTGTTTTGGATCGTGCTGCATGACTATTGTTCGTTCTGATGATGAGAAGTAAATGTGTGATCCTTGGGCAGGATGTTTATTTTGGGTGTTATGTATATGTTAATTATGCCACTCCACTACTACTATGGTTTGTAATAATTATCGAACTTAGTTTTAAGGTTTGTAACAACTGGTTTGTAAACTATGTTATTGTAAGACTTCCGCTGTTTTTTCTCTGGTATTGATATTTGAATAAATGTTGTAATACTACAATGACTCTGTAACGTGATCCTGCTCGGAAATCGTGGATGATTCAGGGTTCCCCGGGGACACCCAACAGACTTCTTAAGTTACCGGGAACATATGCATAGTCATCAGAGGTCGTTGGACAGTGACAGGTGCATGTGGGTCCTATAATTTAGGAGGTTCTGCCACACATGTTGATCTCCTAGATCTGACTTTATCCTTAATATGGGCTATGCCCTTACTTTTCTGTTGAGCATTAATGATCTGATCTTTGATAGTGGACTCAATTGCAATATTGGACAGGGAACCTTGTTCTATGATTTGTAAATTTAGATGCTCTATCTCTTGACACAATGTTCGTTGCATAGGTTCTACAATCAGACAATGACAATGACTCTTGCGACTCAGGGCATCGGCAACCATATTAGCCTTGCCCGGATGATAATGCACTTTTAAGTCATAATCTTTAATAAGTTCCAACCATCTTCTTTGCCTCATATTCAATTCTGACTGGGTGAAGATGTATTTCAAACTTTTGTGATCCGTATAGATATGACATATATTGCCCAATAAATAATATCGCCAAATCTTGAGTGAATGAACAACAGCAGCTAATTCAAGATCATGGGTGGGATAATGTTCTTCATGCTTCTTGAGTTGTCTAGAAGCGTATGCTATGACTCTGCCTTCTTGCATCAGAACACAGCCAATACCAATTCCAGATGCATCACAATAGATATCAAATGGCCTCTCGATATCAGGTTGTGCTAATACTGGTGCAGTTGTCAGCAACTTCTTCAATGTCTGAAAGGCCTCTTCACATTCTGTTGACCATACAAACTTAGTTTGATTTTTCAACAATCCAGTAATTGGCTTCGCAATTCTGGAGAAGTCAGGGATGGACCGACGATAATACCTGGCCAACCCTAGGAAACTACGAACTTGATGAATAGTTGTAGGTGCTTTCCAATTAAGGACTTCTTCTACCTTGCTCGAATCTACAGCTATACCTTCAGCAGATAGCACATGACCTAGAAATTATACTTCCTCCAACCAAAATGCACATTTGCTGAATTTGGCATATAATTGGTGATCTCTTAATCTTTGTAGAACAATACGAAGATGTTCCGCATGTTCCTCTTTACTCTTAGAGTAGATAAGAATGTCATCAATAAACACCACGACAAACTTATCCAACTCAGGCATGAAAACTGAGTTCATCAGGTACATGAAATGAGCCGGGGCATTGGTCAGCCCAAAAGACATGACTAGATACTCATATAGTCTATATCGGGTAGTAAACGCTGTCTTCGGCACATCTTCACGTCTGATCTTAATCCGGTGATAGCCCGATCTCAAGTCTATCTTTGAGAATACCTTAGCTCCCGCAAGTTGATCAAAAAGCAAATCAATTCGAGGTAAGGGGTATTTGTTCTTGATGGTGACTTCATTTAACGTCCGATAGTCAACACATAACCTTAAGGTTTGGTCCTTCTTCTTCACGAAGATTGCAGGGCATCCCCAAGGTGATGAACTAGGTTGAATGAAACCATTGTCTAACAACTCTTGTAGTTGCATTTTTAGTTCTGCCAGTTCTTTGGGTGGCATCCTATATGCTCTTCTAGACACTAGTGCTGTCCTTGGTTTTAGATCAATTCTGAACTCTACGTCTCGGTCTAGTGGCAGACCAGGCAGATCATCGGGAAAGACATCCGTAAACTCACATACCACTAAAATTTTCTCGGCTCCTTCAACAAAAGTTGCACATACTGTTCCCACTGTACTCTTAGGAAAGGGAAGTTGGATGAGAAGTTGGGTTTTGCTGCCAGGTGCATTTACCCTTATGGTTCTACACAGGACATCTATGATAGCCCCATGCTGAGTTAACCAGTTCATACCAAGGATCACATCTATATCTTGATCCTTTAATATCAGCATATTGGTAGGGAACTCATAACCTCCCAAATCAATAGGTACATGCTGAACTACCTCCCTTGTATAGATTCATCCCCCGGGCGACTGTATATGATAGGGTTCTTTTGTTTCCCCAATAGTTATCCCATGCTTCACAACAAATGTACGATTGATGAATGTATGGGATGCACCAGAATCAAATAAGGTAATTGTAGGATGCTTAGCAATGGGAAACATACCCATCATAACTGGTTCTCCTTCTAGAATAGATTCCACTTGAGTATAGAAGACCCTTCCAGTTTTCTTCTTAGCCAGACCCTTCTGATTATTCTGAGCATTGCCCTTGTACTGATTCTGAGCTTGATTAACAGGGGCTTTGGGTGCTTCGGAATTGTTCTTTCTAGGATACGGATATTCTCGGGAAAAATGTCTGGGTTTACCACAATTATAGCATGGAAAATTATGATTCTGGGTAGTAGCATTGCGCTGCGGTGCTTGATGAGTATAAGGCGTATTAGTTGCAGGGCGAATGAAGATTTGCTGCCTGCTTTGGCCTTGTTGTGGGCGGAATGGTGCACGGCTATGATTCTGAGGATGGTAGACTATCTTCTGACGCTTTCCACTCGACGATCCGGAAGCAAATATTTTATTCTTCTTCGCCTCCTTGTGTCGGTGGTAATTCTCTTCCGAAGCGATAGCAATGTTGATTGTCTCGTGGTAAGTTGCGTTACCACAAGTTGCCATCATGGTCTGAAGTTTAGTGTTTAGGCCTCTAAGAAAATGATTCTTTTTCTTCCTATCAGTATTCACATACTCAATAGCATACTACGATAGGTGGTTAAAACGCCCAACATAATGCATCACTAGGTGCTCCCCTTGCTTAAGAGCCAAGAACTCTTCTAACTTCATGGTCATCACACCGTCTAGAATATAGTGTGCCCTAAAGGCATCCTTGAACTCCCTCCAGTTGATTTGGTGACCAACGGGCTATACTGCTACCAAATTTGCCCACCAGGCACCAGTAGCTCCTCGGAGTTGCTGTGCCGCAAACCTTGGTTTCTGAACCTCGGTACAGTGAATCAGCTCAAACTTTTGCTCTATTATCCTAAGCCAATCGTCTACTTCTAAAGGTTCTTCTGCCTTAGAGAACACCGGTGGATGGGTGTCAGTAAAATCCACATAGGTTGACTCGTCGTTTCCATTATTACGACGGCCACGATTAGGGTATAGTGCCTGCTGGTTCTGCGCCAATTCCCTTAACAGCCTAGCATTCTCTGCCGTTGCATTGACGAGTGCGGCTATGGCATCTGTCATAGTCGAAGGCATTGGTGGAGGATTTGGGCACTCATCATCGTCATGCGAGCCACTAGCACCAGTTCGGGTGATAGGACGAGGCATCTATTAGAGAAACACATTTACTTACATTATTCTTTATTGAAAGCATTTAAAATGTTTCATGCTACAAAGGGTCCTTATTTATATTACATGTCTTGTATCCCACAAGACAACCCTGGTTTTCTAGGAAAGCAGTAAAGGAACTACTTCTACTCCAAGCTCTCAGTCTTCGGCATCCGTGCCCATATCGGATGAAACCTCATCTTCATCTGAGAAGTACACCAACTCCTCAGGATCCTCCTCCTCTTCTTCATTCTCGACTTCTCCTAGAGCTACAATCATTTCTTCATCGGTAACTTCACCATCCCCATGAGGTGGATGAAGTTGAGCGTACAGCAGGTGGACATTCTCATGAAGAATGGCATTGTCCATCTCCAGATCTTCCACGTAGAACTCCAACTCATGGACACGTTCATTGGCTGCATCCTCTCATGTCCAGGCTTCATTCCATAGCTCCATGGTCATGGTGATGCCTCTTTGCATTTCCGCCAGCTCCTCTTGATCTTTAGCATGAGCTCGACGAAGAGTGTTGAGCTCCTTGGTAAGGCTCTCGATGTTGGTAGAATTGCTTGAAGATCCTTCATCTCCTAGGTTCTTGGCACTACCTTCACCGAGCTTGTGGTTTCTTGGTGCCAATTGATGACGAGGGACTCCATGAGGTTCGGTGGACTTGCATGCGGTTTTCTTGGTCTTTGCCATAGCCTGTAGGATTTAAGATAGGACTATAAGAATAGCTTGAGGATAATGGAGGTTAGCAAGAATGGGATTGACATTACTTACCCAACCACTATTAAGGGGATTTATTATGCAATGTGCTTAAGCATGATGCATGAATCGATCTTACGAATCTAAGTACAACAGATTTAAATAATCATAAGTACTAGATTTTTAATATATAGGACAAACCTAATCATATTATCCGCCACAAACTTTCAAATAAGACAGGATTGAGTCTAGCTCAAAGGTAAGAAGAAAGAAATTGAACTTTCGAAATATCATGTTTACTTTCCTTGATCCAAATCATTTTGAAGGTTTTCCAAAGTAACCTACAATGATCTTATATGGGAACCCGCTCTGATACCAGCTGTGGCAGAACCTCCTGAGAAATCGGGCCCACGTATATCTATCGTTGTCTCAACAGACCTTTGATAGTGTACACGAGTTCCCAACAACTTAAAAGGTCTATCGGGTGTCCTCAGGAAACCCGAATCATCCACGATTCTCTTTTCAAACAGGATCCCAATCATAGACATTGCAGATTACAACAATTTATTTAAATATATACATCAGAGTAAAGATAGCGGAACTCTTAAGATAACATAGTTTACAAACCAGTTGTTTTCAAACTTACAATACCATAAGTGTCATACAACCATAGTAGCGGAATAATATTACATTAACATTATTTATCAAACAAACTAGTGCCTTGTCCAAAGGCCATTCATCACTCCTCATCGTCATTAACTTCAAACACAGACACGCAGTAGGGACCAAAACAAGCCTGCGCATGCGACTCACCTGCAACAAGGGTTAACAAACCCTGAGTACAAACGTACTCAACAAGACTAACCCGACGTAAAGGGGTGTAAGACTTTTAGAGATGCAGGGGTTTGAGACAAGGTAAGGATGTAGCAAAATTCAAGTCCTTTGCCAAAAGCTTACTATATTTATCCTATTCTCAAATTTTATCCCTAAGTCCTTTTAGTTCTTTATCTCAAACTAAATGTACATTTCCCATATTCCATTCCTTCTCATTCCATTCTTTCTCATATTTTAGTAATTCACCAGTCTTGCATTGCTTCTATAATGAATCGAGTCTCTATATCCGCGGAGCACCGGCAATTCGAATTGATTCAAGTCCCAGCTGGGGATTCCTTATCACACGACATATGTAGAACTTAATCTTGCATATATCAACCTCGCTACCGGATCCTCCTATACTAAGCCGTCTCCACGCCACCCGAGAGCACATCACACCTCAAATCCGGCCACATTCCAGCCACAAGGGTACATGCTACTCCCACCATCTCTCCACTCCCAGTGCATGGGCATTCGTCTTAGTATCGGATTAGCCGAAGTAGGCTTACCGGAGTATGTGACCAGTACTGCAAAGTGTCTCGTTCAGAAGATCCATAATGAGTGGCCTTTAAGCGACATAGCCGGCAACATTACCCAACATTCAAGATAAGTCACCCAACTAGTCTCTAGTTCATTCTACCTTCTTTCTTTCTTTGGCCAGTATGCCATCTTTGATAGTATTGAAACTTTTACTTTAAAAGCCTACTATAAAGCATACTAAGCAATCTACGCCTTTGTAAAAGAAAACATCTTCAAGGATGGTAAACAATTATCAAGGTAGGTAATGCATCAAGTAGGTAACATTTGAATTAATCAACTTAATGCAATAAGTAACATAGGTGGTAAACTTTTCAAAGTAAACAAGGTAATGGTTTAATGCTTAAACCGGGGCTTGCCTTCGTTGACGATCTCAGGTTCCGGATTAGTACCATGATTATCGAATCCCGTGACGACCGGGGATTCTTCCAGAACTTGCTCAACTAGAATCGTTTCACTCTCGGGTTCTACACAAAACGATAACATATGCCTTAACATGATGATAATGTAAACATGATGCTTTCATGGTACATGAAATGTAAAAACACCCCGCAAATGATTTATTTCACAGTACAGTTGCAAGCCAACAAAACCAACTTGCAATCCTACCATCAAGAACCACACATGTGACTTGACCAAATGGATCTTGAAACCCTACTAGTCACAAAACATGACCAAAACAAGATCCAACACTAATCAAACACTTAGGGTTTGTCTTCATTTATTTTTGAATTAATCTGGAATTAAGCCCAAAAATGAACTTGTTCCAAATGACCTGAAAATTTTATGTAAGCTTCCTCATGACAAATTAGTGTACTAAAACAAATTTCATAGTTTTTGAAATTATACAGTGACCTACAAAAATCATGGAAATTACATTTTTCAATTAATGGACTGAATATTTGAACATTAAAAATTTATTCAAATTTCAAGTTTCAAATTTTTAAATCATACTAGAACATGTACAGAAGCTACACACAAAATTTTAGAATTTTTGGAGCTATCATGAATTTCCTACAAATTCTCAAAGTTTTAGCACTATTCACAAATTCAAAAAATAAAAATTTTCACTGTTCTTCTTCCTCACTCGCACTGACAGGCGGTCCCGCTCATCAGTGACACGAAACAAGACACGGCGGCGCGGCCAGCTCCGACCAGCAAAACACGCCAGCGGTGATTCTCCAGTGAGACGGACTGCACCAACATGATCTACACCATGTCGCGAATCTAACCCAACCCTCAGAACAGCAACAGGCACACCAGATGGAACTCTACGCCAGCCATGGCGACTCGGACTCGATGGCGGTCGACGTAGCTATGGTTACGGTGTAGTAGAGTCAAAAGAAGAGCGAGCATCACGCTCAGGAGCTCACCGTAATCACGAGGGTGTACTTGGTGCAGGCGGAGAAGTACTGAATCGCCCTAGCCACGGTGAGGTGGGTCGCGGCGGAGCTTCGGCTGGCTCCGAAGAAGACGACGTCGCGTGGTGGCGCTGATCGGCTAGAAGCGAGGCGAGCAGGTCGGGAATGAGCGGCAGGGTGAGGCGGAGCTATTGGCCAACGCAATTGGCCTGAGGTGGTCCGACGAGGATGAATTTTACGAGCACGGCAACGGCACCGACGGCGAGCAGTCGACGTAAAACCGAGGAATGACGACGGCGTGCTCCTATTTATAGAAAGGAAGAAGGCGTCTGGCGTCGACAGCACACGAATGAGCTTGCCACGGAGATGGCAGCATGTCACCACGCGTGAAAGCGGCGAAGAAGGTCAGCGGCAAGCAGCTCGGTGGCGGTGGCGTCCTGTTCCGGTTGGATTTTGCATTTTGAAATAATTACAGAACTGCCACTGCGTCCATTTTTCAAATTACTCATAATTTTTCTAAAGAAGTTGAAATTCTCCAAAAATGAAAGTTGTTCAATTTTTCAAACTCTACAACTTTGCTTCTAGGAACATTTTCAAATTCTGCCTCCATTTTGAAATTTGAATTTGGGGTGCATTTGAGCATTTGAATCATTTCAAAATTACTCCAAATTTTATATGTAAACTTGAAAAACTTTGAATACCAAAGTTGATCCACATAAAATAACCTCCAACTTTGCTTTTTGCCTCTACCCCAAATTCCACATGGATTTTGAATTAGTCAAAAGGGGCAAAAAGGACTTTTATAATTTGAATATGAATTCAAATTTGATTTGTCTTCCTTTTACTTAAATTTTGATTTTTAACCAGTAACATGGACCATTAGGGTTATTTAAGTCAAATGACACATGACCTCACATGATCACATGAATTTTGACCCTTGTAGTCATGATCTTTATTTAGGGTTTTGAATCACATCACATGAAATAACAACATTATGAAATAAACCTTATTTAGTGAATGCATTCAAAACTTTATACTATATGAATGCTTTGCAATGCATATGATGACATGTCAAATTTTAGTACTAGGTCAAAACACCAGAGGTGTTACACCCGAGCCCTGTAGCTTGTTGCTGTGGCAGCATGGTCGACGAAGTGGTTCTGTTCTTGATGCACTAGGGCGACGCGCCGGTCACATCTAATCCTGTGTGACGTGGGAGCTCCAGTGATAGCTTGAAGCAGGGCGTGGTGGTCGACGTGCTGGTCACTGTGTGTTGACTATGTGAAGAGTCGAGGCTCAGCTGGTGCCGAGGCCGAGCCATCGTGGGGGGCTCGGCGGGCGTGAATCCCGAGGTTGCCGAGACCCTAGAGTAGATTGCCGAGGCTTGGAGGGAGCAGTTGGTCCTGTACACTGATTCTGAGGCTATTGTGACCCAGACTTGACTCCCCACGCCGTGTTGTTCCTGGGGCAGGGGTTAGGTAGCACAGTGTTGTGCGGGCACCGGTCGTGGGCACAGCACCAGAGCACAGTGGCTGGTAACCCTAGCCCCGTCCTGTCTTGGACGGTATGGCGTTGATGCGACTTCCTGTCTCATTGGCCGCTCTATAGTGTCAAGCCGTCGTCCAGCTAATGTCGCAGGAGTGGTTGGTCGCATTAATTGGATGCGATGCTCTGTCGGGGATATCGGTCGAGGTAGAGGTGACGGGTTATTACTGAGCCGGCCTCGAGCGAGGCGGAGAATCGACATCTCATCTGAGGCTTTACGTGTGGGGCCTCGGGCGAGATGGAGAATTGATTCTCCATTCGAGGCCTTTCGTGCGAGGCCTCGAGCGAGGCGGAGATTCGGTAGGCCTTCCGAGGCCTTTCTTATGGGGCCTCGGGTGAGGCGGAGAGCCGGTGGCCTTGGACAAGGCCGGGGGTTAGCCAATGGTTCATCTCTTGGCTTTGATTTTGATGGGGTCTAAGCGACTTTTTCGGTATACGCTTAGGGGACCCCATTTTATGGTACCTAACAGTAGCCCTCGAGCCTCAGGGAGAGCGTGAGCGCTCTCCATGAAGTTTTGATGAGACTTGGCTCGCGGTAGCCCCTAGCGGGATGGTGTTTCGTATTCGAAGCCTCGGTGGGTGCGCACGAGCGCACCCGCCGGGGGTAGCCCCCGAGGCCCTAGGGGAGTGGATTTATTCCTCCAGGGGCTTTTTCTCATGTTGAGTGAGGGGTTTTATCATATTTGCTGAGCCCACGAGTGCGACTTCAGGTTGCTGGGTCTTGGCACAGTTGCAGGAAGAGCCCCCTAGCCTCTACACGGAGCGAGAGGGCGGTCAGGAGTTCCTTTGGCTTTTTGTGCGACCCTCGTGCATCCTTTTCATTCGAATGGAGGGGTTGTTTGCCGAGCCCCCTTGAGTGCGAGCCTAGGTCACTGGGTTTCGGCAAGGTTGCAGGAAGAGCCCCCGAGCCTCTACACGGAGTGAGAGGGCGATCAGGAGTTCCCCTGGCTTTTTGTGCGCCCCTCGCGCATGAGGGTTTGTTTACCGAGCCCCCCCCTCGGGTGCGAGCCTGTGTCGCGGGGTCTCAGCATGTTTGTAGGAAAAGCCCCCGAGCCTCTACACGGAGCGAGAGGGCGATCAGGAGTTCCCCTAGCTATTTGTGCGCCCCTCGTGCATGAGGGTTTGTTTGCCGAGCCCCCCTCGGGTGCAAGCCTGGGTTGCGGGGCCTCGACATGTTTGCAGGAAGAGCCCCCTAGCCTCTACACGGAGCGAGAGGGCAGTCAAGAGTTCCCCTGGCTTTTTGTGCGACCCTCGCGCTTCCTTTTTGCTTAGAAGGAGGGGTGAAATATGCCAGGCTACCCTCGGTGGGCGCGAGCGGTGACACTTTCGGTGAGCTATTATCGGGTGAGTCCGAGTGGAGGCCCATGCCCCATTCGATAGGGGTCAGCTAGCAGTCTAGAGACGCGCTCCAAAGGTACCAGAGGGCTTCTCTAGTGGGTCCCAGGGCCGTTCGATAGGCCCCGGGGGCTCGATGCCTCCCTACGGTGGGATCCCATTTGGAGACCTCCCTGCCAGTCTCGAACATGACTTAGGGCGTCCCAAGCATTTTGCTTGCTTGGGCCTTGGCCTCGTACGGGCTCGCCCGTAGTCACCCCTAACTCTATTGCCCTGGGGGGGCTGTCAAAACCCTTGGGGGCCTAGCCTTCGAACCCCTAGACCGTAATGGGCTCGGTGCCCCTTATCGCGTTTTTTCGATCCTCCGAGTGCGAGCTTGGGTTGTTTGTCTTCATCCTAGGTGCAGGAAGAGCCCCCGAGCCTCCGCACAGAGCGAGAGGGCGGTTAGGAGTTCCCCTAGCTTTTTGTTCGACCCTGCGTATCCTTTTCGTTCGGACAGAGGGGTTGTTTGCCGAGCCCCCTTGAGTGCGAGCCTAGGTCATTGGGTCTCAGCAAGGTTGCAGGAAGAGCCCCTAAGCCTCTGCACAGAGTGAGAGGGTGATCAGGAGTTCCCCTGGCTTTTTGTGCGCCCCTCGTGCATGAGGGTTTGTTTACCGAGCCCCCCTCGAGTGCGAGCCTAGGTCACGGGGTCTTGACATGTTTGCACGAAGCGAGAGGGCAATGAGGAGTTCCCCTAGCTTTTTGTGTGACCCTCGTGCATCCTTTTCGCTTAGAAGGAGGGGTTGTTTGCTGAGCCCCCTCTAGTGCGAGCCTGGGTCGCTGGGTCTCGGTAAGGTTGCAGGAAGAATCCCTGAGCCTCTGCACGGAGCGAGAGGGCAATCAGGAGTTCCCCTGGCTTTTTGTGTGACCCTCGCGCTTCCTTTTTGCTCGGAAGGAGGGGTGGAATATGCCAGGCTACCCTTGGTGGGCGCGAGCGGTGACACTTCTAGTGAGCTATTATCGGGTGAGTCCGAGTGGAGGCCCATGCCCTATTTGATAGGGGTTGGCTAGCGGTCTAGAGATGCGCTCCAAAGGTACTAGAGGGCTTCTTTAGTGGGTCCTAGGGCCATTCAATAGGCCTCGGGGGCTTGATGCCTCCCTACGATGGGATCCCATTCGGAGAACTCCCTGCTGGTCTCGGACACGACTTAGGGTGTCCCAAGCATTTCGCTTGCTTGGGCCTCGGCCCTGTATGGCTTGCCCATAGTTGTCCCTGACTCTGTTGCCCTGGGGTGGCTGTCGAAACCCTTGGGGGCCCAGCCTTCGAACCCCAAGACCGTAACGGGCTTGGTGCCAAGTTCCTTTGTCAGAAAGGAATCGGGTGGGGGATATTCCCCCCCCCCCATCGGCTTGACAACGGTAGGCGCGCCTTTTGAGGCAATTTTCTCGAGGAGGCAGGACGATGCCTGTCGCTGCAGCGGTCGGACGTGACGCTGTGTCAGCGGATGGAACATAACTATTCATGTGATTAACGAGGAAAAGGTGGGTACGTGGGCGGTAAAATCGGATCTAGATTAACTGTGCCAGATCTGAGGGAAACTTTCCCAATTTTGTCAACTGCCCATTTCGCCTCCTTCCTGCATAAATACGCAACGAGCCTCGCCCATCCCCTCCTTACCTTGCCCGCATTTGCCTTTGCCGCCCTTGAGCCATTGCTAGAACAGAGAGCACCGGGGAGAAGAAGGGAGAAGGGCGAGGCAGAGAGAGGGAGCAAGAGAGGCTTACCGTCATAGTCATATTCTCCATCGCACTCATGGCTGGCGCTTTTGTCATTAAGGCAGACCCTTGGGGTCAGTCCGACGTATCTATGGAGACGTTCCAGTCGCTCGTTGACGACGGCCTTCTCTGTTCGGTTACCGACCCCAACAGGCCGGAGTGGATTGCTCCGTCGGGTGAGCCAGAGCTAAGGCCCCACGATGGCTACATTGTGAGCTTCATGTCCTTCCATGAGCGCGGTCTCGGCCTACCGGCAGACCGGTTCATGTGGGCGCTCCCGCACTACTATGGCGTGGAGTTCCACAATTTCAACCCCAACTCTATCGCGCAGGCGGCCATCTTCGTCACCGTCTGTGAGGGGTACCTAGGGATTGACCCCCATTGGGAGCTGTGGCTCCACCTCTTCCAGGTGGGGCACACCACCAAGCCGATGGGCACGACGGGCATGAGGAAGGCGGTGAGGGCCGGAGGCTGCACTCTCCAAGTGTGCCAAGACCGGCAGCACCTCTACATCTCGGTGCAGCTTGCGTCGTCCAACCGCCGCTGGTACACCAGCTGGTTCTACCTCCGCAACGATGACGGCGGACTTCCCCCCTACACTGGGCGGATCATGGAGAGCCAGCCGAAGAAGTGGAGGTATGGCGTCCCGAAGGAGGATTTGCCCAAGCTGTAGCCACTCCTGGAGGGCCTAGAGAGGCTGCAGAACCACAGCCTTACGGCGGCTGTGGTTGTGGTGGCCTTCCACCACCGGAGGGTGCTGCCGCTGATGGCTCGGTAGTGGTGGCTGTTCGAGATGAGACCGGATGAGCCAATCGAGGGCATCCGGATGTCCGCCTCCGCCCTCTCCGATGAGGAGATTCTACGTCGGGTGAGGGAGATGGTGGATGGGAAGCTGAGGAGCGGTGGTCTGACCCCTATCACGATGCACCCATCACGGGGGTACCTCTCCTTGGTAAGTCACACATCGCTGTGGCCCCTGAGGCCTCCTTGTTCCTCATCGCTTTCCGGTCCCTTATTTGTGTTCGCCGTCCCCGCTGGGGATAAGGGACGTGCGAGCCTCCCCGTCGCCCGTTCCTGAGGATGCACAGTGGTGGGCGGTGAACTGGGCGCACGCCGAGGCACAGAAGAGGCGGAAGGACGCCAAGGTGGCAAAGCGCATGGGAAAGATCCTTGAGCGCGAGGGACTAGAGAAGCGCCGTCGGCAGTAGAGGTAGGACGGTCTCCCGATGGAGTCGTCTCCGTCGCCGTCACTGTCGATGGATGCTTCGGACGGAGATGACGAGAGCGAGATGGGGCAGGGTCCCCTGGACCATCTCCCTGACATCGAGGGAATGGAGCCCGGAGCATCGGCGAGCAGCCTGACGCTTCCAGGAGGAGGAGAGGACGCCTCGGGGCCGGCGATCACCCGCCCCAGGGCCGAGGCTGACACGCCCAAGGCGCGGGCTTTAGGAAAGCGCACCGTCAGCCCGGTGGGCTCGACGGCAGAGGTGGAGCAGGTGGCGGTGGGGGCGATGCAACTGCCCCCGCAGGGGACCGAGGGGGTGTTGGAGTCCAGCGAGGGCCGGCCGGCACCGGTGGATATAGAGGTTGTGCTACCGCCGCTACCACCGCCATTGCAGAGGAGGGTCGCCGTGCCAAAGCGGTTGTAGCCTCGCTCGAGGTAAGCGTTTTTTCGGCAGAGTTGCAGCATTTCCCGTTCGTTCTTTGATCGTATGCTAACCCCGTAAGTATTTTGTCTTTAGCCAAAAGCGACCTGCGGAGGTGCCCGCCTTGGCGCCCCTTAAGGCGCTCAAGGTGAGCCCTAGCTCCACCGCCCATTGGGTGGTGGAGGCGCAAGCCGCCATACAACGTGGCACGGCGTCGGTGAGGGCTGACCCGAAGGAGCCGGTCACCCAAGGAGAGGCTACCGAGGCGGCCCCAACATAGGCGGGGGAGGGAGCGCCTACGCCCCGTGAGGCCAAGGCCCATGGGTCAGATGGGGCCGAGGCACCCTTGGTCGCTGAGGCCACCGAGGCCGAGGCCCCCCGGACCTCCGAGGCCGAGGCGACGGAGGCAGGGGTGCCCGGGACCACCGAGGCCGCGGTGGCGAAGGCCGAAGCCCCTGGGAGCACCGAGGCCAGGGTGGCGGAGGCCGGTGTGAGCACAGCGAAGCCCACGGCCCAGGAAGTGGAGATGAAGGCAGCGAAAGCCTCAGTACCACCCCTGGTCCAAGGCTCGCCGCCATTGCGGGAGAGCACCTAGGAAGTGGAGGTCCATTCGATCTCCTCCGACGATGCTTCCCGGGGGAAGGAGGGGGTGGATGCCGAGGCGGCCAGCACCGTGGAGCTACCAGCTCCGACCTCTGGCGAGGGCAGCTCGGCCCTCGTGCGGGTACGACCCGAGCCCCACGAGTGGGATCACCCGCGTGTCCTGTGGCAAAGCCGGGACGACCCTAAGGGGGAGCCTCTATTCGCCCTTGAGGACGTAGCCGAGGGGGGGCGCTGGGACACCTTCGAGCAATACCGCCAGCTGGCGGAGTGGTCGCTGTGGACAGTGCTGTCCATCGTGGCTGACAATCTGCCCGGTGTCACCTAGGTACGCGCCTTCCTTTCTCGTGTGGTGTCGTCTTTTTCTGAGTTTTCTTGTAGTGCATGACCCCTGTTCTGCTTATCCAGGAGCTCGAGACCCAGTCCCTCAGGAAGTCGGTCTTTCTCTGGCGGGAGAGGGATGTCTGGGACTAGCTCCAACAGCAGAAGGACCTGCTTGCCGGCGCCAATGAGCTTCTATCGGCGCGGAGCGCGGAGGTGGAGGACCTCCGCCTTCGTTGTGCCGATGCGAAGGTCGAGGCGGCGACGGTTTGGGAGCAGGCCGCCCCTTTGGCGGCACGGGTCAAGGAGCTGGAGGAGGAGCTAACCCGGGTGGCCGGCGATCGGGACGCCTTTAGGTCCTGGGCTGAAGAAGCGACGGCCTCTGTGAAGGCCCTCGCTGGACAGCTAGGAGCGAAGCAGGGTGCGCACCTACTGACGAAAGGCGCCCTGGCAGAGGCCCTCAAGGCGGCCGAGGCCTCTCGGACCGAGGCTGTGGTCTAGAAGGGAAAGGTCGAGGGTGAGTCCTGTTCCCCTTGTTTTATTTGTTTTCCTGTGTTCGTCCCCTAACTCCCTGGTGTGACGCAGAGCTAGAGAAAGAGGCTTCTAGGGTGGCCGAGGCTTCTCGAGTTGAGGTCTAGGGCTGGAAGGAGAAAGCCGAGGCCTCTCGGGTCGAGGCCCAGCATTGAGAAGAGAAAGCCGAGGGTGAGTCCCGTTGGCCTCCTGTTTGGCTTATTTTCTTTTACGCTTGACCCCATCCTGCTTGTCTTGGCGTAGGGTTGGAGAAGGAGGTCTCCCGGGTCATTGAGACTTCTGTCATAGTGCAAGCGGTGCTCAATGCCGAGATCGGGGAGCACAACGCGCTGCAGAGTGCCGCCCGTACCGCCTACGAGGCCCTGGAGGTCGAGGGGGTCCAGTCGGGCAGCTCCCTTGGGAGCCGCTTGATCGCGTTGAGCGGCCAAGTGCGCGAGTGCCTCCGAGGGGCGTTGCACACGGGCATCCAGCATGCCCTAGCCGTTGTCGCCTCATACTATATCGGCATCGACCTCGAGGCCATCAGCGATGGCTACGTCCTGCCCGATGATGAGGAGGAGGCCGATAAGGAGGTCACAAAGCTGATGAAGATGGCGGAGGGCCCCGGCACGGCGCTAGCCAGGCTGTTCGAAGAGGAGGTGGTCCCTCCCACGCCATCCGCTGATGCTGGAGGCCCTGAGCCTTGACCTAGGCCCAAGAGGCCATGTAAACAGAATAGGGATTATTTTTGTATCGTAACGCTTGTGGCCGTTGAGGCCTTTTTAAAGTACTCATGCTTCTTAATCGTTTTTATTGTATTTTCGAGCCTCTGCCCTCTGTCTCGTCTCTAAACAGATCTCTTGCAAAAAACTTCCTCGGAGCCTAAGTTGCCCCTTGGGCGAAAGGTGGTGAGGGAGTGTCGTAGCCCGGTGGCGTAGGCCGTCTCACGACTCGACCGACCTTCTGGCCTTGAGACAGACTTTCGGTCCTTGGATTTTTTACAACCGATTTGTCAGAGCACGCTCGAGAGTTTGGCGTAGGAATTTTTTTGAAAAACGACTAAAAAATGGTGCGTGGGACTTAGCGCACGCCAAGGTGCAAAAGAGGCGGAAGGACGCCAAGGTGGCAAAGCACACGAGGAAGATCCTTGAGCGCGAGGGACTGGAGAAGTGCTGCCGGCAGTAGAGGCAGGACGGTCTCCCGGTGGAGTCGTCTCCGTTGTCGTCACTATCGACGGATGCTTCGGACGGAGATGACGAGAGCGAGATGGGGCAGGGTCCCCTGGACCATCTCCCTAATGTCAGGGGAACGGTGCCCGGAGCGTCGGCGAGCAGCCCGGTGCTTCCAGGAGGAGGAGGAGAGGACGCCTCGGGGCCGGAGATCGCCCGCCCTGGGGCCGAGGCCAACACGCCCGAGGCGCGGGCTTTAGGAAAGCGCGCCATCAGCCCAGTGGGCTCGATGGCAGAGGTGGAGCAGGTGGCGGCGGGGGCGACGCAACTGCCCCCGCAGGGAACCGAGGGGGCATTGGAGTCCGGCGAGGGCCAGCTGGCACCGGCGGATACAGAGGCCGTGCTACCGTCGCCGCCACCGCCGTTGCAGAGGAGGGTCGCCGTGCCAAAGCGGTTGCAGCCCCGCTCGAGGTAAGCGTTTTTTCGGCAGAGTTGCAGCATTTCCCGTTCGTTCTTCGGTTGTATGCTAACCCCGTAAGTATTTTGTCTTTAGCCGGAAGCGACCTGCGGAGGTGCCCGCCTTGGCGCCCCTTAAGGCGCTCAAGGTGAGCCCCAGCTCCACCACCCACTGGGTGGTGGAGGCACAAGTCGCCATACAACGTGGCGCGACGTCGGCGAGGGCTGACCCAAAGGAGTCGATCGCCCAAGGAGAGGTCTACACAGCTTCTATTACATCCTCAACAACCTCATCAGGAACACCATCAACCCAAAGGATGGAGCAGCCTCAGATATTAATGGCTATGTGAGAAATGTGTTGGCTAGATCCGCTCCAGGTGGGAACAGGTTCAATGTCCCTAGATTCAAGTGGACTGAATTGAGATTTGTCATGGAGGATGGGAGGAGGGGTCTGCCCTATGTTCCCTATCTCATGTTCATGATTGAGAGGGTCACTGTATTTTATTTTCCAAAGGATGGGATGCACACCGTCTACAAAATTGAGAAGACTCGGCCTACTGCAGCTACTCAGGGAGTGGGGAGCTCTCATGCTCATGTAGATATCCCTGAATTTCCCCGCTCTAGGTCTCGCAGTGGAGGTAAGAGAAGAAGTTTGGTAAGTGGTTGAAGGCAATCTTTGGAAAGTGCACCTATGCAGCTGACAGAGCATCTGAGACATAGCTTGAGCAACGTCAGTAGCATGGATAGGACCTTCCACCACTTCCTCCTATTCCACCTCCTCCACAGTATGACCTTCTAAGTCTCTCCGACATAGATTTAGATGATGAGGAGGAGGAGCAGGGAGGAGCAGCAGATTGGGATGAGACCTTGGAGGGATACTGTCAGAGATAGGTGCCGAGGCGTTCCACTCGTTCCACTTGCTACACTACCACCACTCACCGTCAGGGCCGTGCACGTATTGACTCCAACGACAATGATTGTGATGGTGGTGTTGGGACTGCTGCAGGAGGTGATGATATTGATTGGACTAGCATCCAGGGAGATGACGAGTAGGTGTTGATCTTTCTTCTTTTTCTCTCTTTTTGGTGCTTTATGCCAAAGGGGGAGAAATTTAGAAAAATTAGAGGGGTCAACAACTTTTTGCAACAGTTGCGCTTCATGTCCTATTCGATGAGTGTTAGTCTTCACTAGGTGGAAAGTTTGAGAGTTGCTCAAAACTTTAAATTGTGAAATAATGCTACTATTTGACTCTTTGTTTATTGAAAATGGACATGTATCGTGGTGTGGATTAGAAGTCATCTTATTATGCTAGGTTGTATATCCTTTTGTCTGAGCTAGCTGTGTGGTGCTTGACTCTGTCTTGCTCGTATAGTCAGGTGCGGCTCTGCCGCACAACAGCAAGCACATGTGTGCATAAACTATCATTTGTATCACGTTTTACATGCCTGACACAGTATACAGCACCCCATAGAAGCTTGGATGTAGGGGGAGCCCCATCACTTTCACTAAAATGTAAATCTTGGCTTATGCCAATTTGAGAATTTAATTCTATATTCACATATTTAGGGGGAGACTCTACACCCATGGCTCAAAAAGTCTCAGCATTTATTTTATATCTTTTGTAAGCTCTAATTGGGTTGTCATCAATCACCAAAAAGGGGGAGATTGAAAGTGCAATCAAGCCGTAATTGTGGGTTTTGGTGATAATGACCTCGTAATTAGAGAACTAATAAGATTTATCGAGATGACAAGTAGGGAATTTATATTCGAGGATGCTACACGAAACGGAGGAGCCCCCAACTACAAATATAGATGGATTCAAACTCAAAGGAGGTTTAAATTCTTTTATATATTGAATTTGAGTATAGGAAAAGCCGTACTATAAAGGGGGGGCACAATGCTTAAGCTAATATGCGCTACCAAGTGCTCAAACAACCACATGCATCATCAGATTCACAGGCAAGATAGTCTACACTTCACTATTATCGTTACTATCTTGCGGGGTGCGATCTCTGACTCGCCCGACCCCTTAGGTGTGGGCTCCGGTTCGCCCGACCCTTTGGTCGTGGGCTCTGTCTCGCCCGACTCCTAGGTTGCGGGCTTCGTCTCGCCCGACCCTTTAGGTCGCGGGCTCCGGCTCGCCCAACCCCTTGGGTGCAGGCTCCGGTTCGCCCAACCCCTAGGTCGCGGGCTCTATCTTGCCTGACCCCTAGGCCGTGGGCTCCGTCTCACCCGACCCTTTGGTCGTGGCCTTCATCTCGCCCGACCCTTTGGTCACGGGCTCTGGCTCGCCCGACCCTTTGGTGGCGGTCTCGTCTCGCCCGACCTCTTGGATGAAATGTCCGTTGGGGGCTAGGGATATATAAACCTTCTCTTTTTCTCCCCAATGGCGATCTGTGATTTAAGTGATCGTTGGGGCCTGAGGGGTATATATACCTTTCCCTTTCTTTCCCAATGACAGATGTAGATAAAAAACAAATGAACCAACCTGCTCTCTTCTTCCTCACTTCAGCACACTCAAAATAGAGCAGGAGCTCTCTCTCTCTCACTCCATTGTTGACCTGAAGCCCCAAGCAAATCTATTGATTTCCCCATCAATCCTTGAGGGATAAGGGTCCAAAACTTGATAAGAGAGCATCACCATTGATTCTTAAACTCTAAAGAGCACTTTGTTCACGTCTTAGCTGGTGGTTGTGTTTGTTACTCTTGGAGCTTGGCTCCAAGCCGGCTAGAGCGTCGCCTGTGGAGCTTGCCAACTTATGTGGGAGCCCCGGGAGGTTTGTAACCACCTCTTGTAGTGAGTAAAATCACTCCTCATCTCAAGAGTTCACTCTCTTGACTCGAGAACGAGGTAGGGTTGCAAATCCCTAAGCCTTAGTGGTATACCTAAACAACGTGGACATAGGCAAGCCTTGGTGGCGAGCTGAACCACGGGATAAATCCTTGTGTCATCTTGTGCTTGTGTTGCTTCACTTGTGTTCTCGTTGTTGTTGAGGTGATTTCTAGAATTAAGGCCGATCTACTTGTGTGTGGTGTTCCCACAACTTTTAGCTGTTAATCTGTGATCTACCACCCTGCAGGAAACTAAGAAATTTACCATATCTAAATTTCGTTGGGTTGATTTTGAACTGTGAACTAATCTCTCCTACAGGTGCGGCAGTGCCGCGCTCACAGAGCGGCCGTGCCACGAGTGAATTTGATTTCGATTTAAGTTGAATTTTTACAGGCCTATTCACCACCTCTAGGCGTACCAGAGATCCTACAATATGTTTCACACATGGCGCACATCCCCAGGCAGGGTGCGAGCGCGATATCGAGCAGGCATAGGCTCCAGCGGTCCCCGCGTGCGCGATATGGAGCGGGGCATAGGCGTTCCCCGCCTGCACGCGGGAAGCGGAGTAGAAGCGTGCAGTCCTTGTATGCAAGCGAGTGGTGCAGGCAGGGCGAGGCATCTGGGTGATGCAGACGCGAAAAACGAAGGAGGGCATGGGAGACGAAGATGCACACGACACGGGGTTTATTAACAGGCGTCCGTCCAGACATCCGCACACTAGCATCTCTAAATAGTAAATAGTTTACCCTTTGAAACTGGCATGGTACATGACTCTTGCATTTTTTCCATGATTAGTGAACTTTGAAGTGGGACGGTAACTCTGGTAGTCTAAGGGAGCGACGTTGTTGCCGGCAACACCAACCCCCCATGACATCCTAGCCAATTTGAATTAGTCTCACGATGATCCATGTTTGTGTTGATATTAGATTGTGATAGTTTAATTCCACTTTACTAGTTGAGGTGAGCTAGGCCAATATATAAGGTTTCTAGAGACTATAAAAGTAATCTAGGATTAAGGTCCCGTTTAGATGCAAGCCAAAAACCAAAAATTTTTAAGATTCCTCGTCATATCAAATCTTGCGGCACATGTATGGAGTACTAAATGTAGACGAAAAAAAAACTAATTACACAGTTAGTCGAGAAATCGTGAGACAAATCTTTTAAGTCTAAATAGTCCATAATTGGACAATTTTTGCCAAATAAAAACGAAAGTGCTACAGTAGACAAAAGCCAAAAATTTTCGGAACTAAACGGGGCCTAACTCGATCGTTTTAATGCAAAGCATGACAAAACTGTAAATAACTAGATTTGTGAAAGTGTTTGTCCACTCGATGTGTAAATAAAGTAGATGGACAGGCTGTTACACCCTTCGCTAAAGCCTAGCATGGCAACCTCCTCTTGTTATCTTGTACTACGTGACTTTAATTTATGGTTAATCTTAATCGTCACGTAAGCACGATATGCACACATGATCACTAATTATGTATGCACACATGATCACTAATTATGTACGACATTATATTCCTGTAAATACGAAGCTAGCCACCGGAGATTGGCAAGATTGACCCTGAATAGCTAGGAGCCCATGACCAATTAGGCCTGTGAGGAATCGGAAATGCATTTGATGGGCCTAGCCATGCGCCTGATTTTATTGGACTTTAAAATTTTGTTAATGGATCTCACGTAGTTAGGGTTAACTAGAATATGTGTGAGCTATGAAAAAATTGCTCTGAATTGTGGTCTATGAAAAACCTATTATGATTTGTGTCCATTGTGGACTACTGCCCTGTTCGCTTGGCGGATAAGCCATAACTAAAAGTACTGTTGGCTGATTTGTTATGAGAGAAAAATACTATTCGTTGGCTGAAAAAATATGGCTTATAAACCAAGCGAATAGGACGTACGTGTTGTAGAAAAACTATAAACTATTTGGTTGAAGTAACTATGAAACATACTTGCTCTTTCTATTTTTCTTGAAACAGCTGGAAACACCTTTCTATTTCCACCTATTTGGAAAAACAGAAAATCAAAAAGCTAAAAGCAAGATCTAAGATACTGCAAAAGAATCATGTAGCACGTGAAAGCAGCTTTAAGTGCCACCTATGTTTAGTTGACGTTCTACTTTTGGCAGCGCTGTAGTTAAAGAGTTCAATATTCATTCGATATTCTTTTTAACAATAGGAATTAAAAAAGAATTTTTTCTGCAAACAGGTTTCCAGGAGACAGGATATTCATATTTGGGTTATGCCTTTCAGACAACCCAAAATAGATCTCCCGTATAAGTATTCTGTTGAAACTGATTTTAGGTCTCCTGGTATCCATTTTGGTTTAGATCATACGGCAGTCTGACTGAAACCTAGCTCAACAGTCGACACCGACATGCGTTGATACACAAATCGAAAATTAAATAAAAAACAAAACATGGGACTAGCTGATTGATGATTTTTCCCCTTTTATGTCACGTGCTTTATTTCATTCGTTTTTCTACGGTTCTAAAATGCTTTTTAGTGTATTTCACAAATAATAAGTTGCTCCTCGGTCCCAGATCGGGCATGTACTTGGCACTTGGCACTTGGCACTTGGCGCTCGAGGCTAGAATAACGAAGGTGAGGATGTAGGATGTGTTTAGTTTCTTCTTTCGGTGATATTTTGTTACGAGCGAGGACGTTGAACGATAAATAGTCTGCACATTTGGGAGGTTTCTTTACTTGCACGATTTAGGTCCTGCGCGGATGAAATTTGGCTGGTTCTCGTAAAATAGAACCAGATTGGCTCGATAGCCTGGGAGCTTCTGAGAATTCCCCTGCATCATTCCTCGCTACGGTCGTGCCCGTGGCCAAAGGAATGCCCAATTTTTTTTAGAAATTACTATATCCACGTTGATCTTAATGAAGCCCGTTGGTGGGGATATATACGATGCAACAACTCCCTTACTTCCCTATTCCATCTGATACCAATAAGCAGACTTCAGAACCCCTTAGAATAAACCCTCATGGATTGCCTTTCGCGTCACATACCAAATCACCCAGAGGGATACAACCACTCGAACCAGGTCCTCTTGCATTAGAGAGGTCATCATCCTTGCAAGCCAACCTCTGGCATCTTGTTCTTAGGCCTCATATAGGTGTTCAACAATTTCATGTCGCTCAGGTGCCCACACGCTTTTTGCCATATTGCATTCCAGGAGTGAATGCCTCCATGAGTCTGACACTTCACAAAAGGCACAATTGTTATGTGGCGCCATGTTCTTGTGATTGAGAATATCCCCCGTGGGGACGGAGAGCCGAGCAAGCCTCCAAAGAAAGATGCAGAGTTTGGAAGGAACCTTGATGCGCCAAAGGGTGCTCTACTCTTTTTCTTCGAACCTCGTGTCTAAATGACATGTTATAGCTTCCAACTAAGCTGTTCATCGTTCTTGATTCAAGATCAACATCCGGTATGCCGACCCCTCTTCTCCTAATGTCATGCCCAAAAATTATCTTGCCTTCTTATACATAGTTGGATGCTTGTGATGACCGCAATGTCCATATATTGCGATGAAGAACGTTTGTAGTTTCTGCCAATCCCACACAATCTGGAATCATAAACAAGTCAAGAACATTTTTTCTGATGTAAATTAAATTATTTATGAATTTCCACATAGTAAACAAGATTTTTATAGTTATTATTATAAAATAAAATAACCACCTTTAAAGTCAACAAGATGACTAAATTTGTACTATTTTGCTAGTTGGAGCCTTGGAGGGCGTCCATTATACGATTTCGCAATTCAAAGTTGAAAATGTACTTTACCTTAGGGAAAAGATGACCAAAGCTCTCAAACATGCTCGTTCCAAATTTAGATCAAATTTTAGATCAGGTGTCTCTAATTTGTGATCACACGCTAATTTGTACAAAAGGGTACATAAATTTGAAGTAGGAAACAGTAATGCTAAATCCCTTTTGAATCACTGTTTTTATTAGAAAAAAAAAGATCCTGGTCGTGATTTTTGAATTTTAAAATTAAAATGATCAACGGTAAAATTTCAACTGAATTAAAACAGATAAGCGAGCCTTAAATTTCAGATGTTGAAAATGGTATCTGCCGCTGCCGCTGACGATGCTGAGGAGATAATATAACAATAATCTAATCAAAATGAAGCTTCCAGAGCCGATGTCAACGGTCAAAAAGTTCGAAATCATCACACTACATGCACCAGGTTCATACACCGGAACCATCCTGCCCGTCCATCACTCCTGTTCGAACAAATGAACGTCGGGAGCTGCTCTCAGCCCACCGCACATCGTGCCCTTCGGCCCTCGCCAATTTCGAATTTCGAACCCGTTAAAAGCCCCGCCTGCGCTGCCCTCCACCAACGGGCAACGGCCAAACCCCAACAAGAACAGAGCAGTAGTAGCACCAGGCACGAACCCTAGGAAATCTACCCAGAAATTCCTCCCGAATCGGGGTTGTATCGTAGGGAGTAGTCGGTGCGGGGATTGGATCGAAGCGGACTGGGCAGGAGCAGAGCAAATCGTGAGTATTTTTTTTTTGCGGTTTGGAGGATTTGGATGTGGTTGTTTGGTTGCAATTTTCTGAGCGGTTTGGTGATGGGGGTTTTCCTCTGGTCCTGTTCTTGCAGATCTGCAGAAGGGTAAGCATTGCCGTGCGGGATCCGGAGCTGTGGGAATCTATCCAAGGTGAGAATCGCGAAACGGTTGGGGGATTTGGTTGGTTCTTGGGCTGATTTTGTTGGTTCTTACCCAAATTGCTTTGTTCAGACGTGTCTTGCGGTTTGTTTATGTGTAAATCCCTTGGAGGTAGAGGATTGAGGCGGGATTATGAGTAGAACCGTCACGGATTTAATGATTATTACCGTGTTTCTTGAGGCA
Source organism: Miscanthus floridulus (assembly GCF_019320115.1). NCBI lineage: Eukaryota > Viridiplantae > Streptophyta > Magnoliopsida > Poales > Poaceae > Miscanthus > Miscanthus floridulus. Next base: position 174,114,559 of record NC_089587.1, on the reverse strand, counting down.
ATTTCTTCGTGCTATCGATGCTTATACGTTGGTCTTTTCTGAGTTGCGTCTTTCTTTCAGGTAGGAATCTTAGAGTCGTAGGGAAAGAGCAGAAGCCAGGCAGGGAACGAACAGAAAGGTGAGGAGATTTTTGGTGCATTAGTTATTCATGCGTCCTCTTGAATTCTGCTTGTTAGCTTCATCCGAAAATTTCTCGCATGGATATAGGAGAAAAATTCTTCTGTAGATCCAGGAGAAGAGCAATAGGACTTAGGACGCCAAGAATAGGCAAGAGCAGAGACCGGAACATCTGTAAGAAATAATGTGATTTTAGTCATTTGTTTATCTGATTATGCATTCTTTGGTCTCTTGCATCACTGATGTGGTTATAATACACTTCTTCCAGAACTACAAGATGCAAGAAGTGAGGACTGCCAGCAGGCCGGCTCTCGCCGACATCTCTGGTGGTGGGTTCTTTATCAGGAGAGTAGAATCGCCAGGAGCTGTGCTAGTGAAAGGTGCTGTCAAGCCGCTGGCTCGACAGGCCCTGTCACCGTCAAGCAACAAGGAGAATGTGCCACCAGTGGGAGCTGTGAGGGGTGCACCAAAGAGGAGCCCCTTGCCTGACTGGTACCCGAGGACCCCACTCCGTGACATCACATCAATCGTCAAGGTGGTGGACCCTTGCTGTTTTATGCGTTCTTCTCTGAATTCCGTGACACCATCACCATTTCTGCTAATGTTTAATTCCATTTTGTTGTATTTGGTGTATGAACCGTACTCTATAATATGCTACAGTGTTGCAATGTTTGAGTTGTCAGTCATTGTATTCAGAATGCCTGGTTAGTGATCCACAAGATATATGTTATGGAGTAGATTTAGTAATTGGTGTTCAGAATGTTAAGCCTTGCACATTGTTATTCTATAATACAATAAGATCTGCCAATTCTATTAGCTGCCTTGATGACACAGAATGAGAAATATTATACAAGTGGATTTTATCATTAGTGCAGCAAGTCATAGCAAAAGATTCTTATAATTCCAAATAGCAACAATACTCTTACAAGGCAGTATCAACACTCTTTTATTCTGTCTTACTTGCATCTAGCTAATAGCTATACCAGTTTAGGTGCCTGACAATTTAAACGTGCTTAAATGTACAGAAAGATTCAGTAGTCAATAAGGCCAGTTAAATCTAAATTTATTGTTCTCCCTTTTACTTAATGTTATCCCTTTCCCCTTGTTGTCATCTTAACCCACTTATATTAGTGTTTGAATATTTAACCGATCACAATAGATGTTCCTTTGCATCATGACTGAATTGCTGTACTTGTTTGGTTCTAGAAACTATGCACTGCAACTAAAAAGAAGTCGCACACTTCAGGCTGTTGATGGTGTAGAAATTTCTCTGATTACAGGATCATGTTTAGAAATTAATTGACAATTTGCCATCATCCATCAACTTAAATTCAGCTGCTGAGCATCTTATTTGCAACGGCCTGTCTTCTTGGCTGTTCTGAAATGTCCATTCATTTAAACGTGGCATACTAAAACTGAGATTCCTATAAAGATTCATAGTATAGGTTTTGACTTCATCTTTAGTTTTAAGCTTTATAATATGACCAATCTATTCAGGATATTTGCAAGAATTTCATCTGGTGAATGTTTACTGGTTTTATCATGTTCATAACTTATATTACGGAAGCATCTTTATGCTGTTGCTTATATACACGGTTACGGACTATGCGAGTTATATTTGTTGATATTGGAACTGTTGAAACTACTGATAGCTGATATTCAACTAGAATGCTTTTAAAATTTCCTCTGGAGTATGAATGTTAGTTCCCTTAAAGAGGCAATATTGCTTTCAATATTGGCAGTGATTTAGATTTTGTGGCAAATTTAGCTTTATGTTGAGAAAATCTGTGTTAGCTACTTTCTGGACTGACCATTGACTCAAAATGTACTTACTTGTCTATTACTTTTAATTTATTGGCAGAAGTTTTATACTTAGATGTTAGATGTGCATAGTGTTCCCCTGGAAATCTAGGCCTTGTTTAGTCGGCGATTTTTTTTGTGAAATGGTACTGTAGCACTTTCGTTGTTATTTGGCAATTAGTGTCCAATCATAGTCTAATTAGGCTTAAAAGATTCGTCTCGTGAATTTCGTCTAAACTGTGTAATTAGTTTTATTTTTTATTTATATTTAATGCTTCATGCATGCGTCCAAAGATTCGATGTGACGAGGAATCTTGAAAAATTTTGCAAAATTTTGGGAACTAAACAGGCACCTACTGATGTACTAACTGCAACATGCAGGCAATTGAGAGAAGTCGTCTGCAGAATGCTGCAGCTCAGCAGCAGATCCTGTGGACAGAAGATTCTTCCCAATCTGTGGATCCAATAACTCCAGCACAGGCAGAGCAGGGTGTGCCAACAACTGAGGGAGGTCAAGCTGTTGCAAGCCCTGTAACTTCTTTGGAGGATGGCAAGCTGAAGACATCTTCCTCTCCATCTGACTGCTCCTTGCAGGCCACTCCGTCCAAACCAAATGATCCAGCTCTCACAGATCTCATGGAGAAGAAGCTGTCCAACTCGATAGAGCAGATCGAAAAGATGGTAAGGCGAAACCTGAAGAAAACTCCGAAGGCCGCTCAGCCTTCCAAGAGGACGATCCAGAGGCGCATCCTGATGTCCATGCGATGAGTTGAGAAAGCTCTGCTCTGTCATGGTTTCCTCTTGTCTGCTGCTTTCTTAGCGGCTAGTCGTAACCAATCATTATGTCAGTTTTGCCTGAAGGAGGGTGAGGGTTCCTGGTTCTCTGCTTGAGGTCCCACAGGGGTATGCGGCTTGCTAGCTCTCTGCTTGAGGGTACATAGTATTATGGTGACTATGATTTCTCTACGTTTATAGCTGAACTGTGTATAACCTCTCTACAATTTTAAGCACCATGAATAACTGTTACGTGGTCTTTTTAGTTTGAGAAATTAGTAGTTCCTCTGTATAGTTACGGTGTAGAACGGATGTGAGAACGGTGAGACAGGTGCTCTCTACAATTTTAAGCACCATGAATAACTGTTACGTGGTCTTTTTAGTTTGAGAAATTAGTAGTTCCTCTGTATAGTTACGGTGTAGAACGGATGTGAGAACGGTGAGACAGGTGCAGTTATGACTTTGACAGCTTGAGTACTGTTGTTGTTCCTCTATACTGCTGTTGCCGAGTAACATAACAAAATTTTGGCAATCAATAATGATTAATGAATCACCTTAATGATTTCAGTTATGAATATTTGCGACTCTGATTGTATGACTACTATTGTCGAGTAACATAACACAATTTTGGTATTTTATTGTCTCAATACTGCAGAGTGTCTAGATAGCAGCCCGGAAGGTGCTCTATTTAGACAAATTCGGGTAATGATGGCAAACAATTTCGTTTCCTGTTACATTTCAACTTGTCCTAGAACCTGTAATAGGGTAGCCGATTGCTTGGCCAACCATGGTGTAGCAGCCTCTCCTGATGGAGGGGGCATGTGTTCTGGTGCCAGGCACCAAGCTTTGTAACCGAATTGGTCTCCGGCAATTTGCCTGGAGCTGGTGAAGCTCTCTGAGATTCAAAAAAAAAAAAAACTGCAAGATGAGGCATTGCCATATGCTAGCATTGCTTCTTTCTGCAGGTCAGAGTGCGTGTGTTCTTTTTAGAGCCTTTAAATCTCACTAGCTAAAAGCCTGTGCGTTGCTACGGGCAATAAAAGTATGAACAAAATTCATTTGTTACAGCTGTGTTCCGACTTCGCTTTTCGTTGCTTTTTTTTCTTTGTATACACTATCGTTTGAGGAACCCGATGAAGCGATGACAATGGAAAACTTGGAAGGAGCGGAACCCGATGAGGCGACGACAAGCTTGCTCGTAAACGATCGTAAATTTCCAGCCAGGAACAGTGTTTTTCTCTCACACCAAACCAACCAGCAGTAAATAATTCACGATCGTTTACGGTCTCCCGAACAGGCTGCTTGTAAGCAGCTCAACCTTGGAAAACTTGGGCCCCGTTCGCGTGCTCTTTAAACCTGGCTTGATCCGGTTCTTTTTTCATCTGGAACAGTGTTTTCTTCTCACATATTCATCCAGATTCCTCCAAAATTCCTGAAAGCGAACAGGGCCTTGGAAGGAGCGGCGACAGGTATATAGTTTCACCCCAGTGCAGCAATAAGAGAACATGATCAAAATCATTTCTGTGAGCCCATGACTCAGCCATTCGTATCTCCTCTGCAACCGGTTCTGGGGACATCAACCCCTTCGTTGCTGGAAATGAGCATATAAATGGTTGGAGCAAGCAGATCCTGGTATCCATGGACTGCAGACAACGTTCAATTAACAGGGGAAATGACACGAAGAGAAAGAGGAGCACGCAGAGTAACAAGGATTGACTAATGATCTGACAAGTACTCCTACCAAAGATGCAATAATGTATAGACATCTAGAGAGGAGACATTCAGCAGTTTTTCCTTCCCACAATTTCGTCTCCCCTGGCCCCCTCAACAACTATCCGTCACAATGTCATCATACTTCTCCCGTCTAGTATCACCAAATCAAGACCACTTTAGTTTAAGCAAGCAAAATAGACTTTGAGCCAAAAACTAGCAAAACCCAATAACTTAATGAACTAAACCAGAAGGTTTCTTCTGTCTTCTATCATGCTGAGATGAACTATAGTAGATCATTTAACTGTAGACCCAGGCGGCTAGCGATGACCTCTCACTCGCTAGTTTTCTTCACCTTTGATATATAAAGGACCTTCTTCTTGGATGATGGGTTGTTGACAGTTAGCACAAGTTTGCCGGGCTCGCCTACTCTGAAGCTTCCATCATGATCGGTTCTTGTTAATGGGCACCTTCCTTGTCTTCTGCACAATTAGTGGTAGCAGATAAAAAAAATATGGTGGTACCATTACCATATTTTATTAAATACACAGAAGGCAACAATTTCTGTACATAAAAAACAAAGCATGTGTCAGTAGAGTATGAAAGGATTTTGCAAAATGATAACCACATATGTCAGTAGAGTATCGATCGAGTTTGTCGATGAATGGCGCTACCATTAACTGAAATTGGAGGACCATTAAGCATTTTTTGTTTAGTTAATAGAAACAAAGGTATTTCGAAACTTTTAATTCACTGAACATGTACAAAGAGTTTTTACATGGGAAATCAGTATGTTAACCATGTGTATGCCCATATTCACTATATACACCTCAGTTATTGAAATCTTAGAATAACTATATGCATGATTCAGAGTGAATTAGTAATAGCTAAGAACCAGTGAACAAGAAATGAGCTCAACAGATTTACATAAGCATATATGAATGCATATCAGCCTCTGTACTTCCTGCCTATGTCCGGCTCAAACCAACGAAACACGAGCTAAAACTCCTTCCACTTCACCTTGTAGATAAGGAGTGCTACATAGCAGGGCTTAATTACAAATAGTTATGTCAAAAGACATTCAGATTTGGTTAAAGTTTTTAGATCAACACATAAATGTCAATTGATTATCAAACTCAAACAGTAAAAAAGATAGATTATTAATTGTTCCAACAAAATCATTGCATCACAATGCTTCAATTATTGGCAATTGATTGTTGCTTCAGGTCTCAGCTTATGTGGCAAGGTAACATGGACATACCAAAGTTTAGTAAAATCAACTATTAACGGAACGATGTATATAACTCACCGAAAATTTCATTGACATCCTAAATAATTTGTACTACTTTTATGTCTTAGGGCATGTCCGGAACATTTCCTTTTTTAAAAAAAAAATCTCTTAGGGCATGTACAGCCTAGAATTGGAAAATGGTCACTTTAGAAGAATGCAGCTAACTCAGGCTAAGCAAAACAGAAGGATGCAGTGATTTCCCCATGTAAACAGAAGGATGCAGTTTACAGTGAAGGGTACTGCAAGAATATAGGGAAATGGATCTCTTTTCTCAATCTAGTGGAGTTCCTCTTAGTTGAAAAAATATCCATAGCCTGTCTAACTTGATTGTAATAATAGAACATCAGCTCTGTTGGAAAGGCACCATAAAAGTCCAATTCAGTATACTAAATTGCAATTTTCTATCAATAAAAAAACAGCAGAATCAAACCAGAGCTTAACATAAATTATAGCCACAGAAACATCAACTGTCGATGAGCATGCAAAAAAAAAAAAAAAAAGGTTTGGTGCATGAGCATGCAAAAAAAAAAGTCAAGCATGAAGACCATCTCGATGGCCTCCCATGCTAACAAGAAAATGAAACAACATTTATGCATCAAATCATATGTGATCTCTGAATGTGCAGCCCTTGGACATGGTGATAGAAGCCAGAACAACTTTTGGCAGACCCATTTTCAGAGAACTAGTAATTACAACTTGTTGGATCATATGGAAAACAAGAAATGGAGTTGTCTTTGATAATGAAGTCTGCAACCTCAGAATTGGAAGGACATATTCAAAGAGGAGATTGGATTGGTTTGTATCAAAGCCAAGCAAAACCTGAAAATGACCCTAGACCTGTGGCGAGAGAATTTCTCCTAAAGCTTTTTCTTTTTCCCTTTTGAGCTTTGAAAGCTCTGTAACTTGTATATACTTTTCCTTATATGAATATAAAAAATATAGGTTCACCTGCTGACATTTCAAAAAAATGAAGGAAATATGATTTGATCCTTGCCTATCTGACCGGACATATTCACACTTAGAGCATCTCCGACAATAGCCCCTAAAACAAAGCTCCTACTAGAACTTTGAGGGCTTCCTCTACTTTTGAAGGCCTACTTTTCTAAGCTTAACTCTAACGATATGCCTCAAATTAGAGCCACTACTTTTCCAGGACCCACATGGCATTCACGTGACTTTTTTTTTTTTTATGTTTCTCATCTCCTATTCCCCTGCTTACATCACCGCTACACACCGCTAGGGGAGGCCGCGTTGGGGAGTCCTTCCCACGCCGCGGGGAGGAGGTCGTGCCGGGAGAAAGTAGCCACGCTAGGCGAGGGGCCACTGCATCGGGAGCCGATGCCACCACAAAGGACATTGCCGTGCCAGGAAAGGCCAATGCAAAGTAGACTTCAAGCTTAACTCTATATATTACGCCTTGTTCACGGACGGAGTACTAATAGGGAGCAACAAACTATTGAATACTGAATACAGTGCTCTGACTAACCATAACAGCGAGCCCCATGTTTCTTTGAGTAGCACTGCAGGGGCTTCAATTTTGTCTTCTTTATGGAGCATCAACTGTAGGCTCAAGCAGGTGAACAGTTTGCAAAATTCAATCATAAACTGAATCAGCAACGTGTCGTCTTCAGCATAATGATTTTTGGCCTGTTCGCTGGTTGTTTTCTGGGCTGGTTTGGACTGGCTGGTGCTGGTTTATTGTGAGAGAAAAACACTGTTGACTGGCTGGTTTGGGCTGGCTGAAACCAACAAGCGAACAGGCCGTTTGATGCTCATGTAGACATTAAGTCACTTAATTTCTAGCATGTGTTCATTTTGTACACGCGAAAAATTTACCTGTACCAATTCTTGTTTGTTTGGTTTAGCCGAACTGACAGGCCATAATAGATTATCAACAGATGCCACTTATTATAAACTCTCGTCTTGTTCGTTTGAGCTTGTTTGGCTGATAAGTCATGGCTGAAAGTACTGTTGGTTGATTTGTTGTGAGAGAAAAATACTGTTCGTTGGCTGAAAAAGTACGGCTTATAAGCCAAACAAGCCCAAACGAATGGGGCGTCTATTGTGGCATTTTTTTTCTTACTCTTTCCAGGTCGTTCACTTTTGCTGTGGTTCAAATGATTTTAGCGTGTTATTGACAGAAACTTTAGAATCTTTTGGGATCTCATTCAACCGAAGCTAGTATACCTGTTAATTTTGCATTGCAGTTGGCAAGTTGTTTGCATCTTAAATATTTAACAAAGCCATCTATGATGAAGCTGTTTAAGTTCCGATTATGCTACATTATAGATATGGCCTGAAATCGCTGATATCCAAGGAAGAGAAGAAGGGAAGGGAGGCCATTGCGCATTTCAGTTTCTATATCTAGCCACTTCCATTTTCTTTGTGCATAATTTTGAAGGAGGTGAAGAAGGAACTAAGCCAGGAGAGTGAGAGATTCCAGCAACCACTGAATGGAATAGGTAGCCAAGTTTCCTTTCTGCACTTTTCTTTTGCTACATGATTGCTCTGAACTAAGGCCCTGTTCGGCTGGCTGGAAAAACGGCTGATGCTGATTTGTTGTGAGAAAAAAATACTGTTATTTCGCTGAAACGGTTCGGCTGATAAGTTCAATGAGCTCTAAACTTAATTAAATTTAACACAGGAGGCAAAATTAATTTGCTATATGGATTGCTCTAAACTAAATTATTTTTTCATGACCTGTTCATGATCAGTGGTTTAGAAAGCGAGGCTAGCCATACTGTTGTCAGGTGCCCTGTTGCAAGATCTCTGCCTGGCGTCCAAAAAAACAGTTAGACACTCTGGCAGAACCGTCTAATGTAATGTCTCCCACGAGTGCTCGTCTTTCATTAGACACTAAGCACTTAGGGAAGAACATTAAATTACTCGGTTCCGTCGGGCACACCCCAAGGGAGAATCCGAAAATCCACGTTTTTGCCATTAGGATCATAAATGAGTGAATAAAACTTACAGCATTTTTAACCATTTCTTACATCACTTTACATGTACATCAGAGTATAACATTTATTATTATAACAGCAGAATGTAATCATATTATCATAGTTATGAATAATTTAATGTAACAGCGGAATATAAACATGTGATCAGAATTACAACGGAAATAAATATCTATACATGACATGATGAAGCATTGATAAATAACTAGGACAACATATTATAAAACTTTCTTTTATAAAAACATTTAGTAAGAGTTATAAATAAAAACTACGATCGCAGCGTAAAGGAATCCTCGCTGAGCCTACCAAGAGGTATCCACACACAAAGGTCAGCTCTAGCATCCACCTGTCACCTGCAACAGGGAGAATAAAACCCTGAGTACTCAATTGTACTCAGCAAGACTTACCCAACAGGAGAAAAGAAAAGACTCCAAGGATATGCAAGACTAACTGGCTTGTGGGTTTATTGCATTTGCAGGAAGCATTACTAAGCATGCGTCATTATATTCGATTTTTATTAATAGCCGCATTGGTTCATTAACTAACCATTCTATGTAAGCACATGTACTACTTTCAAGCAGGTGGTAAGCAATCAGATTTCCTCTTTTCATTTCATCTTTCATCTTTCAGTTCTTACTACGGAGCTAGGCCGTAGACAAGCCGTACCGAATTTCCCGGCGATTAGTGAACCAATGCCCCCAGCTGGGTACCCCGAAAACACACGCCCCGCTGAAAGGTCCTTGTTTAGTTTTGGTAATTGAGTGACAACTTAGGTGGACTAATTGTGTTTATGTGAGATACACAGGTGATTAGTCCACAGGTACATGTGTGTGAGCAACATATGCCATGAAGGTGAAAATGGCTTGGAGATGTTGCAAAGCTCACACATATGATGATGAAGGAGCTTAAATGCACATGAGACATGACATTAAGTCATGTGATCAAGGTGGAGAAGATCAAGACAAGACTTGGCTTGATGGACCGGTTGCAAGCGTGAAGGGCAAGTCGAAGGCTTTGGAGTGATGGACCGCGTGGCGGTGAAGCTTGAGCAAGACTTGGCGCCGATGGACGGTAGCAACGGTGAAGAGCAAGTAAAGTCAAGATCGATGAACCAATATGATCATGTGATGATATGAAGTGGATCATATCATTGTTGATCGTGTTGGTGCATGTGTTGCATCGACATTGAAGGAGATGGAATGGAATGCGCAAGGCAAAGGTATAACCTAGGGCATTTTATTTCACCGGTCATAGGTGTGTAGAGAAGTTTATGACCGGGTTTAGGATAGATGGCCGTACTATCAAGAGGGGCAAACTTGTTTGCATATCGGTCATCTAGTGCCACTCGAGTGATCTAACTTTGCATTGTCGCTAGGATCGAGTGGCGTGGCAAGTTGAGTGGCTAACATCCTTTAGGAAATAATTGTGAAAATGCTAACACACATACACATGGTGGTGTACACTTGGTGGTATTGGCACATTTACAAAGGAGGTGGTGTTCGCAAGTTCGGCGGGATTCGGCGCTTTCGGGAAAATGGAATGCCTATTTTCTATTGCGCCGGATGCAAATTCTTGTGGTTGGCTCATTGGAGCAAGGGTGAAGAAGTTAGAAGTGAAAACGCGTTGGTCGCGAAGACACTGGTGTCGGTCAACTGACCGGACGCTGGGTCTAAAAGCACCGGATGCTGGCAGGCTGCGTCCGGTCAGGCTATCGTACGATGACGCAGAAGCTGGAATGTGACCGGACGCTGGCTGCGTCCGATCAAGTGTGACCGGACGCGTCCGGTCGAGGTCGGTACCTTACTGGAAACGACCGGACGCTGGGGGTTCAGCGTCCGGTCAGTTGGAAGCTGCTGCGTCCGGTCAAGTCAAGTGACCGTTGGAACCGGGACATGTGGCCGTCTGCGGGCGACCGGACGCTGAGGTCCAGTGTCCGGTCAACACGACCGGAGCGTCCGGTCGGCCCGACCGTTGCCCAGTGAAGGGGTAACGGCTAGTTTAGCCCTTGGGGCTATAAATAGAAGTGGCCTTCGGCCATGGTTGGTGCTGAGCACCTCAAGAGACTTAGTGTCCATGCTTGTGAGTGCTTGGGAGCCCTCCATCACACATATACTTGATAGTGATCATTCGATTGTGTGAGTGAGCGATTCTAGTGCGATTACATCGTGAGGTTGCATCGAGTGGCACTAGGTGATCGAGTTGCAAGCCGGTGGTGCTTGTTACTCTTGGAGGTTGCCACCTCCTAGATGGCTTGGTGGTGGTCTCCGTCGAAGCACGCAAGAAGCTTGTGCGGCGCTCCGGAGAAGTGCTTGTGAGGGGTATTGTGCTCGCCCCGCGGGAGCCGCGAAGAGCAACTCTAGTAAAGCGTGTCATTGAGCTACCCTCACTCAAAGGGTAGGTTCTTGCGGCGCCCGACGTGCGGGCTTAGCGGGTGATGCTAATTAGCCGCCGAACCACCAAGTGAGCGGTCGACACAATGGGGACTAGCGTGTTGGCAAACACGTGAACCTCGGGAGAAAAATCATCGTGTCAACCTTGTTCTTCCCGTTGGTTTGCATCCCCATTACACAAGCTTGTAATTACTTTTATACATATTAAGCTTGTGTAGTTGCTCTTGTAATTAGATAGCTTGTGTAGCTTGCTAATTACCTTCTTGCTTGTGTAGCATAGAAGTAGCTCCCTTGCGTGGCTAATTTGGTTTTAGTAACCTTGTTAGTCACATTGCTTAGTTTGTGTAGCTAAGTATTTGCGCTCTCTAATTAGGCATTGGTTGCCTTGTTATTGAGCATTGCTAGTGAGCTTAGTTAGCTTTGTGCTTTTGCTTACTAGCATGTGTAGGAGCTCCCTTGTTGCTTAAAGTACTAGAGGCATAGGTTTGTGTGACCTTGCTCCTAGCATTGGTTAGGTGAGCTCTAGCTAGCCTGGCACCTTTGTTGCTTGATTAGTATCTTTGGAAGGTGCTAGAGAACATATATAAAGGGGTGTAGTCTTGGCTAGACCGATTGTTTTAATTCTGCATTTATATCGGTTAGCCGACGCGATTAATTTTAGAAAAAGACTATTCACCCCCCCTCTAGTCCGCCATCTCAACCCTTCACCCGCTTGTACCCAAGACACAAGTAGGACCAACTCATCACCCTCCTGTCCTAGGGTCCTAGGTTCCCGTCCAAACTAGGACTCCAAGCCCTCGCCCCTGAGTCCCAGACTCAGTGCGGTGCAAGGACCTCCTTCACTAAAAAGAAACCCTAACAATCGGTCCAGAAAGAGCCAGAACCCACGACAAGAGAGCAACAAGTCTTCTAAGCGTCCATACCCAAGTATGTGCTCGGGATAATAAGTCTGTGACTTGCCTAGAGTCTTATGCAATGATCGGTCCTTAACCGACACGGACAGGGAAAGCAGTGTAACCAAGCTATGCCCCGTGTCCACGGCGACACAACCTCTTACACCCACCAATACCCAAACCATATCCCTGCCCGGTCACTATTTTTCTTTCCACCATTTATATATTCCAAGTGATAATAATCCAATAATATATTTCCTATCTCTCGCGAGTGACAGGCAATCACTCGACTTCTACCGGAGTCCTGTAGCATAGCATTCTACACGACCCTGTCATACTAGTAAGACTTATAGAATAAAGATATATATATGCAAGTGGGTTTCATTCAACTCCTTAAACTTAATGCACAACTATAATTTAAACTACAGAAAGTAGGGGTTATACACCGGGGCTTGCCTGGGTAAAATATAACCAAAAGTTAGTATTTGCATCGTCAGATCAGCCACCATCATCTGAATAGAAAGCCCATTGCATCATCTCCTGAAGAGAATACCATCTGTAGATTCCCAATCATCTTTTAATTGATCTGTTGATCCATCATCGTACCATATGATATGCATTGATGCAAATGCATATATGTAAATAATCAACGATAGCCAAAACGCTTCAAAATCCGATCACGCCTCACAAGCTAACGAGATAACTCCATAATAGGGCATCATTATCTATTTAGCAAACTAATTATTCTGGGGCTATAAAAATTATAGTGAGTACCTAATATTGATAGGAGCCTACTGTACAAATTTCAGATTCAATAATATTACTAATTTATCATGGACATTCCTATAAGTTTATATTTTACAATATTAAGTACCTTAAATTAATTATATAGCTTCCAAGAATATTATCACCCTATGTGAACAAACTATACTAATAGGTAGATCATGATTTTAGGAGACTAACAAAATTGGTTTCATAATTTTTGGATCCCTATACTATTTTATATTGATTTTACAAATTTACCTCTGAAACTAAATTAGCTAAATGTTCTCTAGAACAAAAAGGGCCGACAGTGGCAAAGCGGCCCAGCAGTGGCGATAACCACGCGGGCGGCCCAGGCACACAGACATCTAGCCGGCCCGAGCATGGGGCGAACGGTCAGCGGCCCAATGACGGCCCGACGGATGCGTGGCCTAGGCACACCGCACAGCCCAGGCCTGCCAAGTGGCGCGACGAGCCCGGCTGGCGCGCGAGCGGCTGTCGATGTTTCACCACCGATAGCCTGCCACAGGGGTACCCAGGACAGTTGTTCGGGCTTCGATGAATAGTGGAACTCGGTGGTTACGCAAAGAGACTCACGATTTGTATTGGTTCGGGCCCTCGACTTGGTCGAGTAATAACCTTACGTCTAGTTCGGCGTTAGCCTGTTTGCGTTGTATTGCTTTGAGTATCGGATATGTTCAGTCTTGTCGTTTACAAGGGATATCCTCACCAGCCCTTTATAGTCCAGGTGCTGAGAAGAGTTGTTTGTGTTCTACTCGGATACAAGGTCAGAGTCCTAAGCTATGCTTCGGGCGCCTTTCCTTGTATAGTCCGAATTGGAGTTTTGGTTTTGCACGTTGCTTTGCTCCGTGTTCTTCTTGGCGATTGGGCTGTGGGCCTTATTTCCAAGGCCCACTTCCCTATAGTACGGTCTATGGGGGCCCATAGGGTTCCCCATCGACAAGCCTCCGAGCATTTTATGATTGAGCCTCAAGGGCCGAGTTGTTGTAGACTTGATCCGGGTTCTTCTTGAAGTGAAATCTTGAGATGGTCTTCTTTCATTCCTCTTCTGACTGATGTGCACCTTTGCTAAAAAAAAGTGCACTCAGTGAGTGCAGCCCCTGAGCCTCAGCTGTTTTGCACAAAAAGCTAGAGGGTCTTTCTGTCTTGATGTCCTCCGAGTTCTTTTCCTTAGAGTGCAGCGAGTGCAATTTTATTGCACTCATTGAGTGTAGCCCCCGAGCCTCTTGTTTTTTGGTACAAAAAGCTGGAGGGTCAAAAAATTAAAAATGTGCTTTTCTGTGGTGGGTACTTGTAGCCCCCGAGCCTTCTCCGAGTTCTTTTCTTTCGAAAAGAAATCGGATGAAGGGTCTTGATGTGTTGTCATTTGTTGTAGTCTTGAGTTCTTGTATTATTGGTCCTTCGTCTTTAAATCCGAGCCCCCGGGCGTAGTTGAAGCGAATGCCGAACCCCCGAGCTTAGTGTTTGACTAAGCCGTGATGTTCTTCTGAGTTGTTTTTATTTATCCAGGTCGTTTCTAGACTTCTCTGGTTCTTGATGTACCTCTTCCAGGTTGTTTGCACTTCATCCAGGTTCTTTCTGAACTTGTATGTACCTTATCCGGGTTGTTTTCTGATCACTCCAGGTTCTTTTTTGTCTTGATTTCTGTTCCCAACTTGTCTGGGTTGTTTTTCTTCAATATGGGTTCTTTCTGATCTTGACTTGATCTCTGTCTCTCCTTGTTGGGGTTCTTTTCTGATCAATCCGGGTTCTTTCTAAGCTTGTCTTGGTTCTTACCGCACCTTGTCAGGGTTCTTTTTTGATCAAACCAGTTTGTTTCTTGACTTATCTGAGTAAAGTAGCTCTCAGGAGCGTGTTTTTCCTGATCTCATGGTACAGATGTAGCTTTCCTTCTTTGTTGGTTGTGGTTCCGCCTTGAGTAGGAAATTCTTTCTTCAATTCTTTCCTCATTTGTAGATATGCTGGTGTGTGAGGTTGAGTAGCCCCCGGGCTTTTGTATACTTGATAACTTTCGTGTTGGCAGTTAGAAGAGTTCTTGTGATGTGGCTTCCATGCTTGCTCTATCTGCCTGTGGAGGGTTGCAACCTCGAATTCCACCAGGTTCTTTGCTGCCACTCTAGAATGATCTCCTTTGCTTTCTTCATTGAATTTATCAGATCTTGTACTCTGTTGTAATCCCAGTATCTTCTTGATCAGAGGAATAAAAGATTATATTGTCTGAGTTGTTGTTTGACTTGTTTGGAGATGTGTCCGAGCTCTTTTTGTTTTGGTTGCCTCTGTGTAAACGTACCCGACTTGTAGTATATTATTTTCTCAATAACTTTCTTGTGAACGGATTGATAGCCGTTGTGGTGTGAACGGACCGTTGCTCTTCTCTGGTGCGTACTGTAATTATTGCTATAACGGTAACCTTGAACCCCTTTCATTGCTTTAATATATCTTGGGCTCTTTCTCTTATTTTTTGAGTTGTTTCCTTTCTCTTTCAGCTCTTGTTAAAGAGAAAGAGGTCTAGATGAAGGAGAGGGAGGAGATGGTCAATACCCTCCGTACCTCCGAAAATAATGCTGAATCTGTAAGTACCCTTGCTGATTCAAAACTGCAAGAGGCTTAGGATTTATTTGCCCAGGCGAATCTGATGAGAGCTGGTGCTGATCGTGATATTGTTCAGGCAATGAAGTCAGTACAAGACTTGTAGGGGAGGTTGAAGGCTGCCCATGAGCAATTTCGGGCTCTTTATGCTGTAGTCGCTCCAATCATTACTTCAGTCTATTGGTGAGAAGACAGAGATCTGGGCCTTGGAGGCATAGTACCAGTGCTTTCTTCCTGGTTTTTTGATTTTGTAAAGGGTGGCTTTCACCGATGCATCAATAATGTGGTTTCATATGTTCGGGTTGTTGCCCCTGATACCCCTCTTGAACAGATTACTGAAGCTTCTGTAATGGTTGAGTTTTCAAGACAGTGGGAGGAGGCCAAAGTAGAGCTTAGCGGTCTATCAGACCAAATTCTTGATCAAATGAATGTACTTCCTCCTTCTCCTCCGTCTTCTTGAACAGATGTGAAAAGTCAACTTTCTTATGATGTCCTTGTAGTATACTTTGTCTCTGAGTTTTTAAGATGTGAGCAGGCTTCATCCTGTCTTTATTTTCTTTAGATTTGTCTTTGAATGATATGGACAGGTCTCGCCCTGTC
This sequence comes from Miscanthus floridulus, assembly GCF_019320115.1. Taxonomy (NCBI): domain Eukaryota; kingdom Viridiplantae; phylum Streptophyta; class Magnoliopsida; order Poales; family Poaceae; genus Miscanthus; species Miscanthus floridulus. The sequence goes on along the minus strand of NC_089587.1, from coordinate 174,098,655 downwards.
TTTCCTTGTGCCTTTTTCGTGCTTTGCCATAGCTTGTTTCCTCTTGGCGATGTAATAGAGTTGAAGGAGTTGATTATGCTTCTCTTGGGGTAATCAACCGATTTGTATTGTAGATCTACGTCATTCTTGGGGCGGGGTAGTTCTGAGGGTAAGCTCCTGAGTTTGTACTTGTTACTTGTGCCTACTTTTGGGGCGAAGTGGTCAACCATACTGCTCTTGGAGTAAATGGCCGAGTTGTTTTTTGCTAATTGTTCTGCTTTTGGGGTGAAGTAGTCGCTTGACTGAGTTGTAGAGTTGATTGTGCTTATTCTTTGTGTGGAGTGCTTGATTATACTGCTCTTGGTGTCGGCGACCAAGTTGTTGGAGTGCCTGTGCCGCTCCTTTGGCAAAGTAGTCGATCGTACCGCTCTTGGGGTAGGTGACCAGGTTGTTGGAGTGCTTGTGCCGCTCCTTGGGCGAAGTAGTCGATCGTACCGCTCTTGGGGTAGGTGATCGAGTTGTTGGAGTGTTTGTGCCCCTCCTTGGGCAAAGTAGTCGATCGTACCGCTCTTGGGGTAGGCGACCGAGTTGTTGGAGTGCTTGTGCCCCTCCTTGGGCGAAGTAGTCAATCGTACTGCTCTTGGGGTAGGCGACCGAGTTGTTTTTGTAGATAGCGCCGCTTGTTGGGTGTAGTAAACGATCGTACCAGCTCTTGGGGTAAGCGATCGGACCCGTATAGCACAACCGTTTCCGGGTTGACTGTTTGCAGGGTAAGTAAGCAATCGTACCAGCTCTTGGGGTAAGTGATTGCGCCTGTTTAGCAACAACCGTTTCCAGGTTGAGCTGTTGCAAGGCTACCCCTTTTTCCCCAACCTGATTATGGGTTGGTTCAGTCTGTTGGATAGGGCTGTCAGTCAAACCATCTCCATATGGTTGAGTGACAAAAATTGCCCATGTAGCGCAACCGTTTCCGGGTTGGCTGTTAACAGGGAAGCCCCTTTTTCCCCAACCTGATTACGGGTTGGTTCTGTCCTGTTGGACAGGGCTTATATTTGAAGTCATTCTTCTTGAAGAATTTCTGCTTCATTTCTCTTGAAGCTTGAGTACAATATGTTGTACTAATTGTAGAATTTTTGAGTTGGCTGATATGCCAAGTATTCTTCACTGGTATTTCATCTGGAGTCATCAACTCGTATGTGCCGGGTCCTGTTGCGTTTTTCACAATGAAGGGTCCTTCCCATGGACTGAGTAGTTTGTGTCATCCATCTTTCTTCTGGATTAGTCGTAATACTGAGTCCAATAGCTTTAGTGATCAGGGCTGAGTACTTTTGTCATAATGTCTTCGTAGTCCTTGTAGATATCTTGCATTTTGGATTATTGCACTATCTCTTATTTCTTCTATTGAATCAATTTCTAACCGCCTTGTTTCTTCGGCTTCGCCTTCTTTGTACTGTTCTATTCTTGGAGATAGCCATATCAAATCAGCTGGTAGTATTGCTTCTGATCCATAGACCAAAAAGAAAGGTGAGTATCCGGTGGCTCTACTGATCTAGGTTCTTAGATCCCATACTACTTTTGGTAGTTCTTCGATCCATTTTCCACCATAATCTTTCAAATCTTCATATAATCTTGGTTTTAAGCCTTGTAATATGAGTCCATTTGCTCTTTTAACTTGTCCATTGGCCTGTGGGTGTGCTACTGATGCAAAGTCGATTTCTATCCCACAATCTCTTGCCCAGTATTGGAATTCCCTTGCTGTAATTGGTGAACCAAGATCTGTGATTATTCTGTTGGGCATGCCGAACCTATGCATGATGTCTTGTATGAATTCCACTGCCTTTTCTGCACTGTATTTGACCAAAGGTTTGTATTCAATCCACTTTGTAAATTTGTCGATTGCCACAAATATGTATTCAAAGCCTCCTTTTGCTTTTTTGATTGGTCCGACTTGATCCAGCCCCCAGCATGAGAACGGCCAAGCTGGTGGTATGCATATCAAATTATGAGCGGGCACGTGTGATTGCCTAGCAAACATTTGGCAATTCTTGCATGTTTTGATGAGCTCTTCTGCATCCTTGAGTGCTGTTGGCCAATAGAACCCGGTTCTGAATGCTTTGCCGACCAGTGTCCTAGAGGATGCATGATTTCCACAACATCCTAAATGGATTTCATCCAAGATTTCCTTTCCTTTATCTGTTGGAACACATTTAAGTAGTACTCTAGATGATGATGCTCTTTTGTATAGTTTGTCTCCCACTAGAACATAGTTTTTGCTTCTTCGTATAACCCGGGTTGCTTCTGCTTTGTCTTCGGGTAGTTTCTTCTCTTTGATAAAATCAATGTATGTTTGTCTCCAATCATTTTGTATGACCATGATATATCTTGATTGGTCTGGTTCTTCTGCTTGATCTATTTCCATTGGATCTGTTGTCTCCTTCTCCTTTTCTGTGTTCTCGGGTTGTTTGATAGATGGGGCTGTGAGTTCTTCTACAAATATACCAGGTGGTACTTTTGCTCTATCTGATCCTAGTTTGGCTAGCACATCTACTGCAACGTTGGAATCCCTTAGTACATGATGGATTTCGAGTTCTTGGAAAATTTTCTCCAATTTTCTGACTTCTGCACAGTATGCATCCATATTGTCTTTTGTACAATCCCAATCCTTGTTGACTTGATTGATTACTACAGCTGAATCACCGTAGACAAGTAGCCTTTTGATCCCAAGTGAGCTTGCAACTCTTAGACCATGTATTAATGCTTCATATTCTACTTCATTGTTAGTTGCCTGCCAAAGTATTTGTAGTACATACTTTAACTGTCTTCCTTCTGGTGATATGAATAGCACTCCTGCTCCGGCTCCTCCTAACTTTAGGGAACCGTCAAAATACATTTTCCAATGATCAAGTATTGGTTCGGGCTCTTTTTGACTGATTTCTGTCCATTCAGCAATGAAGTCGGATAATGCTTGAGATTTGATTGCTTTTCTTGGTTTGAAGTCTAGGTTGAGAGCACCGAGTTCTACTGCCCATTTTGATATCCAACCTGTTGCATCTTTGTTGCGTAGAATGTCTTGAAGTGGAAAATTGGTTACCACTATAATCTTGTGTTCATAAAAATAATGTTAAAGCTTTCTTGATGATATCAACACTGCATAAAGTAGTTTTTGCACGTGTGGGTATCTCACTTTTGATTCTGTTAGTACTTTGCTTATGTAATAGACTAGTCTCTGCACTTTGTATGCGTGTCTAGGTTCTTCTCTCTCAACCACAATTGCTGTGCTGACAACGTTCTTGGTTGCTGTAATGTATAGCATCATGTCCTCTTTGCCTTTTGGTGGTGTCATTACTGGTGATGATGCCAAGTATTCTTTTAACTTTTGGAATGCTTCTTCTGCCTCTTCTGTCCATTCAAAATTTTCTGCCTTTTTCAATAATTTGAAAAAAGGTAGCCCTTTTTCTCCTAGTCGGGAGATGAATCTGTTGAGTGCTGCCATGCATCCTGTAACGTTCTGTATATCTTTAACTTTCTTTGAAGGTTTCATATCCATGGTGGCTTTAACCTGCTTTGTACTTGCTTCAATTCCTCGGTTGCTGACTAGAAATCCGAGTAGTTGTCCTGATGGGACCCCAAAAACACACTTTGTGGGGTTTAGCTTCCACTGCCATGCTTTTAGATTCTTGAAAGTCTCCTCGAGGTCTTCTAGCAATGATCCGGGTTCTTTTGTCTTGATTACTACATCGTCAATGTATGCTTCTGCATTCCTTCTGACTTGATTCCCCAAACAAGTTTGAATTGCTCTTTGATATGTTGCTCCTTCATTCTTTAGCCCAAAAGGCATCGATTTGTAGCAATATACCCCAAATGGTGTAATGAACGATGTCTTGCTTTGGTCTTCTTCTCTTAGAGATATTTGATGATAGCCTGAATAGCAATCCAGAAAGGATAATAAAACTAATCCTATTGTTGAGTCGATGATTTGATCAATCCTTGGAGGAACATATGGATCTTTTGAGCAATGTTTGTTGAGGTCTGTGTAGTCAATGCACATGCACCATTCTTTTGAATTCTTCTTCTCAACTAGTACCGGGTTGGCAAGCCAATCCGGGTTGATTATTTCTCTGATGAATCCCGCTGCCATGAGCTTGGTGATCTCTTTTTTGACTGCTGCTTTTCTGTCTGGAGCGAATCTTCGTAGTTTCTGCTTAACGGGTTTGGACCCTTTGTTCACATCAATTATGTGCTTAGCCAACTTTCTTGGGACCCCTGGCATGTCGACCGGCTTCCAAGCGAAGATATCTTTGTTGTCCCAAAGAAAGTTGGTGAGCGCGAGTTCCTATTTGGGATCGAGATTTGCACTGATGATCGCCGTCTTTTTCGGGTCACCAGTCAATAAGTCAATAGTCTTGGTAGCGGCTTCTTTTGGTGGTGCAAAGTTGCTTGGCTTCTTAGCCGGTATTTGAATCTCATCCGGGTTCATTTCGTTGGCTAGTATTGCAATCTCCTTTCCTTCCTTTATGTCTTGTAATCTTTTGGATATTTGTACTGCTTGTACATCGCAATCATGTGCTTTCTTTAGATCTCCTTTCAATGATAATACGCCCTTTGTTGTTGGCATCTTGAGTAGTAAGTATGGATAGTGTGGCACTGCCATGTATTTTGTTAAAGCTGGTCTCCCAAGTATTGCGTGGTAGCATGATTCAAAGTCTACAACTTCGAATTTAATGAATTCTGTCCTGTATTTGTCTGGTGTACCAAAGGTGACTGGTAGGGTTATCTGTCCAAGTGGCATAGCTGCTCTACCGGGTACTATTCCATAGAATGGTGTGCTTGTTGGTGTCATTAGTCCTTCACAATCCAGATTCATCCTTCTGAGAGTATCTACGAAAATTATGTTGAGCCCGGCTCCTCCGTCGATGAGTACTTTAGTTACTACCACTCCTGCGATAGTTGGACCCAGTACCAATGGGTAGCATCCTACGTTTGCTGCACTGGTCCATTGGTCTTCTCTTGTGAAGTGAATGGGGTATTCTGACCAATCTAGATACCTTGGGGTGGCTGGTTCAGCTGCCATGATGGCTCTGTGAGCTAATTTCTCTTGCCTTTTACTTCGTGTGTTAGGAACACCTGAGAATATTACTGCTAATTGACATTGGGGTTCTTGATAATCCCCTTCAGCTTTCTTTTCCTCCTTCTTGGATTCTTCTTGCTTTTACTCCGAGTTGTTTTGATTCATGTTTTCTCTCTTCATGAATTACCGCTGAAAAGTGCTGCATTCAACTAACTTGTGTCTGGTTCCTGGGTGTATGTGACATGGCATGTTCTCTATGTTTTCCAGTGCTCTTCCTTGGTAGTTGTTGCTCCGATAGTTGCTATTACTGTTGTACCCACTGTTGTTACTGTTGTTGTTATTGTTGTAGTTGCCATTGTAATTGCCACCGTTGCTGTTGTCATTGTATCTTCTCTTGTTATCTGTGGTTGCCACCATGTTGTCCTACCTCAGCCTTTTGTCTTGCTGTCTGTAATCAGTTCTTCTATTTTCTGGGTTGTCCCTAGCAAACCGATGCCGGGTTCTTTCTTCTGATGAAATCAGCTTTTCAACAACCCTCTTGAAATCTTCATTTGTTCTTGGGTTCTCATTGAAATAGTCTTTGTATTGCCAATTTGCTAAGATTCCTTCTACAAAGGCTTCTATCACTTCTCTGTCGGTAATGTCGTGGACTTGAGCCCTGAATTCTCTAAATCTTCTATAGTATTCCCTTAGACTTTCTCCTCTCCTTTGCCTTACTCCTTTCAACTCGGCTGCGGTCATTGGATGGGTAATAATGCCTGCAAAGTTGTTGCAGAAAGCTTCTTGCAAGTCTTCCCAATATCTAATTGATCTTGGCCTCAATTTGTCAAACCATTATAGTGGCATTGCCTCGAGGGCCATTAGGAAAAATAGAGCCTTAATGTCGTCATCTCCTTCGGCTAACTCAATAGATTGGGAATAAACTCTTAGCCATTGTCTTGGTTCTACTTTGCCATCATACTTGGAATGATTTGCTGGTTTAAATTTGTGTGGTAGCTTCAATGTTTGTAGTCTTCCTACGAAACAAGGGAATCTATCGTATGGTTCTGTTCCTCCGTAGTCTGGCGATCTTGCCCTTCTGTAATAAGACCTGTCTTCTTTTAACTCGAATTCTTCGTAGTCATCTTCTTTGTCAAATCTTCTTGATATTTCTTGGTAGTGTTGGCTCAATTCTGGTTTGCCTCTTTCTTGTTGCTTTGAGTAATGTTTCTGCCTTCCATTAACATCAGCACGCTCTACTAGTCCCAGCCTTTGAAAACTTGATTTTTTGGGTGGTTGCTCTCCTTGTGGCTCCTGTGGAACTTCTTTGCCGGGTTGTTTTTCTGATCCCCTGACTTCTTCCTTCTGATCTTCCTTTGTTTTTCTGTTATTCGTGAGGGTGTGCAACTCCTTTGTTAATTCTTCAATTCTTTCCCTTTTTGTACTTTTTGCGGCTTCTCTTTTTGCCTTCTTTCCGTTGTATTCCGTTAGTTCTGCCTTATATTTATTCTATATTTGCTTCCTTTGTTTAGCCCTGTTCCTTCTTCTAGCCTTCAATTTATTCTTCTTTAGTCTTGCTAGCCTTTGCTCATCATTTTGGCTGTTGTCGCTTTTCCCATCCGGCGAGATGTTGCCTTCTGATTCGTCTGAAGATTTTATATCTGGTATCTGCGGTGGTTCCAAAGGTTGTTCTAACTGCTCCACCATGTATACAGTGTACTTCTTCCGAGCTCTTCTTGTACGGTACTTCATCCTTCGTTTGGTTGAGCTGCCGGTAGTTTCTGAGCTGGATCCGAGTTCTTTTCCCTCTTGATAAGGTAATTCTTCAATGTACGTGCTAGTCTGGGCTTTGCTCGAGGTGAAAGAACCTAGCCAACGCACCACATAGCCTTGTGGGGTAACTGTCATGATCATCCCTTCTTGTGCTCCCTCCAGGAGTATTTTTCTTGCTGAGTTCATTTTGTCTTGGGTAAAGTGTTGGTAGATTGATGCCGTGTTGTATAGTCCGTACATTCCCGAGTTCTTTTTGGAGTTGTACGGGTTGTATTCCTTCACGATCATTGTTGTGTCTTCAAGTCCAATTAGGTGTGGCTCCTTTGTTTTGAAAATTGCATCTAAATTGGGGTTGTGCTCCATCTCCTTATCCGAGTTGGAGTCATGCTCCATCTTCTTGTCCGAGTCAGAATTGTGCTCCATCTTCTTGTCTGAGTCGGAATTGTGCTTCATCTCCTTGTCCAAGTCAGAGTCGTACTCCATCTCCTTCTTAGAATCAGTTTCATATCTACTTTCTTCTCCTTTTCGAGTTGGATTTGAAGTCAAAAGTTTCATCATTTTTCGGCGAGTTCTTGCTCGATGGGATTGTTCTTGTCATCGAATTCTTTTTCTTCTCAGAGATGGGTACGCAGCTTGCCATTGCCGCCTGCCTCGCAGATCCAGGATCCAAAGACGAAGGTTGTTCCCGCCAAATAAGGCATCTTGAGGTCGAGGTCCACCGAGCTCTCGAGAAAAAATTTGTTGAAAGCCCCTACCTGGCACGCCAGCTGTCGATGTTTTACCACCGATAGCCTACCACGGGGGTACCCGGGATAGTTGTTCAGGCTTCGGCAAATAGTGGAACTCGGCGGTTACGCAAAGAGACTCACGATTTATACTGGTTCGGGCCCTCGACTTGGTCGAGTAATGACCTTACGTCTAGTTCGGCGTTAGCCTGTTTGCGTTGTATTGCTTTGAGTATCGGGTATGTTCAGTCTTGTCATTTACAAGGGATATCCTCACCAGCCCTTTATAGTCCAGGTGCTGAGAAGAGTTGTTTGTGTTCTACTCGGATACAAGGTCAGAGTCCTAAGCTATGCTTCGGGTGCCTTTCCTTGTATAGTCCGAATTAGAGTTTTGGTCTTGCACGTTGCTTTGCTCCATGTTCTTCTTGGCGATTGGGCTGTGGGCCTTGTTTCCAAGGCCCACTTCCCTATAGTACGGTCTATGGGGGGCCCGTAGGGTTCCCCATCGACAGCGGCCCACCAGTCGGTCCACGCGGCCAAGGCAGCCTAGGCGGGCGATCACAAGCCGGCCCAGCGCAGGCAGGAGGCGCGGTACATTTGCGAATCGATCCTTGAGCTTCTAATAAATCACCCCGCCGTACAATCAGCACTATTCCTATGGGTCACGTATTCGCAGTAAGAACCGTGTATAAATTTTTGTCTTGGATTCTCACCCATCTCACCTTCCTTCCCTTTTTAGGAGCAGAGCGCATGGAGTAGAGGAGCTAAGGAGCTTCGACAAGTGGGGGAGTTGCTGCGGTCACGACGGCCGGCGAGGGCGGCTCCACGGCACCGATGGCAGAGCATGGGCGTGCGGGGCACGGGAGGCGAGGCGGCGATGGTGCAGCGCTGGCAGGGCATCTCCGGGTGGTAGGCGGCGTGGGAGGGGATGAGCAGCGGTCGTTGCGGGATCGGGGTCCGACGTGCTCGCGTGACTGAGGGGCGCGGCACGTGCGAGGGATGTAGGGCAACAGCTGCGGTGGCTCCGGTGCAGACGGCGCGGGAGGGGTAGAAACGTGGCAGGGACTCAGGCGGACAGGGCCACTGGTTGCTGCTCTAGCGCGGCCACGGAGGCACACGCGCGTGTGGGGAATCTGAGCGATGGGGCGGCGTGGGGAGACATGCGGCTGCAACCAGACTTGCTTGGCCATAGCACGGACCGAAGCAGAGGGGGTGCCATGGGGTAGGGCAGTGGGTCTAGTGTGAACCGGGGCTCGGTGGGGCGGCTCGGACGCTACGGCCCAGGCGCACGGAAGGGTGGCTGTGCACGGCGCACGGCGGCCGATGCAGATGAGGCATGGGAAAAGAAACAATGGGGGCGCATCACCAGCTCCGGTGGTAGGCAGGCCGGCGCGGAAGATGGCAGGGCAGCGATGGTGGCTAGCCATGGCGGGCGCTCGCATGAGGCAGCAGCAGCGAGAGGAGCCGGGCAAGAGAGCAGGCGAGGTCATGGAGCTTACATGCGCAGGGAAACACCAAGGCGACACAGGTGTCGTGGAGCTACTGAGGCATCATTGAGGCTTGCGAGCACGGTGGCCGGCCGCTGAGGGTGCTTGTCCTGACGGGTGCGGTAAAGAAAAAGAAAGAGCAAAGGAACAAGGCGAGCAGCGGGTCTACAGAGGCCGACAAGACAAGGCAGGCAGAGGCAGCGAAGGTAGCACGGCAAGATTATCAGCTCGATGAGACAACAGAGGCAGAGTGATCAAGCATAGCATGGCCATCAGTTGCGTGCCTGCGTGCGCACAGAACGTGAAAAAACATGGCGAGGATAGGAGGAAAGAACCACGTGCTCCAAATAAAAATTCGGACCAGATCACCAGCTTCGCAAGCAAGAGATGAGCAGTCGATCAACTTGTATAGTCAATCGCTACTAGTATCGCTGAGTACGTTTGCCCTTTCTTCTAATTCTTTGTTTTAGAGTTATCGTTGTAACGTATACATACATATATATATATATATATATCTAACGGTTTGCTAATTTAGATAATTTGCGATGTCTAGGCATAGGAAAATTTCAACACAAGCTCGAATTTAAATTAGGTTCGAAAACTATATATATATCATTCTATTTATTTATGGATTTTATTTTATTTATAAAAGTCGCTTTTCATGCTCAATCTAATAGAACAAACCATTCGCCATTTACTTGCTAGAATCGTTATCGGATATTCCTAAATATCTTTACGTATTGAGCAATTTAACTTGGCGTTGATTTGAGTCCACAACACTAAGTCACACATGATTCTCTTACCATGGCAAGTACGTTTTAAATAAAAAATCCGAGAAACTCGTTTCGGAAAATTTTCTTAGGCCTAAATCGCGGTGCTAAGGGGGTGTTTGGTTGAGCTGTGGCTGTGGGCAAAAGCTGCTGTGGGCTGTGAGCTGTGAGAAAGCTGCTGTGGCTGTGAGCTGTAGAAAAGCTGAAAGCTGTTTGGTTAAACAAGTATAAAATATATCTTCTATCTTTATCTCTCTTGAAACAACTATGGAAGAGATTTTTATTCCACCAATTTCGAAAAGCAGAAAGCCAAAAGACAAAAGCAGGGTCAAACCAGCTTTCAAAAATGAACTACGGAAAAGCAGCTGCTTCTGAAAAAGCAGCATCCAAAAGCAGCCCCTTTGGTTAAGCTTTTGGCTTTTGGGGCCAAAAGCCAAAGCCAAAAGCTCAACCAAACACCCCCTAAGTAAGCACGTAACACCAGGGGTGTTACATCCATCCTCAGAAGGATATAATTGTGAACACTCCAAGTTTGAGATTTGGAACGTCTAGCGACCGGACATTCAGACGCCCACGCCTGCTGTGCCTGTTTCATGTGGGGACCCATGCCGCTTCGTGGCCCACGCGTACTTCGTGTCCCGCGCCCACACCGTAGCGCCCCCTCCACACCCACGCCCACGCGCATGCAGGCGGGCCCAGCAGCTGCAGTAGGTGGTTGCTGCAGATGGGTTCCACTGCAACATGTATAACACCAAGATCTACTTTTGCAACATCTAGATGAAACACTTGCAACATACGTCCGAAACAATTAAAACACTTGCAACAAACGTCTGAAACACCAGAAAAACATATTGATAGCCATTGCAAAACGTATGCAACATCCAGATAAAACACTTGCAACATGCGTATGAAACTTCTGAAACACTTGAAACATACGCTTGCAACATGGATGTATATGCAACATCCAGATCTACTTTTGCAACATCCAGATCTACTTTTGTAACATCCAGATGAAAAACACTTGCAACATACGTCTAAAACAGATGAAATATTTGGGACATACACTTGAAAACACCATTGCAACATGTGCAACATCTCGATCTACTTTTGCAACATCGATATAAGACATTTGCAACATACCTCTAAAACATTTGAAACACTTGAAATAGACGCTTGCAACAGTCAGTTTTGGCGCAAACATCTCCTTGCTGCTTAGGAGAATGGATCCTCATCGGCGTGTGGAGTTCTACCTCAGCCATCGTGGGCTGCACCAGCCCAGCTTATCAGCCTAGAAACCAAAAATTGCCTGCCTCCGTGCACATGTATGCACATGTAAATTTTCTTTCGACTACCTGGTACGCGCTATTCTCCGCACACAGCACCATGAAGCAGGATCTACGCCCTCGCTAATAACAGGTGTGCTATTTTTCTCCACACACGCAATGTCATTCGGTACATGAAAGTTTTCTATCTTGACGCCCAACTAATCTTATGTCTAGAAACGTATGCAAAAAAAAATTCACAAAAAAAGTAGAGCTATTAAGGATGGTCCCAATGCATAGTTTCTAGAGGTAGTTTTCAAGAGAGAAAGAAAGCAATTCATGTCTAATACAAACTATCATTCCCAACCCATAATTTCTATAGCAGTTTCTATCAAAGGAAAATTTAAATGCAGGACAAAAAAAGAAGCAGATCAGCCATGGCAAGCAACCATATAGCCTCCTATGTCAGTCGACACTATTTCTTTGTAGCGCCTTGATAATAGTAAACATGTTTCTAGAGAACCATATATTGATAATGTCGGTATTTTGTAGACTGACTAGGGAATTTATATGAATGTCGGGCTGCTCTAGGAAGATGATAGTAGCATCCAAAAGACACGAGGAGTTATAGTGGTTCGGGCCAGAGCGCTACGTCTAGTCTCAGAGATGATCGAGTGCGTGTTCCTCACTTGAATGCTTTGAAGTTCTTACAATAGGGGGGTGCAAGAACGGTGGAAGAGGTAGGGGAGCTAGAGCTAGGAGATGGACTGCCCAAATGAAAACTTCAAGAGTCCAGAGATCATGTCCAGGAAGGGTGCCCTAGCTACCCTTATATAGAGTCTGAGGCCAGGTCACATACAAAGAACAAGGTTCTCCCGACCGAGGTGTTGTGAGCCTAAGGGAGGGGGACTAGCTAACTTGATTGGCAAGTAATGCCGTCTTGAGGTGCACGTCCGGGCGTGGTTATCGTAATAGTCTTGTGCCCACGTCGCGGCATGGTGTGGCATGGTGCTACAGTGCCGATCTTGGTGTGGCACTGTGGGCATGGTGGTGATTTGTCTGGTGTCCTGCACGACATGGTCTCACCATGGCCTTTGTCATCGCCTCCTGATCTCCCAAGGACATCATACAGGAGTTGATAGCTGGCCCCAAGCTGTTGATCATCTTGCTGCTTGTGGTGTCGGTGCCACGATCCCGTGCTCTGTGGTCGTGGCCCTCGTTGGCTTAGTTGGCCTCAAAAGTCAAGGCTACCGTCATGGCCCCCATTTCATAGTGGGTGGGGTCGTACATCTGTCTTGTTGAGCCATATTTGGACGGTGAGCCACCGTACTAGTCATCACCGCTCGGCGGTGTTGTCTTGTCTGCACTTTGTGGTGCAGGGATGGCATCTGACCGGGCTGAGGGTACTGTTGTCCCCTCAGCCCTTGTAGGGTCAGTGCATCATGCGTGCTCTTGTCAGAGTAGGTATGCTTGATAGGGCTTGATCTCTCCCCACCCCTCTCAGAGGACGGGATGGAGGATAGGTCGTAAGGAGTTGCGCGGCATGCGGTGAAGGCTGAGGGAAGAGGTCATGGTAGTCCCTTGTCCTTGTGTTTGGCTTAGGTCCGCGTAGCTTAGCTGAGCCTTGTTGATGTTTTACCACCGATAGCCTGCCACGGGGGTACCCGGTATAGTTGTTCGGGCTTCGGCAAATAGTGGAACTCGGCGGTTACGCAAAGAGACTCACGATTTATACTAGTTCGGGCTCTCGACTTGGTCGAGTAATAACCTTACGTCCAGTTCAGCGTTAGCCTATTTGCGTCGTATTGCTTTGAGTATTGGGAGTGTTCAGTCCTTTTTACAAGGGATATCCCCACTAGCCCTTTATAGTCCAGGTGCTGAGAGGAGTTGTTTGTGTTCTACTTGGATACAAGGTCAGAGTCCTAAGCTATGCTTCGGGCGCCTTTCCTTGTATAGTCTGAATTGGAGTTTTGGTCTTGCTCGTTGCTTTGTTCCGTGCTCTTCTTGGCGATTGGGCTGTGGGCCTTGTTACCAAGGCCCACTTCCCTATAGTACGGTCTATGGGGGTCCATAGGGTTCCCCATTGACAAGCCCCCGAGCATTTCATGATTGAGCTTCAAGGGCTGAGTTGTTGTAGACTTGATCCAGGTTCTTCTTGAAGTGAAATCTTGAGATGGTCTTCTTTGATTCTTCTTCTGACTGATGTGCACTTTTGCTAAAAAAAAGTGCACTCAGTGAGTGCAGCCCCCGAGCCTCAGCTGTTTAGCACAAAAATCTAGAGGGTCTTTCTGCCTTGATGTCCTCCGAGTTCTTTTCCTTGTGTGTAGCCCCCGAGCCTCTTGTTTTTTGGTACAAAAAGCTGGATGGTCAAAAAATTAAAAATGAACTTTGCTGTGGTGGGTACTTGCAGCCCCCGAGCCTTCTCCAGGTTCTTTTCTTTCGAAAAGAAATCAGATGAAGGGTCTTGATGTGTTGTCGTTTGTTGTGGTCTTGAGTTCTTGTATTCTTGGTCCTTCGTCTTTAAATCTGAGCCCCCGGACGTAGTTGAAGCGAATGCTGAACCCCCAAGCTTAGTGTTTGACTAAGCCATGATGTTCTTCTGAGTTGTTTTTATTCATCTAGGTCGTTTCTAGACTTCTCTGGTTCTTGATGTACCTCTTCTAGGTTGTTTGCACTTCATCCAGGTTCTTTCTGAACTTGTATGTACCTCATCCGGGTTGTTTTCTGATCACTCCAGGTTCTTTTTTTGTCTTGATTTCTGTTCCCAACTTGTCTGTGTTGTTTTCCTTCAATATGGGTTCTTTCTGATCTTGACTTGATCTCGGTCTCTCCTTGTTGGGGTTCTTTTCTGATCAATCCGGGTTCCTCCTAAGCTTGTCTTGGTTCTTGCCGCACCTTGTTGGGGTTCTTTTTTGATCATTCTGGGTTCTTTCTAAGCTTGTCTTGGTTCTTGCCGTACCTCATCGGGGTTCTTTTTTGACCAAACCAGGTTGTTTCTTGACTTATCTGAGTAAAGTAGCTCTTAGGAGCGTGTTTTTCCTGATCTCATGGTACAGATGTAGCTTTCCTTCTTTGTTGGTTGTGGTTCCACCTTGAGTAGGAAATTCTTTCTTGAATTCTTTCCTCATTCGTAGATATGCTGCTGTGTGAGGTTGAGCAGCCCCCTGGCCTTTGTATACTTGATAACTTTCGCGTTGGCAGTTAGAAGAGTTCTTGTGATGTGGCTTCCATGCTTGCTCTATCTGCCTATGGATGGTTGCAACCTCAATTTCCACTAGGTTCTTTGCTGCTACTCTAGAATGATCTCCTTTGCTTTCTTTGTTGAATTTATTAGATCTTGTACTCTGTTGTAATCCTAGTATCTTCTTGATCAGGGGAATAAAAGGTTGTATTGTCTGAGTTGTTGTCCGACTTGTTTGGAAATGTGCCCGAGCTCTTTTGTTTCTATTGCCTCTGTGTAAACGTACCCGACTTGTAGTATATTATTTTCTCAATAACTTTCTTGTGAACGGATTGATAGCCGTTGTGGTGTGAATGGACCGTTGCTCTTATCTGGTGCGTACTATAATTATTGCAGTAATGGTAATTTTTGGTGACCGTTTTCACTTGGGTCGCGTGGGCCGTGTACTTTTCCCTTTATAAAAATGACTGCCCTGTTACTGTTGCTCCACTTGCCTTTGCGGTGAAAAAATTCCTCAATCCTCGTTGCTGAGAAAACCCTAGCATTGCATCTGCCGCCTCAAATCCCTTGCTGCTGCTGCTACTGCATCTGGCCCTTGCTTTCGATTGATGGTGAAGAACAAGGGCAAGGGTGAGTTTGTCGATGAGGAGAAAACTCTTAGGCAAATTGACAATCCTGAATTCATGGCTATGAGGCGGATGCAGAAGTAGTTCCCGAAGCCGACGACACAGGAGGCGGAGCTGGACTTGCTGGTTGCCCACGGGCTCATCTAGGAGAAATTTCTTTCTCATTTCTCTTCCCCTGATGAGCATTTGATTCCATCTCCTTCTCCTGATCAGTCTATTCTTTTTGTTCCTTTTGTGCGGGCGGGGCTCTGTTATCCCTCGTCTAACTTCTTGTTAGAGTTTCTTGGATCTTATCAGATTCAAGTTCATCATCTTACCCCAAATGGGGTTCTTTTTCTATCTGCTTTCACACATTTTTGTGAAGTTTTTCTTGGAATTCCACCTTGTCTTCTTCTTTTCCGCTACTTCTTTCGTATGTGGCTCTCTGATTCTAAGAATCCTCCCCTCTTTGGTTGCTGCCTTATTCAAACCCGTCAAGGGGTGACTTTTCCTTCTCTTACTCTTTCTGATTCTGTTAAAGATTAGGCTGAAAAATGGTTTTATGTCCCAAAACTGGCTCCTTCTTTTTCTTCTGATCTTTCTGTGACTCCGAGTGCTTTACCTATTTGGAAGGACAAGCTTTCTGCTGCTAAAACTGCTACTCTTAAGCTTGTACTCACCCAAGTTAAGGTTTTGCAGCAGTTGAGCTTAACTGGTAACTGCATAGTTGCTAGTTTTTTGCGTCGCCGGGTGTAGCCTCTTATGTAGAGGGTGCATTTTGGTTTTGAATACACTGGTTCTTCAGATCCTTCTCGGCTTATTCTGGATGCCGAGTTGTCTGAAGAAGTCGTCCTTGAATGGTTGGGGCGGATTCTTAGTGGTGTCTCAATGATGCCCGCTCGTGTGGACGAGTATGATGCTGCTCACCCTCCTCCTGAGGTATGCATATGCCTTCCCAAGTTCTTTTTTGTTGTTTATGATTTGCATCTATTGTTGACTTTGCCTGGCCTCTTATTGCAGGGTTTTTGCCGAGCTTTTAAGCTCGAGATAGCTGTTGCTGGTGGTGGTGAGGCTGCCGTTGAAGAACCCGCCGAAGAAAAAGATGAAGATGATGATTCTGTTGCTGGTCCTACGGTAGTCGCTGCCACCGGGCTAGGTTCTTCTTCTGCTAGGTTGATCACTGGCTTGTTTGGAGGTCAACACTCCTATGTTGAGTATGTCCCTGATCCTAGAATTTCTCAATATATCTTGTCATCTAGGAAGCGGAGAACTGAGGTTGTTTCTAAGCAGTCATTGCCCAAGAGGCGACACTCAACTCATCAAATTTCTTCAACAGGTAATATTCTTGTAGGTGAGCTTTTGCTTAGCCTTTCCCGAGTTGTTTTCCTGGCTTTGTTTTGACTTGTCTTGCTAATCCGAGCTCTGTTTTTTGTTTTGATAGAAGGTCAGTCTGTTGTCTTGAACGAGGTGGAGACTGAGGATGAGGTTCCCTTGACCACTCGATCGTAAGTCTTCTGCTATAAATTTCCTTGTGCTTGTCTTTTTGCTCATTTCCAAAATAACTAAAATGCTTTTTTCAATATAGTCGTGAACCGGCACCCTGCATGCTTTTTTCAATATAGTCGTGAACCGGCACCCTGCACCCCTTCTGTGATAGTTGTGTCTGCTTCTGTCCTGGGGGCCATCCCAATCCCCTCCTTTGAGGTGGTTGAGGATGATTTGTTTGATGTGCCACTCCCAAGTCTTGGCTTCTCGGGGGTGGCAGGTAGCTTCAAGAAGGCTATTAAGTAAGTTTCGGCTTCTTTTCTCTTTGTCTTGATAATTTTTGCTTCTGTCTTTGATTAACCCAGGTTCTTTTTTCAATTGCAGGCCTTTTGAGGAAGCTTTGTCTTCTCTAGCCCTTGGGTCTAAAAAATCTTTACAAGAATCTATTGTTTGTGAGCTCTTGTTCTGCCTTGCCTTTCAGTCTCTTGTATAATTTATGTATTCTATATCCTTGTAGACTTATAATTCTGCTTTTTGTAGTTTCTCCTCTTCGTGTTGCTCCTCTTGAGCCACATATTGAGGAATAGAATGTTGGGGCTCTGGTGTCCTCTCAGGAGGAGCACCGGGTTGTGGATAGTCCCTTGGGCATTGCTGCTGCTCGTCTGCCACTTGGGTCGTCTCTGTTGTACTCCCTCGAGGCTACTGCTCAAGTTGATGCGGTAGTGGGCGATTACCCTCCCCTTATTTCTGTTGCTGATGCTGGTCGGCCATCGATGTCTAGGCTAAGTACTCTTCTGCTATCTCGGTCAGGAGAGGAAATGGCTCAGTTTGGCCATATTGAACGGTTGGCCAAGTTGGTTTCTTCATGGGAGGCTTATGGCGCCAAGCTCAAGGTAATATACTAAATTTCTTTGCCTCTTTACTTTCATTCTTCCCTATCTCTTATTTCTCATAAGATTTTTCCTTGATGTAGTCTTTAGTTGAAGATCAAGATCTCTTGTTTGGACCTCAAGAGGTGCGATCTGCTACCCTGATTTTCGCTGACTTGAAGAATGCTGAGTCCAAGTTAACTCGGGTTCATGCCGAGCTGGCTCAGGAGAAGGAGCAGCGCAAAATTATGGAGGTTGCCCTCAAAGCTAGGGTTGCTGATGCTGATGCTGTCTGAGATTCTTCTCTGAAGGCTGTAGCAGAGGCTCAAACTAAGAGCTCTAATTTGAAGAGGGCGAAAGCTGGTGAGTTCCCCTTTCATTGCTTTAATATATCTTGGGCTCTCTCTTATTTTCTGAGTTGTTTCCTTTCTCTTTCAGCTCTTGTTAAAGAGAAAGAGGTCTGGATGAAGGAGAGAGAGGAGATGGTTAATACCCTTCGTACTTTCGAAAATAATGCTAAATCTGTAAGTACCCTTGCTGATTCAAAACTGCAAGAGGCTCAGGATTTATTTGCCCAGGCGAATTTGATGAGAGCTGGTGCTGATCGTGATATTGTTTAGACAATGAAGTTAGTACAAGACTTGTAGGGGAAGTTGAAGGCTGCCCATGATCAATTCTGGGCTCTTTATGCTGCCGTCAGTCCAATCATTGCTTCAGTCTGTCGGCTAGAAGACAGGGATCTGGGCCTTGGCGGTATAATACCGGTGCTTTCTTCCTGATTTTATGATTTTGTAAAGAGTGGCTTTCACCGATGCATCAACAATGTGGTTTCATATGTCCGGGTTGTTGCTCCTGATGCCCTCTTGAGCGGATTACTAAAGCTTCTGTAACGGCTGAGTTTTCAAGACAATGGGAGGAGGCCAAAGTAGAGCTTAGTGGTCTATCAGACTAGATTCTTGATCAAATGAATGTACTTCCTCCTTCTCCTCCGTCTTCTTGAACAGATGTGAAAAGTCAACTTTCTTTTGATGTCCTTGTAATATACTTTGTCTCTGAATTTTTAAGATGTGAGCAGGCTTCATCCTGTCTTTCTTTTCTTCTGATTTGTCTTTGAATGATATGGACAGGTCTCGCCCTATCTTTCCTTGTGGCTTTTTTGTGCTTTGCCATAGCTCATTTTCTCTTGGTGATGTAGTAGAGTTGAAGGAGTTGATTATACTTTTCTTGGGGTAATCAACCGATTTGTACTATAGCCATGCGTCATTCTTGGGGCAGAGTAGCTCTGAGGGTAAGCTCCTGAGTTGTACTTATTACTTGTGCCTGCTTTTGGGGTGAAGCGGTCGACCATACTGCTCTTGGAGTAAATTTTCGAGTTGTTTTTGCTGATTGTTCCGCTCTTGGGGTCAAGTAGTCGCTTGACTGAGTTGTAGAGTTGATTGCGCTTGTTCTTTGTGTGGAGTGCTTGATTATACTGCTCTTGGGGTCGGTGACTGAGTTGTTGGATTGTTTGTGCCCCTCCTTGGGCGAGGTAGTTGATCATGCCACTCTTGTGGTAGGCGACCGAGTTGTCGGGGTGCTAGTGCCACTCCTTTGGCGAAGTAGTCGATCATACCGCTCTTGGGGTAGGTGACCGAGTTGTTGGAGTGCTTGTGCCACTCCTTTGGCGAAGTAGTTGATCGTACCACTCTTGGGGTAGGCGACCGAGTTGTTGGGGTGCTTGTGCCACTCCTTTGGCAAAGTAGTCGATCGTACCGCTCTTGGGGTAGGCGACCGATTTGTTGGGGTGCTTGTGCCACTCCTTTGGCGAAGTAGTCGATCGTACCGCTCTTGGGGTAGGCGACCGATTTGTTGGGGTGCTTGTGCCACTCCTTTGGCGAAGTAGTCGATCGTACCATTCTTGGGGTAGGTGACCGGGTTGTTGGAGTGCTTGTGCCGCTCCTTTGGCGAAGTAGTCAATCGTACCGCTCTTGGGGTAGGCGACCGAGTTGTTTTTGTAGATAGCGCCGCTTGTTGGGCGTAGTAAACGATCGTACCAGCTCTTGGGGTAAGCAATCGGACCCGTATAGCATAACCGTTTCCGGGTTGGCTGTTTGCAGGGTAAGTAAGCAATCATACCAGCTCTTGGGGTAAGCGATTGTGCCTGTTTAGCAACAACCATTTCTGGGTTGAGCTGTTGTAGGGCTACCCCTTTTTCCCCCAACCTAATTATGGGTTGGTTCTATCTATTGGACAGGGCTGTCAGTCGTACCATCTCTTTTTATGGTAGAGTGACAAATGCTAGCTTGGGTCTCCTTACCCAAGAAGCTTATTTGGCCGTTGGCCATCAGTCAAACCATCTCCATATGGTTGAGTGACAAAATTGCCCGTGTAGCGCAACTGTTTCTGGGTTGGCTGTTAACAGGGAAGCCCCTTTTTCCCCAACCTGATTATGAGTTGGTTCTGTTCGTTGGACAAGGCTTATATATTTGAAGTCGTTCTTCTTAAAGAATTTCTGCTTTATTTCTCTTGAAGCTTGAGTACAATATGTACTAATTGTAGAATCTTTTGAGTTGGCTGATATGCCAAGTATTTTTCACAGGTATTTCATCTGGAGTCATCAACTCGTATGTGCCGGGTCCTGTTGCGTTTTTCACGATGAAGGGTCCTTCCCGTGGACTGAGTAGTTTGCATCGTCCATCTTTCTTCTGGATTAGTCGTAATACTGAGTCCCCTGGCTTTAGTGATCAGGGCTGAGTACTTTTGTCATAATGTCTTCGTAGTCCTTGCTGATATCTTGCATTTTGGATTATTACACTGTCTCTGATTTCTTCTATTGAATCAATTTCTAACCGCCTTGTTTCTTTGGCTTTGCCTTCTTTGTATTGTTCTATTCTTGGAGATAGCCATATCAAGTTGGCTGGCAGTACTGCTTCTGATCCGTAGACCAGAAAGAAAGGTGAGTAGCCGGTGGCTCTGCTGATCTAGGTTCTTAAACCCCATACTACTTTTGGTAGTTCGTCGATCCATTTTCCACCATAATCTTTCAAATCTTCATATAATCTTGGTTTTAAGCCTTGTAATATGAGTCCATTTGCTCTTTCGACTTGTCCATTGGCCTGTGGGTGTGCTACTGATGCAAAGTCGATTTCTATCCCACAATCTTTTGCCCAGTATTGAAATTCTCTTGCTGTAAATGGTGAACCAAGATCCATGATTATTCTGTTGGGCATGCTGAACCTATGCATGATGTCTTGTATGAATTCCACTGCCTTTTCTGCACTGTATTTGACCAAAGGTTTATATTCAATCCACTTTGTAAACTTGTCGATTGCCACAAATATGTATTCGAAGCCTCCTTCTGCTTTTTTGAGTGGTCCGACTTGATCCATCCCCTAGCATGAGAACAACCAAGCTGGTGGTATGCATATCAAATTATGAGCGGGCACATGTGATTGTCTGGCAAACATTTGGCAATTCTTGCATATTTTGACGAGATCTTCTGCATCTTTGAGTGTTGTTGGCCAATAAAACCCGGTTCTGAATGCTTTGCCAACCAGTGTCCTAGAGGCTGCATGATTTCCACAACATCCTGAATGGATTTCATCCAAGATTTCCTTTCCTTTATCTGTTGGAACACATTTAAGTAGTACTCCAGATGATGATGCTCTTTTGTATAGTTTGTCTCCCACCAGAACGTAGTTTTTGCTTCTTCGTATAACCTGGGTTGCTTCTGCTTTGTCTTCGGGTAGTTTCTTCTCTTTGATAAAATCAATGTATGTTTGTCTCCAATCATTTTGTATGACCATGATCTGTCTTGATTGGTCTGGTTCTTCTGCTTGATATATTTCCATTGGATCTGTTGTCTCCTTCTCCTTTTCTGTGTTCCCAGGTTGTTTGATAGATGGGGCTGCGAGTTCTTCTACAAATATACCAGGTGGTACTTTTGCTCTATCTGATCCTAGTTTGGCTAGCACATCTGCTGCAACGTTGGAATCCCTTAGTACATGATGGATTTCGAGCCCTTGGAAAATTTTCTCCAATTTTCTTACTTCTGCACAGTATGCATCCATATTGTCTTTTGTACAATCCCAATCCTTATTGACTTGATTGATTACTATAGCTAAATCACCATAGACAAGTAGCCTTTTGATCCCAAGTGAGCTTGCAACTCTTAGACCATGTATTAATGCTTCATATTCTGCTTCATTGTTAGTTGCCTACCAAAGTATTTGTAGCACATACTTTAACTGTCTTCCTTCTGGTGATATGAATAGCACTCCTACTCCGGCTCCTCCTAACTTTAGGGAACCATCAAAATACATTTTCCAATGATCAAGTATTGGTTCGGGTTCTTTTTGACTGATTTCTGTCCATTCAGCAATGAAGTAGGATAATGCCTGAGATTTGATTGCTGTTCTTGGTTTGAAGTCTAGGTTGAGAGCACCGAGTTCTACTGCCTATTTTGATATCCGACCTGTTGCATCTTTGTTGCGTAGAATGTCTTGAAGTGGAAAATTGGTTACCACTGTAATCTTGTGTTCATGAAAATAATGTCTCAGCTTTCTTGATGATATCAACACTGCATAAAGTAGTTTTTGCACATGTGGGTATCTCACTTTTGATTCTATTAGTACTTCGCTTATGTAATAGACTGGTCTCTACACTTTGTAAGCGTGTCTGGGTTCTTCTCTCTCAACCACAATTGCTGTGCTAACAACGTTCTTGGTTGCTGTAATGTATAGCATCATGTTCTCTTTGCCTTTTGGTGGTGCTATTACTGGTGATGATGCCAGGTATTCTTTTAACTTTTGGAACGCTTCTTCTGCCTCTTCTGTCCATTGAAAATTTCCTGCCTTTTTCAATAATTTGAAAAAAGGTAGCCCTTTTTCTCCTAGTCGGGAGATGAATTTGTTGAGTGCTGCCATGCATCCTGTAAGCTTCTATATGTCTTTAACTTTCTTTGGAGGTTTCATATCCATGATGGCTTTAACCTGCTTTGTACTTGCTTCAATTCCTCGGTTGCTGACTAGAAATCCGAGTAGTTGTCCTGATGGGACCCCAAAACACACTTTGTGGGGTTTAGCTTCCACTGCCATGCTTTTATATTCTTGAAAGTCTCCTTGAGGTCTTCTATCAATGATCTGGGTTCTTTTGTTTTGATTACTACATCGTCAATGTATGCTTCTACGTTCCTTCTAGCTTGATTCCCTAAACAAGGTTGAATTGCTCTTTGATATGTTGCCCCTACATTTTTTAGCTCAAAAGGCATTGATTTGTAGCAATATGCCCCAAAAGGTGTAATGAACGATGTCTTGCTTTGGTCTTCTTCTCTAAGGGATATTTGATGATAGCCCAAGTAGCAATCCAGAAAGGATAATAGGGCTGATCCTGCTATTGAGTCGATGATTTGATCAATCCTTGGTGGAACATATGGATCTTTTGAGCAATTTTTGTTGAGGTCCGTGTAGTCAATGCACATGCGCCATTCTTTTGAATTCTTCTTCTCAACTAGGACCGGGTTGGCAAGCCAATCCGGGTTGATTATCTCTCTGATGAATCCTGCTGCCATGAGCTTGGTGATCTCTTTTTTTATTGTTGCTTTTCTGTCTGGAGCGAATCTTCGTAGCTTCTGCTTAACGGGTTTGGACCCTTTGTTCACATCAATTATGTGCTCAGCCAACTTTCTTGTTTCTTTAAGTAATGTTCCTGCCTTCCATTAACATTAGCACTCTCTACTGGTTCTAGCCTTTGAAAGCTTGATTTTTTTGGGTGGTTGCTCTCCTTGTGGCTCCTGTGGAACTTCTTCGTCGGGTTGTTTTCTGATCCCTCGACTTCTTTCTTCTGATCTTCCTTTGTTTTTCCGTTATTCATGAGGGTGTACAACTCCTTTGTTAATTCTTTAATTCTTTCCCTTTTTATATTTTTTGTGGCTTCTCTTTCCACCTTCTTTCTGTTGTATTCCATTAGTTCCGCCTTGTACTTATTCCAGATTTGCTTCCTTTGTTTAGCCCTATTCCTTCTTCCAGCCTTCATTTTATTCTTCTTTAGTCTTGCTAGCCTTCGCTCATCATTTTCGTTGATGTCGCTTTTCTCATCTGGCGAGATGTTGCCTTCTGATTCGTCTAAAGATTTTATATCTGGTATCTGTGGTGGTTCCAAAGGTTGTTCTAACTGCTCCACCATGTATATAGTGTACTTCTTCTGAGCTCTTCTTATATGGTACTTCATCCTTTGTTTGGTTGAGCTGTCGATAGTTTCTGAGCTAGATCCGAGTTCTTTTCCCTCTTGATAAGGTAATTCTTCAATGTACATGCCAGTCTGGGCTTTGCTCGAGGTGAAAGAACCCAGCCAATGCACCACACAGTCTTGTGGGGTAACTATCATGATCATCCCTTCTTCTGCTCCCTCCAGGAGTATTTTTCTTGCTGAGTTCATCTTGTCTTGGGTAAAGTGTTGGTAGATTGATGCCGTGTTGTATAGTTCGTATGTTCCCGAGTTCTTTTTGGAGTTATATGGGTTGTATTCCTTCATGATCATTGTTGTGTCTTCGAGTCCAATTAGGTGTGGCTCCTTTGTTTTGAAAATTGCATCCAAATTGGGGTTGTGCTCCATCTCCTTATCCGAGTTGGTGTCATGCTCCATCTCCTTGTCCAAGTTAGAATTGTGCTCCATCTTCTTGTCTGGGTCAGAATTGCGCTTCATCTCCTTGTCCAAGTCGGAGTCGTACCCCATCTCCTTCTCAGAATCAGTTTCGTATCCGCTTTCTTCTCCTTTCCGAGTTGGATTCGAAGTCGAAAGTTTCATCATTTTTTCGGCGAGTTCTTGCTCGATGAGATTGTTCTTGTCGTCGAATTCTTTTTCTTCTCAGAGACAGGTACGCAGCTTGCCATCGCCACCTGCCTCATAGATCTAGGATCTGAAGACGAAGGTTGTTCCCGCCGAATAAGTCATCTTGAGGTCGAGGTCCGCCGAGCTCTCGAGAAAAAATTCGTCGAAAGCCCCTACCTGGCACGCTAGCTGTCGATGTTTTACCACCAATAACCTGCCATGGGGGTACCTGGGACAGTTGTTTGGGCTTTGGCGAATAGTGGAACTCGGCGGTTACACAAAGTGTCAGTGTTTTGGGCCGGCGAGCCCTCAACCAACTAGTAAATTTGTACTGCGTGTTTCCAATCCTGGATGGTGGTGCAAAGAGACACAAGGTTTATACTAGTTCGGGTAATGGGTACCCTACGTCCAGTTTGAGAGATCGATCTTGTGTTCCTTGCACCGAAATGCTCATAGTAGGGGGTTACAAGCAGGGTGAGAGAGGGAGCTAGTCCTAGGTCTCTAGGTGGAGTGGCGTGGATTGCTTGAGATGTTGATCTCAAGCCATGGGGGAGCTCGTGTGTTTGTCTGTGTGGGCGCAGGCCTAATTGTTCCTCTCCTCCCCTAGAAACGGCCCTAGTCCCTCCCTTTTATAGCTGAAGGGGGGACAAGGGTGATACATGCGTTAGCAACGCGGCGTCGTGCGAATGGAGGCGGCATGTCCGAGCCCTGTAGCCTGTTACTGTGGCAACGTGGGCGACAGAGTGGTCTTGTCCTTGAAGTATTAGGGCGACGCGCCGGTCACATCTGATCCTGTGCATCGTGGGGGCTCCAGTGTTATCTCGAAGCGGGCGTGGCGGTCGATGTGCTGGTCACTATGCGTTGACTGTGCGAGAAGCCGAGGCCTAGTTAGTACCGAGGCTGAGCCATCATGGGAGGCTTGGCAGACATGAATCCTGGGGTTGTCGAGACCCTGAAGTAGATTGCTGAGGCTCGGAGAGAGTAGTTGGTCTCATACGCTGATTCCGAGGTTATGGTGGCCCAGACTTGACTCCCCATGCCACGTTGTCTCTGGGGTGGGGGTTAGGTGGCACAGTGTAGCGCAGGTGCTGATCATGGGCACAGCACCAGAGCACAGTGGCCGGTAATCCCCGCCGCGCCCTGTCTAGGACGGTATGGCGCTGACTTGACTTCCCATCTCGTCGGCCGCTCTGTGGTGTCGAGCCATCGTTCGGCTGATATCGCGGGAGTAGTTGGTGCATTAAGGGGACACGACATGCTGTCGGGGAGACTGGTCGAGGCGGAAGTGACAGGTTGTTGCCGAGCCGGCTTTGGGCGGGACGGGGAATCGACATCTTGTTCGAGGCTTTACGCGTGGGGCCTCGAGCGAGACGGAGAATTAGTTCCCCATCGAGGCACCCTATACAAGGCCTCGCTCGAGGCGGAGATTTGGCAGGCCGCCGAGACCTCCCGTGCGAGGCCAGGAGCGAGGCAGAGAGCCGGTGGGCTCGGACGAGGCCGGGGTTTAACAAATGGCTTACCCTTTGGCTTTGTTTTTTATGGGGTTTAAGTGATTCTTTTGGTATGCACTCGGGGTACCCCGTTTTATGGTACCCAACACAAAGAGACTCACGATTTATACTGGTTTGGGCCCTCGACTTGGTCGAGTAATAACCTTACGTCCAGTTCGGCGTTAGCCTATTTGCGTTGTATTGCTTTGAGTATTGGGAGTGTTCAGTCCTTTTTACAAGGGATATCCCCACCAGCCCTTTATAGTCTAGGTGCTGAGAGGAGTTGTTTGTGTTCTACTTGGATACAAGGTCAGAGTCCTAAGCTATACTTTGGGTGCCTTTCCTTGTATAGTCCGAATTGGAGTTTTGGTCTTGCTCGTTGCTTTGCTCTGTGCTCTTCTTGGCGATTGGGCTATGGGCCTTGTTACCAAGGCCCACTTCCCTATAGTATGGTCTATGGGGGGCCCATAGGGTTCCCCATCGACAAGCCTCGATCATTTGGGCTTATACTAGCTAGCGTGCCGTGGGCTGCCCGAGCGGCTAACTAATCGGTGCCTTGAGATACCCAGGGTACCATAACCCTGATAGATAAGTTTCAAGAGAACCATATATTAATCATAGAAATCCATAAATAAAGTGGCACCACCATCCATCATCTCTCATTAGGCATTTAGTTGAGGTCCATATCATCCTAGGTAGGTTGCACAAATACTCCAAAAACTATCAGGCCACACAGGTACTCATCTACAAGGAAAAATAATAAACAATGAATTTAAAAAAATATTTTTTGTGACATTTCAAAACAATCATTATTCAGTGCAATGGGGAAAGCATGAGGAGCCACACGTATATTTCTAAAAAGCTAATCTACTCTTTACCACAAACATAACCAAGAAGAATAAAGATAAATGAAAGTGCAATCAAGTCCTAATGGTGGGTTTTGATGATAATGACCACGCAATTAGAGAACTAATTAGATTTATCGAGATGACAAGCAGGGAATTTATATTCGAGGATGCTACACAAAATGGAGGAGCCCCCAATTACAAATGTAGATGGCTTCAAACTCAAAGGAGGTTTAAATTATTTTATATTTTGAATTTGAGTATAGAAAAAGCCAAACTATAAAGGGAGACATAATGCTTAAGCTAATATGTGCTACTAAGTTCTCAAACAACCACATGCATCCTCAGATTCATAGCCGAGATAGTCTACACTTCACTATTACCCTTGCTGTCTTGCATGGTGCGGCACTGCCGCACTTGAGTCATGGCACAAGGAAGTTAGCGTCCACGCTGACTGCCCTGAATTGCTTGAGACGTATTAAAAGGTCTCGCCCAACCCCAAGGTTGCGGGCTCCGTCTCGCCTGACCTCAAGGCCACAGGCTCCGTCTCACTTGACCTCGAGGACATGGGCTCCGTCTCACCCGATCCCAAGGACACGGGTTCCGTCTCGCCTGACCTTGAGGCCATGGGCTTTGTCTCGCCCGACCCCTTGGGTGCGGTGACCATTGGGGACTGGGGGTATATATACCTGTCCCCTTCCTCCCCAATGGCTCTTTGCCTCTTCTTCCTCACTTTAGCATGCCCAAAACAAAGTAGGAGCTCTCTCTCTCCCTCCATTGTTGACCTTAAGCCCCAAGCAAATCCATTGATTTTCCCCATCAATCCTTGAGGGAAAAGGGTCTAAAACTCGATTAGAGAGCAGCTCCATTGATTCTCCAACTCTAAAAAGTAGTTGATTCATGTTTTGGCCAGTGGTTGTGTTTGTTACTCTTGAAGCTTGGCTCCTAGCCGGCTAGAGCATCGCCCGTGGAGCTTGCCAACTTATGTGGCAGCCCCGGGAGGTCTGTAACTATCTCTTAAAGTTAGTAAACTCACCCCTCATCTCAAGAGTTAAGTCTCTTGATTTGAGAATGAGGAAGGGTTGGAAAGCCCTAAGCCTTAGTGGCTAATCTCAACAACATAGAGGTAGGTAAGCCTTGGTGGTAAGCTGAACCACGAGATAAATCATTGTGTCACTTATGCTTGATTTACATTACTTGCATGACATATTATGGTTGAGGTGATTACTAGGGTTTCTAGTCGATCTACTTGTGTGTGGTGTTTCTACCACTTCTAGCTCTTGATCTGTGATTGTCATACCTGTAGTAAGCTAGGAAATTTCTCTAATCTAAGTTTTCATTCACGGATTTTGAACTATGATTCGAAGTTGTCTGTAGGTGCGGCAATGCCGCTGTTCTGGCCTGGTAGTGTCACTGGGTGAATTTGATAAAAGTTTGAGTGTTTATTTTGGTAGGCCTATTCACCCCCCTCTAGGCCAACCAGAGATCCTACAGTGGTATTAGAGCCATGTTACCTCATATACGCTTCATCGCGTGAGGTATGGAGCCTGAAGGAGGAACTAGTAGCGTGAAGTGGGTGGATGTCGACACGGATAGCAGCGAGCTGAGCACGTCGACAATAAGCAACACTATGCTACCACATATTGAGGCTATCAATGCCGAAGGAGCTCTAAATGAGAATAAGAGAAGAAGGAAAGAAAGCTAAAAAGAGAAGCAAGAGAGAAGAAGGAGGAAGAGCGGTTAGAGGAGAAGAAGCAAAGGAAAGAAGAAAGAAGGCTCAAGACAGAAGCAAGAAGAAAAGAAGAGAAGCTAGGAAGAAGGAAGAAGAAGAGAAGGCAACAAGTGCATCATCAAGCATATCAAGTAGTTTTGAAGATGGAGATGATGATGAGTCATACCAAGTGTCGAAGGGGAACAAGAAGGAGAAGAAAGGAAAGGACAAGGCCGACAACAACAAATATGCCGCCATATCCTTTAACTATTCTTCTATTCCTATGACTAACCATGATCGGAGGTCTTTCATCAATATGCCCGCGGGCAAGTTACCTCATTTCAATGGGACTAACTTTGCTAGGTGGAAGCACTTGATGAGAGCTTATCTTATAGGTCTTCACCTCGGCATTTGGGAGATTGTTTGCAATGGATTTGAACCACCGGTTGATCCCAAGAACCCAACACTAGAAGAGATGAGAATCATTCACCTCAATGGTCAAGCCACAAGTGTGTTGCTTAATGCCTTGGATGGTGATGAGTACAATAGAGTGATTGGAGCTGATATTGCCAAGCAAATATGTGACACTTTGCACCTAGCACATGAAGGGGTTGACAAAGTGAGAAAGGCAAGAATTGACTTGTTGATGTCAAAGCTCAACCGGTTTGTAATCTTGAATGGAGAGGGGCCACAAGAGATGTTTGATAGGTTGATGACAATGGTGGGCAAGATTAGAGGCTATGGTTGTGATGAGCTAGATGATCATAAAGTTGTCAAGATTATATTGGAGGCTTATTCACCTATAAATAAGATCGTAGTGACTCTAATTAGAGACAAGAAGAAGTTTGAGTACTTCACACCAAATGATGTACTTAGGAGGATCTTGACCTTTGACATGCAAAGAGAAGAAGCAAATGAGAGGAAAAAACTTGGAGAATTGCAAGCAAATCTAGAGGGCATTAAGATCAAAGATGTAGCTCTCAAGGCCAACAAATCAAGCAAGCAAGGCTCTACAAGCAAGTCCAAGATCAACTAGCAAGCCCAAAGCAAGCAAGCAAGTTCAAGAAAGAGTAGAGACCACATCATCTTCAAGTGAAAATGAAAATGATGATGATCAATATGAGAAGATTGATGATGTTGCTCTCTTTATGAAGACATTTCACAAGGGACTAAAGAAGAAAGGCTACAAGGTAGTGAAGAGGAGCTTTCCAAACAAGAAAAAGAGGATATGCTACAATTGTGGAAGCACCGATCACTTCATTGCCAAGTGTCTATATGAGATCAAGGACAACAAATACAAGAATGACAATGGTGGGCAAGATTAGAGGCTATGGTTGTGATGAGCTAGATGATCATAAAGTTGTCAAGATTATATTGGAGGCTTATTCACCTATAAATAAGATCATAGTGACTCTAATTAGAGACAAGAAGAAGTTTGAGTACTTCACACCAAATGATGTACTTAGGAGGATCTTGACCTTTGACATGCAAAGAGAAGAAGCAAATGAGAGGAAACTAAGTGTGGACTTTGGTGGAATGACCCAATACCATGCAAGAAGAGCTCAATAACTTCGAAAGAAACTAAGTGTGGACTTTGGTGGAATGACCCAATACCAATGTAATTGGTACCAAGTGGGTCTTCCGCAACAAGGAAGGTGAGAATAGAGTGGTGACAAGGAACAAGGTAAGGTTGGTTGCTCAAGGTTTCACTCAAGTAGAGGGTTTGGACTTTGAAGAAACATATGCACCGATGGCAAGACTTGAAGTAATTCGAATACTTCTAGCCTATGCCGCTCAGCACAACTTCAAGCGATAACAAATGGATGTGAAGAGTGCTTTTCTCAACGGCCCTATTCAAGAACTTGTCTATGTTGAGCAACCACCGGGCTTTGAAGATCACAAGTTTCCCAATCATGTCTACAAACTCCAAAAGGTGCTCTATGGGCTTAAGCAAGCACCAAGAGCATGGTATGAATGCCTTAAGGAATTCTTGCTTAAACAAGGCTTTGAAATAGGCAAAGCCGATCCTACCCTTTTCACTCACAAAGTTGGCAAAGATATATTTGTGTGCCAAATATATGTCGATGACATAATATTTGGTAGTACTAATCATTCTTTTTGTGAGAAATTTAGTAGGATCATGACCAAGAGATTTGAGATGTCCATGATAGGTGAATTGAAGTTCTTCCTTAGATTTCAAATCAAGCAAGTGAAGGATGGAGCTTTCATTAGCCAAACAAAGTACACCCATGATATGCTCAAGAAGTTTGATATGGTGAATGCCAAGCCTATCAAAACTCCCATGCCAACCAATGGACATCTAGATCTCAATGATGAAGGGAAAGCCATGGATACTAAGGTATATCACTCCATGATCGACTCTCTACTTTATTTGTGCACATCTAGGCCTAATATTATGCTTAGTGTGTGCATGTGTGCTAGATTTCAAGCTAACTCGAAAGAGTGTCACTTAGTGTCAGTTAAGAGAATCTTGAGATATTTAGTACACACTCCTAACCTTGGCTTGTGGTATCCTAAGGGCTCTAGGTTTGATCTACTTGGGTATTTGGATTTTGATTACGCCGGTTGTAAAGTAGATCGAAAAAGCACTTTGGGGATATGTCAATTCCTTAGATGGTCCCTAGTGTCTTAGAGTTCTAAAAGGCAAAATTGTATAGCCCTTTCCACCGTCGAGGATGAGTATGTTGCAGCCGATGCATGTTGTGCTCAACTACTTTGGATAAGGCAAACCCTTCAAGATTTCAGATGCCACTTCACTAAAATCCCACTCTTGTGTGACAACAAAAGTGCCATAAAGTTAACCAACAATCCCGTAAGCCACTCAAGAACTAAGCACATAGACATCCAACATCATTTCTTGAGAGACCATGAAGCCAAAGGAGATATCAAAATTCACCATGTGAGCACCGAAAAGCAACTAGCTGATATCTTCACTTAGCCTCTTGATGAGTCAAGGTTTTGTGCTTTGCGTAGTGAGCTAAATATACTTGATTCTCATAACATGGTTTGAACTATAGCACACCTTGATTGATAAACTAGCATGGATAGGAGAAATGAATTGCAAAAGTATAAATATTGTGCTTAAAATGTTTTATCATAAGAAATAAGTGCATTATGATCATTGTTTGTATTGATTATTTATTGCTGATCATAGTGTGCTTAAGATATGTGTCCATATCCTATATATATAGAGGTATTTAGTTAGTAGCTAAATCTTGCTGGTCTAGGGAGTGCGGCTGTGCCGCGCCTGCCCTGCGGCAGTGCGCGTGTGGACTACGGCAGTGCCGCACTTTGAATTTCAACTAGAAATTTGGCCCATATCAGCTGTTACCATGGGGGGCCCATCTTTTCTACCTATTTTACCTAGCCCTAGGTAACCCTCTCCTCTCCTATCTCCCAGCCGTCACCTCTCTTCTCCTCCACGCATGCACAACCACTGCCGCCACTCTATCCAATCACGCTGCCACCTCTAGCATTACCATGGCCTGCTGCTATTCTTCAACACCGTCATCATCAGTAACCCTAGCTCATGGATGAAGCCAATTCATCTCTTTCCTCCTCAATCCATGTGAACCAAGGTGAAACCCTAAATCCTTCCTGGTCTATGCAATGTGTTGATTCTAGTTGTCTTGGATGGTTGATTAGAAGGTATATAGTAGTTTGGATGGTGTATTGAGGATTGATTGAAGTAGAAATCATGATTCAACTTTGGAACCAAACTGATTGCTACGGTAGTGCTGCACCTCTGTGGCAAAGATGGCAATGCTACACTCCTGGTTCAGTGGTTGACTCACTTTATCTATTTCACTTAGCACCCAATGCTAAGATTCATGATTACTAGGTTTTCTCTCAATCATATCTAGATGAATCGATGACATAGACATGCATATGCTTTCTGAGATTGTATAGTGGGCTGGGAGTTAAATTATGAAGTAAGTTCAGTAGACAGGAAGATGCAAAGTGCAGTCTTGGTGAAACAGCTGGTGCGGCAGTGCCGCACATCTGGGAGTAGTACCTCATTAGCTGCTTCTCTCGCTTGCATGTTGACTCTTCTTGATTACTTAACTTGCTTTATAGGGTAACTCCTACTCTCCATTTGTATAGTTCTCATTTTGGTCTATGTTTTTGCGTAGATGGCCTCTAGAGGTGATGATGACCGGAGGGGGAAGAGGAAGATGACAAAGTCTCAGGACAAGCAAATGCCTCATCATGGTCATGGTAGGACCACAGGGGCAACAATAGTGCAGCAGGCAAAGATGTTGCTAGAGACAGGGGAGGAGAGATCAAATGATCCAGGATGAGGAGAACCTGGAGAGGGCTGGCCACACCATTCCTCCAGGTGCTTGCCTAGATACTCCACCTCATCTTGAGGAGTTTGATAGGAGCTACATTAGAGAGTATTCTGAGGATGTAGTCATGAGGCATCCTATTGACACACGTGCTCATCCCATGCTCAACTATGCGGGAAAGCTAAAGATGATAGAGGAAGCATGTGAGAACAATCCCTATGAGCAGCCAAAGGATTTGGAGAATGACTACAAGTTTTGGAATGAGTTTCATTCCAACTTCTATGCTTCTATGAACTTCAACTCCAAGAAATCTAAGGTTGTGAAGATGCAGTATGTTGATTGGGAGGAGATGAAGGCAAAAAATGAGCCAGAATTCAATAAGGTGATCAAGGCTTGTGAGTTGTTTGGCCTCACTGATATTATGAGCTTCAGATATAATTGGAATGAGGAAGTGCTAGCCTAGTTCCATGCCACTTTCTTCTATAGTATCTACACAAATAAGATTTACTGGATGACTGAGAGACGACATTATAGAGTTGATTTTGTGACTTTTAGCCAGATCCTTTGTTTTGGAGAGGAGGAGTGGGGCTTCACTTACATTCATGATGAGGCTAGAGCTAAGATTCGCGACATTGCATATATGTAGATTGACAGGAGAAGGTGAGATGGGAAGGTCAGTGGCCTGAAGAGCTATTATTACATTCTAAACAATTTGATCAAGCACACTATCAATCCCAAGGGTGGAGCAGCTTCTGATCTTAATGGATATGTGAGGAATGTGCTTGCTAGATTTGCTCCTAAAGGTGACAGATTTAATGTCCCTCGCTTCATGTGGCGTGAGTGGAGGAACGCCATAGAGGATGGGAGAAAGGGAATACCCTATGCCCCCTATCTCATGTTTATGATTGAGAGTCTCTGGCTACAAATTTAAGAAAGATGGTCATCACACCATCTACAAAATTGAGAAGACCCAAGGGGCAAGTGCTAGCAGGGCAGTGAGACACTCTCCATCAGTTGAGGATGTGCCTGAGTCATCCTGCTCTAGGCCTCACAAGGAAAAGAAGATGGAGAAATTTGGGAAGTGGATCAAGGCCATCTCCACCACATGCACCTATGCAGCGAGGACAACATATTAGGACTGGTTGGAGAACCTTGAAGCCAACCTGGAGGCTAGAGAGCATGCAGGGCTACCACCTCTTTCTCTAGTTCAGTTACCACTGAGGTTTGATGACCTCCCTAGCCTATCCAACATAGATTTAGAGGAGGAGGAGGAGGAGGAGCAGGAGCAGCCAGAGCTTGATCCACACACTAGTTTGAGATTCACACACTAGGCATGAGTGCCACATTTTGACCACTCATCACCAAGGGAGGACCATGGTGTCTTCTTATTCCTCCTCCTCCGACGATGATGATAGTGGAGAAGAGGACATTGCAGGTGCTAGTGGAGCTACTGGTGGAGATGATGTTGATTGGGACACTATCCAAGAGGATGAAGACTAAGTGTTGGTCTTTCTTATTTTCTTCTCTTTTTAGTGCTCTATGCCAAAGGGGGAGAAAATTAGAGGGGTCAACAACTTTTTTGACGCCATGGAGGTTGCTACAGCTAGAGTTATGTTCGTATCCGTTTAGAGTAGTCTTTGTTCGGTGAGAGTTTGAGAGTCCATTAGAAACTCTATTTATGTAATAATGCTACTTAAGTACTTTATATATGTGTGGGATATAGACATATATTAATCTATGCTGTTGCTTGTGATACAATTGTATTAGAATGTATATCTTTATATATATCACATGTTGTGTGGTGTCTATTCTAATATGTACTGTTACAGCAAGTGCGGCAGTGTCGCACCCAGTTGCAACAGCAAACCATGTTGTGCATAAACTATCATTTGCATCATGTTTTACATACCTGACATAGTATGCAGCACCCCACAGGAGCATGGATGTAGGGGGAGCCCCATCACTTTCACTAAAATGTGAATCTTGGCTTCTTATGCCAATTTGAGAATTCAATTCTCTATTCACATACTTAGGGGGAGGCTCTACACCCATGGCTCGAAAATCTTAGTATTTATTTTATATCTTTTGTAAGCTCTAATTGGATTGCCATCAATCACCAAAAAGGGAGAGATTGAAAGTGCAATCAAGCCTTAATTGTGGGTTTTGGTGATAATGACCACGCAATTAGAGAACTAATGAGATTTATCAAGATGATAAGCAGGGAATTTATATTCGAGGATGCTACATGTCGGGTTCATAAACCTAGGGTCCCCAATGGACCCGCTTCCCTACAAAAATTTGGCCCAGCAGACGGCATAGCGATAACGCGCGCCTCCCGGGCTGGCCCAGATACATAATGGCAGGCCGGGAGAACGATCCGATCCCTGACCAGAAGGCCTGGCCAAGGTGGGGACACAGTCTGACTCCAACCTCCTTTTTTGACCGGGGATACAACAGACCTCTGCTCGTGGCTCTTCCCTGACTGACATGGTCGGGGCCAACTGGGAATGACCGATCAGGGACGCTCGCTCGGTGAGGGCTTAGGGATCAGGCAGAGCAGATAAGGTAAGGTGCTCAAGTGAAACCGCAATACCGAGAACCATACCCTACCATACTCTATGCACCTACAGGATGATGCCACCAGGCCATACCAGATGGGCACTATGCAACCTTCCAGGCTTGTCAGAACAAAAACAATATTTTAGGCACCGATGTTTGACATACCAGGCGAACATGGTAGAGACTGCCACATGCATCTGGACATAAATAGTATTGTGGGCGCCGACAACCATCTCATACCTGACAGCGTGGGCAACAAGACTAGGTAGCACACGTATACTTTCTCTCTCTTTCTCTGACTTGTAAGGCCATCCCCTTCAACTATAAAAGGGGATGAGCTCTCTCCTAAAAAGCTCTCTGGCTCTCTGGCTCTCCTCAAAAAAGACAAGCTAGACGATTTGAGCACTCGAGGACTTGAGAACTCAGAATAGCTCAATAGCTCTAGAACTCTAAAGCTACATAGAGCATACGCTCCAATACTTAGCGCATGTTAGAGCCCCCGTCACTCTTGGCCCTTCGGTTTAGAGTCCTACCGGGTCTTTAACACCCCCTTCTTATTCCTACTCGTTTGTAACCCCACAACAAACTTTGAGCACCTAGGCTTAGGAATAAAGTCACAGACTGACAAAAACTAGACGTAGGGCATGTTGCCTGAACCAGTATAAATCCTGTATCATTGAGTGCTAGGCCACATCCGATCACAACGCACGACAAAACTACAAATATTTACTTGTTGGTCACTTTTTGCACCGACAATTGGCGCCGTCCATGGGGAGGATGCCGTGCATTCACGCTTTTGGTCATCGGATGGCCCACATTTCCAACATCTTCATCATGGTAGGCTCGAGCAATACAATTCGCTTTGGCTCACTAGAGTTCCCCATGCTCCCACCTGTTGGGATGTGGGTTCCTCTTGTCTTTGTGCCACTCTAGACCTTCCTCTTTGGGAGTTTGGACTTCATCGCTGACCGGCTCAGCGTACTCCACCTCCATGAGGAGGCGCTCATCCTAGCATCCACTGGAGGAGGAGCGCCCTTCACTAGCCCTGGGCCACCCGATGACCTCAATGTTGAAACCCTCATGCTCACCTCGAACCCATGCTGGGCTCAAACTCCACGGTGAGTAACATATATGTTGTTCTTTTCACATTATTTAACACCTTCCGCTGACTCTCCACAGGGATCCCGTTATCCCCATGGTGACCGCCATGCAACTGGTTCCCTTGTGCTGGCGCTCTCGGCGTAGCACGCTGTGCCACGTGCACATAACCTAGTGAGCGATGCTAGAGGTCATGCCCACCAGGTCTAGCATAACATCCTAGATAGAGGGAACGATCCCCCATAGTTTGCTTGGGCTAGCCAGAACATCACTGCTGCGGTGATGCTTCTACATGGCCTACCCAAGCCTACCGACCTCTAGGAACAGGCAATCCACCGGAACCTCCAGACACTAGTGGAAACCACCACAGTTCAACAGACGGAGAGCTCCACATCGCAACATAGGCTCGTGGCCTCTTGCCCCACCGGGGGAATGGGGCCACACTAGTCGAATCGCTCCATCCACTCACCACTACAGTTGCTGGGTGTGGGGTAGGAGGCTGCGGCTGCACCATAGCCCAATCCAATGCCAGCTCCACACCGACCACCTATGTGCAAATGGCTCGAGCCAAACCAAGACACTCGCAACGTCATCAATAATCGATGCCATGCCTGGCACGATGATGACGTCCATCAAGTGGCGACGAGAGTAGGCAGCATGGGCCCTAGCCTAACCATCGAGGAGTGCGGGGATACGCACCCCAGGCTTGGTGGCTGACCAAACGACCAGAGCCCTAGCCTAGATGGCCCGAGGCCATGGGCCTTTGGTCGTTGCATCTAGAGAGCGCCGTTCCCATAGCGCTTCCGACCACCCACCAAAATCACCAGATACACCGGGGAAACGAACCCTGGTATATGGCTCAAAGACTTCTGACTCGCCTGCCGAGCCAGAGGAGTGGATGATGACCACTTTATCATTCAGTATCTCCCCATCTATATGGGGGACCATGTTCGAGCATGGCTCAAATTCCTCCCGCCCGAGAGCATCCGCGACTGGGCGGATCTCAAGAGGGTCTTCGTTGGAAATTTCTAGGGGACATATGTCCATCCTGGGAATTCTTGGGACCTCAAGAGCTACCAGCAGGAGCCTAATGAGTCCCTACGGGATTACATCTGTAGGTACTCAAAGTGGTGCAACTCCCTTCCTGATGTCATCGATGCGGATGTCATCAGCGCATTCCTCTCTAGGACAACCTATGAGTCCTTGATCCACAAGCTTAGCTATCTAATGCCCCGTACCACCCGCGACCTACTTGACATCGCCATGAACCATGCCTCTAGTGAGGAGGTGGTTGGGGAAGTCTTCAGCGATGGTCGGGATAGGGGCAAGGCTAAGCGCGAGGACCAAGGCAAGGGCCCCTCCACACAAAAGGGTAAGAAGAACAAGAAGGATCAGCGTCGACCGGCCAACCCAGATTTGGTCACCATAACCGATCATGCGGGCAAGCAGCCCTAGCAGGGCTAGTCTGACCACTTCGACAAGCTCATGGAGAGTCCATGCACCAACCACACCTACCCCATTAGGCACCTCTACAAGGACTGTGAGCATCTCAAGCGCTTTCTGCGATAGGCTATCAATTCAAAGTAAGGGAACGGCAAGGAGGAGGCATCCAAGAAAGGAGGCATGGTGGACAAGGATGATGATGGTTTCCCCAACCCCAAGGAATGCCTCATGATGTTTGGGGGATCCGATGCCATCCACTCCAAGCGCTAGCACAAGGTACGCTACAGAGAGGCATATGCCGCCAAGTCGGTCATCCCCTCTTTCCTTAGCTGGTCGGACACCCCGATCACTTTTGATCAGAGAGACCATCCTTCCCACATCGCCCGACCAGATCTCTACCCGCTTGTCATCGACCCCATCATCCGCAAGAAGCGCCACACTAAGTTGCTGATGGAAGGAGACAGCTGCCTCAACATTCTCTACATCGACACCCTCGATGCCATGCGCATCCCCTGGTCGGAGCTCCACCCAGTGAGCTCTCCCTTCCATGGTGTGATCCTAGGGACGCAGGCAAACCCACTTGGGTAGATCGACATGCCCATTATGTTTGGCGACCGAGCCAACTTTCGCTCGGAGGTCCTCACCTTCGAGGTAGTGGACTTTCTAGGGTCCTACCATGCCATCTTGGGGTGGCCATGCTACGCTAAGTTAATGGCGATCCCCAACTACACCTACCTTAAGTTGAAGATGTCGGGACTGAACGGCATCATCATCATGGGTAGCACCTTTTTCCACGCATACACGTGCGACCACGAGCATTACGAGCTCACCATGGCCATCATCAACTCCGCCGAGCTCCCAAAGCTCAGGAATTCATCGACTCCAGTAGTCCTAGACTACAATGAGCCGACCTCCTTAAGTGCCTTCCACCCGAACAAGGAAACTAAGGCAGTGGGGATAGACCCCACCAACCTGACCATGACAGTGCGGATAGGGACCAAGCTCCCAGCCAAATAGGAAAGCGAGCTTGCCGACTTTCTATGCGCCAATTACGATGTCTTCGTGTGGAAACCTTCTGACATGATGGGCATTCCAAGGGAGGTCGCTGAGCATGCATTACGCCTTGTTCTGGGCTCAAAGCCCACCATGCAACGCTTGCGTCGCTTTGACGACGATAGGCGTAGGGCCATAGGCGAGGAGATCGACAAACTTCTAGCAGCCGAGTTCATCAAAGAGGTATACCACTCCGACTAGCTAGCTAATCCTATTCTTGTGAAAAAGAAGATCGAGAAATCGAGAATCTATGTTGATTATACTGGCCTCAACAAGGCATGTCCAAAGGACCATTTTCCTTTGCCACACATACACCAGATAGTTGACTCCACCTCAGGATGCAAAATCCTCTCCTTTCCAGATGCCTACTCAGGCTATCACCAAATCACGATGAAAGAGTCCGACCAGGTCGCGACTTCATTCATCACCCCATATGTTTCATACTGCTACGTAACCATGCCTTTCAGTCTGAAGAACGTCGGCGCCACCTATCAACGGTGCATGCAGCGATGCTTCACCGACCAAATTGACCCACCCGACCAGCCTGACCAGGTTGAGCGGCTGAAACCAACAATCACCATCTATGTAGATGACGTAGTGGTGAAAATGGCTCAAGCTAGCGACCTAGTCGCAAATTTTGCCGCAACATTTGCAAACCTCCGAAGGTTCAATATCAAATTGAATCCCAAAAAATGTGTTTTCGGAGTTTCAAAGGGGAAGCTCCTTGGATACATCATGTTTGAGTGCGGCATCGAAGCCAACCCTAAAAAAATCATGGCCATCTCCAACATGGGCCCTATACGCAACATTAATGTGACACCCTAAAATATCATTTGCAAATTAGTAATTAAATTTGAGTATTTATTTGAATTTCTATGTATTTTTAACCTAGGCCAAATAATAAATTTTGGTTAAATAAAATTAACTATAAGGTTTAAAAACATGTTTGTTGCATTCATGCCGAAGCATACTATTTTGGTTGAGTGTAGAGCTAGATTGTTTGAAGTTGAATTCAAATTTCATTTGAATTTTGCTTGGATTTGAAAACTAGAAATAGAAAAGGATTTGATTTTAAAAAACTTTCTTTTCTCCCTTTCCAGCCCAACTCCGGAACTAGCCTAGTTCTTCTTTGTCTTTTCCCATGCTCGGCCTGCTCGTGGCCCGCTTTGTGTCGCTCTGTGTGCGAGCCTACAGCTGACCGCGTAGCCCAGCTCAGTGCCGTGGCCTGCTTTGGTGTCCCCACGTCCAAACCATGCCAAGCACTCGCTGCTCACTCCCTCTCATTGTGTCACTGGCCCCACTCATCAGCCGCTCACCTCACCTTCCTCCTTCATCCCAGTGATGGCGCGCGCTCACGTCCAAACTAGCAAGGAAGGCTCGTAATCTCATGATTCTGTAGCCTAGAGTGCTTCCCTTCCATCTACCATAGCACCCGTCTAGCCTATAAAGCCATAGTCGAGCCCTCCCACACCCCTTTCTCCATTTGTCCGCTCAAGGTAACTCACCGCCGCCCTGCAATCCACAATTCCCGATTTCAATCGCTATCGTCGATGCCTCTCGGAGCTCCACCGTCTCCCCCGCGTCCATAGGTACCCCCGATTCCTCATTTTGGTCAACTATCACTCAGATTTCCCTCACCCGTGCCTTGTTCTCTCTCTCCAGTCGCCGTCATCGTTGACCCATACCTTTGGAGCCCTCTCGGACACCGCGACCACTTCCTTCGACCTCACGGTGAGCTCCTCCACCTACCCGTGCTCTTCGTTCGTTGAATGATGCCCTAGAATGCCGTACCAGCGAGTTCCAGTCATGCCGGCCATGGCACCACCTTGGGACCATCACTCTGGCATGTTCCCTACCCAAGATTTGTGCTCCGTTGAGTCCACGAGACCTCGTGCTACTCATCTGTGTGCTCGGTTTGACCCGGTGATGTCTAGAGCGTCGTACCGACGTTCGCCGTAGCGCATGGCTTATCGCTAGCCATGGTGGGCTCGTCGAAGACACTGTGCAGCCGATGGGAACACCCTCGTTCATTCCTACGCTGTCAGATCTTGCACGAATGGTCATGATTAGATCATACCCCTTCAGTGTGTAACCGGTCCACCGTGGACCATGGACTCAGTCCACAACGCCGCGTCAGCGCGCACCCACGCACATGTGGTGCACCGTGCCACTCACACGTTGACACATGGCCGCCCAGTCAGCAGTCATGGTCAACCCATGGTCAAACATGCATGTTTTGCAGATTAGCCCCTCGGTTTCCAGAAAATCAACATGCAGTCCAGTTCGGTTCAAAAGAAATACATTTTAGTCCTGTTTTTATTCGTTTTAGACCCTATAGTTTTTGGAAATAGTATGCGCAGTCCATAATCCATGTAAATTCAGATTTTAATTGTTTTAATTCAAAAATGAGTTCGGTTTATTTACAGAAATGCCATTGGAAAATTATTTCATGCATAACTTTTACGTTTTAAGTCTGATTTGAGTGATTCTTTCGCTCACGTGTTCATAGCAGTACGTAGAATAGATCTATAAGCTTTTCAATCTATGTTTTTACTATTTGGTGTACTGTTCTAATAGAAGTCTATTTGTATGCATGTAATGATTGGATTGGATGCTTGATTGGTGAATTAGAACACGTTTAGAGGGTGAGCAGTTCGTGGTGACTGAGGATCAACAAGAAGATCAGCAGTACCCAGAAGAGAACTTTGAGGAAGGCAAGTGTACCAAAGGCCCCTGTACCTATGAACTTTACAATTCATATTCATGCATGTGTTTAATTTGAAATACCTTTAAGGACTTTACCTAGATTATTACTTGTACCATATATCCTTATTACCTAGGGTTTGGGTATGCATTTTGCATAGATGCTGTAGTGCTCAACATAAAATAATTATTAAACATGACTAAAGGCATTATGTAATGTGATAAAATGGAGCTTTTTAGCAACAATTAGGGGGCTAGAGTACGGGGTTGAGTACTCTTGTGCCTCTCCATAAGGACTTAATCCTGAAGCGGCCACCCAGGAGGTTTCGTACAACCCCGGGTGTCATATGGCTCTGACTTTAACCTGTTAACTAGATTGTACTAGCTCGTCTGTAGCTTTCCGTAAGGGCAAGAGGGGGGCACTAGTTGGTGTGTCTCCTTTCCTGCTAGGGTGTGTACCGTGCCGCGACCACGTATGCCACTCCTAGAGGAGGGCCACATACGGCTAGACGGCTGAAACCTTAGCAGCTATGACTTGTTATTGCGACTAGTGAAGGGTTACATAGTGAAACCCTACCACACTTCCTAGGTAGAGGTGTAGTGGGCTTTGCAAACCCTAGCTTTGGGAATCATGGCTTGGTGGGTAAAGTTGTACAATTTCGTGGCTCTGCAGAAATATTTGACATGTTATAATAGTCGTGCTCACGGATACGAGCGATCTGGATCCTTCATGATTAGTGGTTACTGTGGATGGTTGGGAGATATAAACTTGATTATACATTAATATCACTTGGGATTTGAGATTGTTCACTAAAGTAGTGATTTAGGATGCTAAAACTTGATCAACTAAAATTGTGAACCGTAGTCAAACCATGTCTAGCCTTTGAGCCTCATAGATCCCTTTGATATACTTGCTAAGCATGGTGAGCTTACACTTGCTTTACATTCAATAAAAATCCTGGATGGATAACAGATAATGTGTATGAAGAGTTTTCGGAGGATGTCCAGGACTACTAGGATGATGTCCACCAGTTGGAGTCCCTGTGGCAGTTTGGGTTTAGTTTTTCACTATGTGTAATAATGTTGCCAATGAGCAAAACTATGTATTAACATTATGATGAGATATGCGATGTAATAATTACTTTACTTTGATATTATTACAATTTGATGATATATGTGTGTTTGGACATCCTAGGTGCACATATATGAGTACTTGATTTTGCTATGCAAAATTGGGTGCGACAGTCAAGGGCGTACAGACGCTCACTGGCTGTTTGGCCACCCTAAGCCGGTTCATCTCCCGACTAGGGGAACGGGGAATGACTCTCTATAAGCTTCTCAAGAGGACAAACGCATTCATCTAGACAGAGGAGACACAGCAGGCTTTGGAAAGCCTCAAAGCATCACTGACATTGGCCCCAGTCCTCATCGCTCCCGAACGGGGAGAACCCCTCCTCCTCTACATCACGGCAAACAACCATGTTGTGAGCGTTGCCCTCATCATCGAAAGGGAGGAGCCGAGATGCCCCCTGAAGGTTCAATGACCGGTGTACTTCATTGGTGAGGTACTCATCGATGCTAAGGCTTGATACCCCTAGGTGCATAAGCTTCTATACGCCATGCTGATGGTGACCTAGAAGCTCCGGCACTACTTCATCGACCATGAGGTCATAGTCGTCACCTCGTACTTGCTGGGAGACATCATCCGCAACCGTGATGACATGAGATGAATCACCAAGTGGGCTCTCGAGCTCAAGGGTCACGACAACAGGTATGTCCCTCGCACCGCTATCAAGTCTTAGGATCTCGCCGACTTCATCGCCGAATGGATGGAAGTCTAGCTCCCTACCCCGGATATCACCCATGAGTACTGGACAATGTACTTCGATGTGTTGGTTATGGCACCCAGCTCGGGGCTAGAGTGGTTTTGATCTCCCTAGATGGGAGCAGGCTCTACTACGCGATCCGTCTCCATTTTTTGGCCTCAAACAACACCATAGAGTATGAGGCCCTCATCAATGGACTGCGCATCGTTGTATGTGCATGGTGACTCGGGGTTGGTCATTGACCAAGTCATGAAGGAGTCCTCCTGTAAGTGCCCTCTCATGGCAGCATACTACCAGGAGGTGCGTAAGCTCAAGGACAAGTTCCAAGGGATCAAACTGCATCATATCCCCTAAAAGGACAATGATGCCGTCGATTTCCTCACAAAATTGGTTGATAGGCGGGTTTCGTCTCTAGATGGGGTCTTCATCAACGATCTCCATGAGCCGTCTACCTGTATTCTAGAGGATCTGATCCAGACACACTCCGACACCAATCTGGCACTCAGGGGCTCTGACCTCCTAATGTGCCCCGACCCCAACCAAGTGCTCGAGGGCTCCAACCTTGGTGCCTCCATGACAACGTCGCCCACTGATGTTGCTGTGGTGGCACTCGATCAGGCTAAC
Organism: Miscanthus floridulus; assembly: GCF_019320115.1. Lineage (NCBI taxonomy): Eukaryota > Viridiplantae > Streptophyta > Magnoliopsida > Poales > Poaceae > Miscanthus > Miscanthus floridulus. Next base: position 174,055,003 of record NC_089587.1, on the reverse strand, counting down.
TAAAGAGCACCACTACTCGCCTACCTCCTCGAGGAGGTTCTCTAACCGAAAAGGATTGAAGCGCGATGAATCACTCGACGCATCAAGATGTCCGTCGCCATTGGTGATGAACTTTACAAGTGAAGTCCGTTAGGAGTACTCATGAAGTGCATCCTGACTGACCAAGAGAAACAGCTCCTCCTCGACGTCCATGCCAGAATATACGGACATCACGTGGCCTGAAGGTCGCTGGTCGGGAAAGGCTTTTGCTAAGGGTTTTACTAGCCCACTGTGCTACAAGATGCAGAGGATGTTGTCCATAGGTGTGAAGGATGTCAGTTCTATGCTCGACAAACTCATCTGCCGGCATAGGAGCTTCAGACCATCCCCATCACCTAGCCATTCACTGTCTAGGGCCTTAACATGGTTGGACCCCTCAAAAAGGCCTCGGGTAGCTTCACTCACCTGCTCATAGTAGTGGAAAATCACAAAGTGGATAAAGGCAAAGCCCATCACCAATATCTGCTCAGAAGAGGCGGTCAAGTTCTTGACATCATCTATTGGTTTGTTGTTCCAAACTGTATCATCACCGACCATGGAACAAACTTCACTAGGAAGAAGTTCCTAGACTTCTGTGATGGATATGGCATTAGGATCGTGGTCGGGCACCCGCATACCAATGGTCAGGTCGAGTGGGCCAATGGCATGGTCCCCCAAGGACTCAAGCCCTGCATCTTCGACCGACTCAAGAAGTATGCCAGGCGATGGGTTGTAGAGGTTCCAATGATCCTCTAGAGCCTAAGAATGATGCCAAACCAGTCCATAGGGTTCACCCCTTTCTTCCTCACATACGAAGCCGAAGCAGTGTTGCCCTCCGACCTCGATCACGATGCCTCGAGAGTAAAGGCCTTCAACCAAGACTGAGCCATGGAGGCTCAGTAGGATGCAGTCGACCTACTCAAGGAGGCTCATGAGACAACCATCATCCACTCCGCTCGTTACCAGCAAACTCTCCGTAGGTACCATGAAAGAAAAATTAGGGGGAGGATCCTCGATGTCGGTGACCTTGTACTCCAAAGGACCTAGTCAACCAAAGAGAAACATAAACTCTCTCCACCATGGGAAGGACCCTACACGGTGACCAAGGTGATCTAGCTGGGTGCCTACCAGCTGAAGGACAACAACAGCAACATTCTCACCAACACATGGAACATCAAATAGTTACGTCGTTTCTTCCCTTAAAACTCGGTCTTACTGTTCTCTTTCCATTCAATGTTTGCTCCTATAGCACCCTAGTACGAGCACTCTCGGCCTAGGTCACTCGGGGCTCCACGGGGGTGCGATACCACCCTCCTCTTTTACTATCATATAGTAATACTTTTCACCCAAACAAAAGGGCATTGCCCAAACGAAAGGGCATTTCATTCCTTTGATTACCCTACGTAACTTGTGTTTTAACCTCCTGACCGATCACACCCTGCCATGACCTATGGTTACGAGCAGCTGAGCCTCATGGGCCACGCCCGGGTTCTTAAGGTTGTAGCCTATGGGTCAACGGGCAGGTGCAAAAAAGAAAGGATAAAAAACAATGCTACGCTAGGGTAAAAACAAGGGTGGATGGGACAAGCTTCCCCTCATGAGTGATTTCATCACAAAACAAACTTAGAATATTCACGAATGTAAAGCTGTTCACACGAGGGCTCCCCCACAAACTCATCTCTTACATGAACTAATTATTTCTACTATAAACTCTATTATGTCCTCCCAACGACATCGGTTGATGGTATGATCAACAAGGACAAAGGTAGCTCGCTTCCGGTTGGGACAATGTTCGGCTCTATTGGGGGTGGGACGACGCTCTCCTCTGACCTGGTCTCTACTCCCTCCATAGGCTGGACGACATCTTGCCGGTGCACGTCTTCAGCCATGGACGTATGGCGAGCCTCCATCACCCACTGCGCGGTGACCTGCTCGGCAACCATCTGTGCATGTAGCACCAAACTCTACCCCAACACATGGATTTCGTCTACGCTCCACCCATCGGCATATCCTCTATAGATGACTGTGAAGTCTAGATCGGGGTGATGGGTCACCACCAAGGTCAGCACCCCCATCATTCTGTAGAACATGCCATCGGAGATGAGTGCCTGAACTTCATTTGGAACCTTCGCCAGCTGGATCACGGGCGTACTGGTGCTCGGTCCTGACCCGAACACCTCGGAGACCACCACCTGTGCGATGTTGCGAATCTGGTCAAGCTTCCCCTCAAGAGTGTGTCACTCCTCAAGGGACTAGGCTAGAGCCTCCATGCCCTGATCGGCCGCCGCTTTGACCGTCTCCAGCTCTTGCTCTAGAGAGCCGATCTTTCCACCCAGTTCTAGAAAAAGACAACAAATTTAGAAGCAAAGGAAAGGAAAAATCAAGGCATCAACCAAGGGTGGAACAGATACATACCAAGGTAGGCGCTTTTGAGAATGGAGAGCCTTTCCTCTTATCGGGTCACCCTCTCAAGCAGTCGAGCGTTCAACTGCTCTACCCCGAGCATCTGCCCCTAGAGCGCAACCACTTGTTGTTCAGTGTCCGACTGGGCCTTTCGCTCTACCTCTAGAGCCTCCAAGGACTTCTAAAGCACTACATTGGTCTCCGCCAAGTGGACCTTTACCGTGTCAAGTTCCCACTTGGCAGCAGTCGCCTGCTCGACCGCACATAGCTCCACCACCCATGCTCCCGTCACCTTGGCCACTCGGTCTTGGGACTCACAGCGGGTGGACTCCAGCTGGTGCCTGAGCTCATCAACCCACCACGATGCTATTGATTCCTGCTCCATCTGATCGTGCTCCTCCTAAAGAAATCAAGACTTTTGAATCGACATCATCTCCAGATCCTATGAGACAAGAAGCAGGCATGCTAAGACAACCATTGAAAGGCCAAGGAGTCAAGAACAACACCAAAAATGCAAAGAACTTACCTCTGCAACATGTTGTAGGTCGACTGTCATGGCCTGTTGGATGAGCTCAACCCTCTCCAAGGCCTCCTTGAGCCTCGCCTTGGTAAGGGTGAGATCAGACTCCATCGATAGTCCTCTCTCCATGAGCGGGTGCTAGAGCTTCACCTCCTCCTCGTCATGAAGGATGAATCAGGCCTTTCTTGACTCATCGGGGCAAGGCCACACTAGCTTGTGGGTCGCCCTCGACCCATTGGAAGATCCAGCCATCGTAGTATCATGCGACGACCGGATCATCACCAGCTCCTAGGATGGCGGGATGGTCGGTGGGTCCACCCTGGTGTCTTCCTTGCTAGAGAAGAGGATGTCCACCGGTAGGACTCCACGGCTCATCAGCGGATGCACTACCTCCGGCCTAGCCATGGTTCCTCCTGACCCCTCCAGCTCTGACCAGACGGGTGAACCATGCGCTCCTTCATCGGGCGAGGCAAGGAGTCTGGTTTCCCCCCTCTCTTCCTCCACAACTGTTGGGGGAGGGACCACAAGAGTCACCTCCAACACAAACTCCATTGTCACCATGGGGATCACTGCCATCATAGCCATCGCCGCTACCGCTATTCTTGTGTTCGGCCAGGAAGATGCAACCCCCAGTGGGGAAGGTCACGCCGCTACCAACCTACTTCCCCCGTCGCTCATCGCAACCCGCTATAGGTTGGGTCTCCACTCTTCTCACATGGGACGTGGGGAGATTCCCAGTCCCACCATCCCCTGGCTGCTGTCAAACAAGCGTAGGTTAGTCACACTCAAAAACTCAACTATGAGAATAAAAAGGAGCATGAATGCATACCTAGACAAAAGCAGCAGAGCCCTAAAGCCCTGACCAGCTGACAATGAGCCAACCGGATGAGGATCACTCATGGGTCATGACCCACGCCCCCTCGCATCGGTTGAGGGAGGGCCGACCCAGCCAGTCCCTAATCGGCCCATGAACGGCAACGACCACTAATTCGTGGCGAAACCACCGAAGCAACTGGCAAGGAATCCCCCCATTGGGGGTCATGCACACACGCTGACCCTGAAGTTGTAGGAGAACGATCATGTCCCCTCGACCGACCGGCGTGCTCCACCACACTCGTAGCAGGGGGGCACGAAGCATACGATGCCTCCAAAGGGTGCGGCGACCGTGCCCACTTTTCCTCTCCTTCGAGGGTGGTGTCTTCACTCGCAGCGCGCTTCCTTGACTCAAGAACATCATCGCTCGTCTCCACATCATGCCTGCCGCCGATGGATGTAGTCATGGGCTCATGGTGCTCCACCGAGGTCAAAACAGTGCCCTTGACTCCTTTGTCCTCTAAGGCACTTGTGTCATCACCCATCTCTATGGGCTCCTCTGACTCGAGCTCTGCCTCCATGTCACTCTGGCTCTCCTCCCCCCCAGACCCACTGGTTGATCTCCTTCTCCTTATCGAACCTCTTCCGGGCCTTTTTGGCTTTCTTCTTCTTCTTGGCAAGCGCCGCCTCCCTCTAGGCAGCTTGTCGAGCCACACCTTTTGGCCCTCTCGGAAGATGTGGATGAGATTTATAGCCCATGGTCCATTCAAAACAGACAATTCAGAATCAATCAAAACATCAAAACAAGAAGGAAATGTCACAAAAGGGGGCATACCAAATTGGACAGCTTCACGATATGAAGGGGACCGGGCATCCCTTCAAGGGAGTCTTTATCCCTCAACAATAGCACCCAATCAAGATGACTCTAGACTTCATCCTTTGGCAACTCCTCTGGCGATGCGCGGTCGGGTTCCATCGAGCCGAAGTATTCCCCCATCGGTCGTGTTCTTTCTACCAATGGGGCTACCCAACGGTGGAAGAAGGTATGGAAGACCCACAACCCATCGAGGCCATGCTGCACAAGCCTCTGAAGCTCTGTCTCGATAACCTCCACCTTTGTTCTGTCGACCGACAGGACCCCACGACTAGCTTTCCCTCCTCTCTAACCTTTTTTTGGTGAATGGCAGGAATGGCGCTTCCGCTGGGTTCCTAATGTAGAACCACTCACCGTGCCACCCCCGGTTGGAATCATAGGGGGAGTATGCAGGGTAGGGGACCGATGGCTTTGGCTTCTTCTGCAAGGCAAATCCCTCAAACGGTGCGATTCTAGGTGGCTTCCCCACGGACAAGGCTCGCCCACTGAAGATCCATCGAAAGAGGTCCACATGTGGCTCCATCCCAAGGAAGGCCTCATAGACGGTGATGAAGCCAGTGATGTGCAGTACCCTAGTTGGGTTGAGGTGTTGCAGCTCTAGGCCCCACTCATTGAGGAGCCTACGTAGGAACCAGTGCACGGGATACCTGAGGCCGTGCTTGTGGAAGGTGAGGAAGGAGATGACCTCGTTGGCCTAGGGTTGTGAAACAACTTCCCTCAGCATAGCAGCCCTCCAATGCGCCACCTCATTCGATGGGAGCAACCCCTTCTTGGTGAAGGCGGCCAGCACCTCCTCATCCACGTTGGAAGGCCTCTAGTTTGACATTACGCCTTGGATTTACGAATGAATCTGTGAGTTCTCCTCTCCCTTGCTCTACCCTTCTCTCTCATAGAAACCATCGTGGCACATGAATAGACTTGGCGAAAAAGAGGAAGGAGGAATGGTAGCGATTGAAGGAAGGCGAAAGAACGGGAGGAAAATCCTCTCCCTTCCCCCAATTTAATGCTGAAAGGTGTGCGATGGGACGTGGCCCAGGCTGATGGGACGCGCTCTACCCGATGAAACGTCACCTAGTTAGCGGGACATGGCCTGGGTAGGGCCCACCACTACCACAACCCGGGCATAGGAAATAAGGCGCAACCACATGCAAACGATCATCCACCTTCCTAGGTAGGGTTTGGAAGGGCCCACCAATGGAATCTCCATCGAGGAGAGGCCAATGGGTCACCCGAGTTGATTGGACGGCTCGGGCGGTTGTCGAGAGACAAGTAATGAGCAGCGGGATGCCTCATGCAGGTTATACCGACCCCATCATGAACGACGGACATGGATTCTATTTGGATATATCCAATAGGAGCTCCCCAGACCCATCACTCGAGCCATCGAGGTAACCTTACCAAACCCCCTTTTTTGTTTTCTAGTGCATAATCATTCATTCATCCATTCTCATGCATGCATTCATACATTCATCCATATATTCATCCCATACATCCAAGCATTGCATATGCAGTTGTTGCATCACAATGCTTTGTGTTGCGTCATGAAGCGGTAGTCGCCTCATTCGATATGAGCGATGACCGACCAGGTTCGAAGGCTTACCCACAAAGGGCTTGAGGCTGCCTCATGTCAAACAGAGCCAGGGGAGAAAATATAGATGAGCCCCAGCGGCTCTCGCCCGATCTGCTCAAAAGCAGATAGGGTCATCTTGACCATCTCATTCGATCCTGACCTCGAGCCATGTCCATAGAATCTCTATCGAGGGGAGGCCAGTGGGCCACCTAAGTCGGTCTCTAGAATGGCTCAGGCATCTACCGGGAGGCGGGTTAAGGAGCAGTGGAATGCCACATGAGGGCTATGCTGACCCTATTACGAACGATGGACCTAGATTCCACTCGAACATACCCATTATTAAGCTCACCAAGCACGTCACTCGAGCCATCGAGGCAAGCGATGTTAGCTCAACCCCTCCGGTTGTGGAAACTGCAGATGAGGTAATGCACAAAACTAGACCGACCCCTCGGTCACGCCTGACACTTTGATTGGCGCTCAACACTTGGGTTGGCGCCCAACGCTTGGGTTGGCGCTCCATCCTTGGCCGCACCTAACGCTTGGGTTGGTGCCCCATCTCGCCCAACCCCTTGGCGGCGCATGACACTTCGGGCTTGCGCTCTGTCTCATCCGACGGTGACCCAAGATCTTACACCCACTGGGTGCGCTCGTGAAACAAGTGTAAACAACCCCTTCATGACTTCACAGAAGTCTTAAAATGGCTTGGGGCTTTTCTTGAGTTCATAAACCTAGGGTCCCTAATGCACTTGCTTCCCTACAAAAACTCAGCCTAGCAGACGGCGTAGCGACAACGCGTGCCTCCTGGGCTGGCCTAGATACATAATGATAGGCCAAGAGAACAATCCGGTCACTGACCGAAAGGCCTAGCCACAGTGGGGACACAGTCTGACTCCAACCTCCTTTTCTGACCAGGGATATGCTGGACCTCTACTCGTGGCTCTTCCCCGACCGACACGGTAGGGGCCGACTGGGAATGACTGACCAGGGACGCCCGCTCGGTGAAGGCCTATGGATCAGGTGAAGCAAATAAGGTAAGGTGCTCAAGTCAAACCACAATACCGAGGACTGTATCCTGCCATACCCTATGCACCTGTAGGACGGTGCCACCAGGTCATGCTAGATGAGCACTATGCAACCTTCTAGGCGTGTCAGAACACAAACAGTATTATAGGCGCTGACGTTTGCCATACCAGGCGAACACGATAGAGCCTGCCACATGCATCTGGACATAAACATTATTGTGGGCATCAACAACCATCTCATACCCGACAGCGTGGGCAACAAGACTAGGTAGCACACGTATACATTCTCTCTCTTGCCAAATATGATAAATCAAATTAGATTGAAGTTGTCTGTATGCTTAGTGATCATGTATGATGGCTTTTCTTTGAGAGATTATAGCTACTAGAAAAGTATATGTGCTTGCTTCCTCATTCAAATCAACCCTTCTCATCTTCAATTATCATGTTGTGGAGGATTAACAAGCAAGCATAATATTCTCAAGATTCCCATGCTCGTATAGATGTGTCGACGCAAAATACAAAAGTAAGATTGCAAAATGCCAAAGACGCATTCAACATCATTCCTTGGCCCTTCTTGCTTTTGATTGTGGTTCACATATTGACTTAACAAAAACAAGCCACTCTGGATATATACCTTCTGCTAGTTAATAACCATTATTATATTACTCTCCATTGACATAGTATTGCACGGTAGGAGCTCCTCCTCTCAGATGCTTGACAAACAAATATGATTGGTTAAGGACGTTGATGTCATTGTTGGATCCAGCAACACCAAAAAAGATATGCCATATACCATGTGTAACACCCTTGGTGTTACGCTCTAAACAAATTACTACACCATGTCATGAGCATCATATTTACGTGATAATGCATGTGATGGAATGAATAGATGATGTATTGCAACCTAAAATGATTAATAAAAATGTTAAATGAGAAGCTATTACACAACTCATGTATATCAAGTAGGGTTTAAAACTAATTTTTATTGAACAAAAATATTATAGAACATATATGTGGCACTTAAATAGAATTTGGAATATCAACTTTGTAGATGACAATGAAATACTTGTTGTGGAAAAATAACATTGCTAGCCAACATTTCTAATAGCCTAAAAATGGTTGCCTCTGGCCTGGCCGTGGCCCGACTACCACTGGCCCGCCACGCGGAGCTGCTGCTGATGCCTACCTCGCCCCACGCTACGATGAAGCCACTATCGGTGCCGTCACCTCATTGTCACATCCACGCACTGCTACCCTACCTCGCGTTGTCGCTACCGACGCCACCGTGATGCCGTGCTACGCTGCTGCCGCTCGCTCTGCCACCGCGGGCACGTGGGTGATCCCACCACACCGCTAATCCGCCTTGTGCCGTGATAGAGCCGCTGCAGGTGCCGTCTCCTCACCGTCATGTTCGTGCCATCCTCTGCACCCATACCCCATTGTTGACCTGGCTTGGTGCTCGCCGCAGCCACGCGCACGTGGTAGAGCTCGCCGCCGCTTTGCCATTTATGGCACTGTGGTCGCGCGGTCCATGCTGGTCATGGACGCACGCTCTTGTCCTCAGCGCCTACGCGTGGGCCTCCATGATTATGCTGATCGCATCCTGCCAAGGCGAGGCCAAGCCGAGCACACCTACCGTGCCCTGTCTCTCTCTTTCTCACTTTATCCCTCTGCTGCCGCCGTCGAGCCGCACCATCAAATTACCCAACGAACAATCACCTCCATTCAATTCAGTGCATCCACGGTTTCAACATCATGTCCTCTCGCTGCCTGACCCCACCCAGCCTTGGACCGTGCAAGGCCAAGCTCCAATTTGGAGTTTTCCCCGCCGTCATGCCATTAAGGCCGCGCTCAGCCATGGTCGAGGGCAGCCCTCCTACCGCCCATCCCAAACCATTTCACCTGCACCACTAGCATCACCTTGACTCCCTCTTCACCCTACATGCCTTAGCTGAACTGCTACCACCTCGCCGTCATCGTTGACGTGACCGTGTCGCCGTGGTGCGCCAGCGCACAGCTCGGCCGCACATGGCTAGCCCTTCTCCGTCACCCTCTTCTCCAACCGTCACCACAGTTAGGTCCATGGTAGTCTACTGATGCTCACTCGCTAGCCAGTTAGGTCCTTAGGTGCCCTGGTTCGCCAAAGCAGTCGCATCACCATCGCGGATGGTCGCGCGCCGCCGTAGCTCGCTCCGATACGTCCTGCCACCCTGCGTTGTGTCGCGCGGGCTGTGCGTGTGGGCCACATGGGAGATTTAGTTTTCTTTTTCATAAGGAATTAGCAATGGTTTTCTAATTTAATTTTTGTGCTGATCTTTGGTAATTTTTGTAGCTTTAAAATAGACTAACCATTAGGGTAGTTAAATGCTCTTTGTTTCAATATACATTAAATCATCAATAGAAATAAAGATATATCCTTCATTTGTAAAGCTAGGTGTTTGTTAGTTGAACTCAACATTTTGCTTCATAAAGATGATAGTTAGCTTAGTACCTTGCTCACAATAGGGGATTATTATTACTCTCATGATAAAATGATGAAAAGAAAATAGAGACCAGACAGGGATATGGTATGGGTTTTGGTGGGTGTAACAGGTTGTGTCCCACGGCCAACGGGGCTTAGCTCGGTTACACTGTTTTCCCTGTTCGTGTTGATTAAAGACCGTCCATTGATGTGAATGGTAGTCAGGTCATAGACTTATTATCCTGAGCATATACTTGCTTATGGGAATGGGAAGGCTCGTTACACTCTTGTCATAGACTTATTATCCTAAGCATATTCTAGATGAAAAATATGGATTGTTTCGAGTTCTCCCTTGGGGTGTGGTCGAAGGAACTGTCCGATGTAGCTCATTTTTAAGGTGCTTAGTGTCTAGTGGAAGACGAGCGTCTCCGTAAGCATGTAATTTCGGGTGGTTCTGTCACACCATGATCGTGTGAAGCTACTGCCTCTAGAATACCATAGGTACACCATGATCACCATGGGTATATATATGATTCCATACATAAGGACACCATTTCTAGGGCTAATGCATACAATCAATACTCCCTAGCATGCCAAGTAACCCACAACGTTCGTCGATCTCCATTAAACGTTCAACACTTTGTAGGGTTGAGGCAGCGCTGGGATAGAGTTGAAATCATGGGAGGAGGTCAGCGCGCCTATGGAGGGCGCATCAGGAAGGGCTGATACAGACATCGGTGAGGAGGTAGCCGGCACTAGAGACCTGGCTCATGCGGATGGCGAATACATGTCAGGGAGCACAAGAACGTGTCATAATGGAGGAAGGCCGAGGCGAACGCCAAAGCTAAGGCTCGAGGACTGGCTAGAACGGTCATCAGCAACGGCGGCGCGGACGAGAGAGCAAGGGAGCAGGCAGGAGAAGAATTCATATCTGTGCAGGCTTCCAACCGTAGGAAAACAGATTTAGGAGCCCTTTTAATTCTTTAAGAAACGAGGGTTTGAAGGAGGGATTTGAGGGCCTCCTACAAATTTAGGGCCCCATCAAATTCTTTCAGGAACGAGGATTGAGGGAGGATTTGAGGGCCTATAATTTTTTGAGGGACGGAATAAGAACCCTGTTGCATGATGTTTTTTAAAAAAGATAGGAGCTAGTTTAGGAGTCTCGTTCGAGATGCTCTTAAGGGTGTGTTTGGTTGAGCCGTGGCTTCTGAAAAAACTAGCATTTCAAGAAGTAGAAAGCCAAAAGCCAAATGCATGGTCAAAGGTGCTTTCAAAACTTTACTACCAAAAACAGCTACTTCTAAAAAGCATCTTCTGGTTCATACTCCATTGATTGGCTTTTGACTTTTTAAAAGCAGAGACAACTCTCAAAAATCCAACCAAAGGCACTGAAGACTAAGGACTTGTTGTTTGACAGGGCTCCGACTCCTTCAATGACGGCTCCAGCTCTAACTCTTCTGAATAAGCAGCTTTTTCCGAAGGAGTTGAAGCATTTCTAAAAAATATATATTTAGCAAAACAGCTCCTCCTGATTTTCTAAAATAGATGAAATACGCTGAATACCTACAATGTCCTTATCTATTAGACCTAATTATTTGACTTTTATTAGTAATTTGAGTTTATTAGAGAGATAACCATAATCGGAGAGTCCTTTTCATTATAGAATACTACGTATTGTTTTTAGGGAAAAATACTGTAATATATTGCCTTATCCGTTCGTACCAGGATAACCATCCCCTTCGTCTCTTCCTTTTTCCATGACGAGCGGCGGAGATAGAGCGGCGCAGGAGCGGAGTGGCCGCGGGCGGGGCCGAGTGGCGAGTGGTAGCGCAGCAGATGCGGCGCCGTGGAGCGCGCGGTCTGTTGCTGGGCAGCGCTCCCGTGCCGGCCGGGTTCAGGCCACCGGGCAGCTTGCCCGCGCCGGCATGGTTCCTCGCAGTTGCGCCTGCTCCCGCGCTCCGCCTCGCCGTTGTGGCGCTCGACGACGCCTCGCCGCCACGCCCGCACCACTCCGCATCAGGTCCGCACTGGAGCTGTCCCGACCCGATGGAGTTACTCCGCCTCAGCTCCGCCCCGAGGGCGAGCCTGCCGACGCCTCCGCCTCACTCGCCGCCCGCACTCCGGCACCCACGGAGCAATCCAAACCAAACACTCTCGGCTCTCGGCCAACGGTCCAGAAATTCGAAATTCACACAGACGGGATCACGATCCACACCCAAACGCACCGTACACCGGCCGTGTCGACCTCCGCGGCTCTACCATTTCAGACCCAACATTTCAACCGCACGCGCTTGGTCCATACACCGGATCCATCCTGTCCGTCCATCGGTCGCGCTTCACCACACGAACGTCCCGATGCGACTCGGGGTCCACCCTTGGCTCATCTCTGCCTCGCCATTTCAAATAGGTTCAAACGGACATCCCGCTCAGCAGACAGAGGCGGAGAGGCCGTAGCCCGTAGCCAGCAGCCATCTCCATCCAGGCTCAAACCCTAGGGAATCTACCCAGAAATCCCACCCCAATCAGGGCTGTATCGTATCAAGTAGCCGTCGCGGTGACCGGATCGCCGCGGCTCGGAGAGGAGCGGAGCAAATCGTGAGGAATCCTTGCTGTTCTCCGTCGGCTGTGTTCTTGCATCTTTTCGAGCGGTTTGGTGACGCAGTTCTTCTTCTTTTGGTTCTGTTATCGCAGATCTGCTGAAGGGTAAGGATTCGGAGGCGGGATCAGGAGCTGAGGGAACCTGTTCGAGGTGAGAATCGAAGGATTTCACAGGGGATTTTGTTGGTTCTTGCGGGGGATTTTGTTGGTTCAGCCTCTCTGTTCTGACGTGTTTGACGGGTTATTTTGTTTCGAATACCTGCGAAGGATGGGGAATTGTGGTGGGAATATGAGTAGAGCGACTGGGATTTGCATGGTTTTCTTGAAGCTCTTGTCTGAACTGTTGCTCTCGTTTGCCTTGCGTTTTTCTTGCAGGTGTCCTAGAGTCGTAGGGATCGCATTGACATTGGGAGAAATCGCGGAGAGGCAGAATCCGAGCAATAGGTGCGTAGATTTTGTTGAATAGGTTGCTCACGTGCTCTCTGAATTCTTGTTGCCAATTTGGCAGTTTCATCCGAAAATTTATTTCACGCATCCAGGGGAAGAGCAACAGCGCTCAGGGCACCAAGAATTCCTTGCGTAGATCCAGGAGAAGAACAATAGGAATCAGGGCAGAACGAGAGCAGAACTGTAAGGAAAATTATGCTTGCTTGGCCATTTACTGATCTGCTGATTCATTGTCTGGTTGGTTCTTGAATCACGGTCTCACCGATGTGCGCTACACAAACTTCTCGCAGGACTACAAGATGCCTCAACTGAGGACTGCCAGCAGGCCGGCGCTTGCCAGCAACTCAGCTGGTGGCTTTTTTATCAGGAGGAGGGTGGCATCACCAGGAGCTTTGGTGGCGAAGGGTGCCGTCAAGCCGCTGGCTCGGCGGGTCCGAACACATTTCAGCAACAAGGAGAATGTGCCACCCGCGGGTGCAGCGAGGGCTAAACCAAAGAGGAGGAGCCCCCTACCTGACTGGTACCCAAGGACCCCACTCCGTGACATCACATCAATCGTAAAGGTGGTGACCTATTTCCCTAGACTGTATTGGGATGTTGTATAAATTCCTTAAATATTGTGTCTGTTCTGTGCTAATGTTATGCCATAACTTCACAATGCTAGAACTAATATTGTGTCACCATGACTTGACTGAGAATGACAGTAGCATGAAATTGCAGGTTAAGCAAGCCTTTTTATGCTTAGTTCAGTGATAAATGATTAACATAGAAGTCAGTGTAGTTCAAATGGATTAGCAATGATTGTCTTAGGCCAATCAGCACACTTTTGTTCTGTCTGCTTGGATCTTGCAATTCTCAGTTTATATGGCCAGCAATATAAATGTGCTTAAAACCAGAGAAAGGTCTAATGCTCCCTCGAGACTCAAACCAGATCACTTAGAGTATACTTTTATCTCATATATGCCACCATATGTATTATATTACTATATTAGTTAAGTATACTTGAAGACTTTACTGGCAACGTACATTTCTATCGAATGCTTGGATAGAGGATCTTATTTGCAGCAGCCTACCAAACCCATGTTTCCTCTCTTCCTCGCTTCTGAGATGCCCATTCATTTAACATGTAATAAATTCAACATTCACGAATCTATTCAGGATATTTGCAACTTCAGTTCTGCTTTATCTGTAGAGTGTGCATATTGTTCTTCAGTATATTCTAGATATTTGTTAGTACATTATATTTTAGTATCTTTTCTTTAGTTCTGAAGTTTTACTGGTTCAGCCATTTTCAATGCTAAAATTGTGGAAGTTTATGCTTTCGCTTATACTCAATGTAAAGCATCTTTGCATACTGTGTAATGTACTTTTCTTGATTTGAATCATTGAAGGCTAATCCAGTACGTATCCACTGGATTGGAATTTTTCCCTGTGGATAAGTAATTATACTGTTGCCATATAAAGAATTAGTATAAACACGCCACGGAGTCATTGTTGCTTACCACATTGACAGTTAATGTAGATTTTGTAGCAAAATTTGCTTCAAGCTCAGCAGAGTTTGTTTGTTTCTTTCTCTGTAGACAGTACTTGCCTCATATGAACAACACATTTGACTTAGTATAGACAGTCTATGCTTTTGTTTGTTGACGCACTTGAAAATTGCTTGTCCACTGTTAACTATAGGTAGGAAAAAATGTACACATACCAAATCTAGATGCATTATGTATCCCCTGAGATATGCTGCTGTACTAATTGCAATTTACAGGCTCTTGAGAAAAGAAATCGCCTAGAGGAGGATGCGGCTCGGCAACATATCCAATGGAATGAAGATTCTCCACAGCCTGTGGATCCAACAACTCCAGTACATGCAGAGCATAGTGATCCTGATTCTCAAAGCACACAAACTCAAGAAACACTGGGTGTTGTTGCCTCTGGTCCTGGCTCAACTTCAGCTGTTGCTAACAGAGTGACTTCTGTAGCTGAGAACAAGCAAGGGGCATCTTCCTCTCCATCGGACTGCTCCTTGCAGATGGCTCCATCCAAGCCAAATGATCCATCTCCTGCTGATCTGGAGAAGAAATTGTCAAGTTCAATAGAGCAGATTGAAAAGATGGTGAGGCGTCATATGAAGGAAACTCCAAAGGCTGCTCAGCCTTCCAAGGTAGTTGCCCAAAGGCGCGTACTGATGTCCATGCGATGAGCTGAAGCCTTCTCTGGGCACCAATGGTTCTCATGTCTGCTGCTTTCTTAGCCGCCTGTCAAGGTTTGTCTAGGGATGGGGGTTCCTGGTTATCTGCTTGAGGACCCTGTGGTAGGAGGGATTTCTAGCTCTCTGCTTGAGGGCATGGTTATCTGTTGATACAACTTGTCATGGCACGCTTACTGCACTACAACTTCAGTTGGCTTCACCAGAAATGAACCACTGTTCACGTCTTTTTGTTTGTGAAGTAGTATAAGACTTCACTGCGTAGTAGTAAGGCGTATTGGATATTTGTGGCTTTAGTTCACTGAATAGATAGATAGAACAGTTACGAGTTGTAACAGCTTGAATTCTTCGGTTGATACAGTTAACCTTGCTTATTGTTCCAGATTTACTTGGCTGTGGTTGTGCTCACCAAATTCTAGATTCTGAGTTATTGATTTCCAAAAATGACATGAATGCCTTTCATTTCGTGATTATTGAGTTGTGTATAGTGTTTTTTTTGGGTCTCCTTTTAATGGATCCAGAATTCCAGACTCGTTCAGGTTTACAGCCAGTTTCTGGTGTTCTCTTGACTATAAGTGTGCTTGTCTTTCATTTTCTCTATGCACAATGTCTTGATTAGGCTCCATGGAGTTTTCCACTTCGATGGCCCCGTTCGGCTTACCCCATATCCGGCTTGTTCGGCTTCTTTTTTCAGCCAGAACAGTGTTTTTCTCTCACAACAATTCAGCTAGAACAGTGTTTTTTAGCCAGTTTCAGCCAAAATTCTGTCAGCCGAACGGGGCCATCGTCAGTTACATTTCAAGACCACTTCGGAGATGTGATGGATGATTACGTTCACTTGGGGTAGCAAGATGCAAGAGGTGGTTCATAATATTTACTTGAAAAAGAGAGCAGAAATACCACCTTTGCACCTGATAACATTTTGACTATTGTCTTGTGGGGAGAATTCATGAACCAAATGGACCAAATTGCCCTTTTTTCTATTTCAAGAGATAACATAGGCAGATAGTACATAAATACAGCACAAAAAGATAAACAGACAAATAGGAATTCCATTTTAAGCAAGATTAATTATACCAGATTTCGCAGTACATAATAGATCACTATGGCAAACATAGTTTGCAGGTTAGTTATCTAGTATAACCAAGTTTGTCTTTCAGACATCTCAAAAGTATAATAAGTTGCATGGATCACAAAATATTCACTAGGTCTCCATTCTTTGGTACTAAGCCATCATTTTGTTCTGGCTGATGATGCATGTCCTTCCAGGAGAAATATTGCCAACATGCATTGTCCTTGGTCTGGCTGTTCTGTTCTTTGGTTTGGAAGTCCCTTCCTGCATGCATTTGAGGGCAAGTTGGTCTTTTGTTTCAAGGGGGAACAAAGAGGCGTGCAGTTTCACAAATTGTTACCGTGGGTGCAGTGCTATTCTAGGGTGTTGTTCGCTTCTCTTATAATCCGTACTTTTCAGCTTGTTTTTTAGCCGGAACAGTGTTTTTCTCTCACAACAAATCAGCCGGAACAGTGTTTCGGCTTGTTTTTTCAGCGAAGCGAAAGGGGCCTATAAATGTAACGTGATTCTGGGGTGTTATTTGCTGAACACCTAGTTTTTTTTACGTAAGCTGAACACCTCGTGATACCGGTGTTGATTCGTGAATTTCCCGGATGGGACACGTCGGGCTACAGTCAGGATTCTGGAGTATGGCCTGACGGGGTTACGTTACAGCAACCGGCGTGTCCCATCAGGCCATCACATGCCGGTGATTATAAATGTCCATGCAGCCCGAGGCACGACGGCACGGCACGAAGCCCGCTTTTTTAGCCCGACACGAGCACGGCCCGGCCCGATGACGTGCGGGCCCAAGCTGGCCTAGCCCGAGGGTGCAGGCCGTGCCTGGGCCGCTGCTCAAGCCCGTGGGCTGGCACGGCACGGCACGGCCTTCGGTGGTCGGCCTGACAGCGGCCCGGCCTGCCCCCTCCCCCTACTGGGCCTCCTCACTCCTTCCTCCACTCCCCATGGCCCAATGCGGCCCACCACCCACCGTCCCCGCACCCCCCTCGGCCCGGCTAACCCTAACACCCCATCGCCTCCACGTCCGCGCAGCCTGGTGAAAGGTCCTAATATGGCTAGAGGGGGGGTTGAATAGCCTATTTAAAAATTTATAAATCAACTAGAGCAATTTGATTAGTATAACAAATAGCGAAATACAAACTTGTTCTAGCTCTACAAGGGTTGCAAGCCACATATCCAACAATTCTAGTTGTTATGATCTCTAGACACATAATTTGCTATGTCACTACTCACTAAGAGCTCTCACACTTGCTACACTAAAGAGCTCCACTAGATGAACTTAAAACAACAAAGCAAGCTCTCAATTCTAATTACACTAAAGAGCTTGCTACAACTAGTTTGCAAGAATATAAATGAGTGAGTAGGATGATTATACCGCCGTGTAGAGGAGTGAAACAATCACAAGATGAATACTAAATCAATCACCGGGAGAATACCAAAGGGCAAGAGACAACCAATTTTTCTCCCGAGGTTCACGTGCTTGCCGGCACGCTAGTCCCCGCTGTGTCGACCAACACTTGGTGGTTCGGCGGCTAAGAGGTGTTGCACGAACCTCGTCCACACAATAGGACACCGCAAGAACCTACCCACAAGTAAGGTAACTCAATGACACGAGCAATCCACTAGAGTTACCTTTCGGTGCTCCACCGGGGAAGGCACAAGACCCCTCACAATCACCACGATCGGAGCTAGAGACAATCACCAACCTCTGCTCAACAATCCTCGCTGCTCCAAGCCATCCAGGTGGCGGCAACCACCAAGAGAAACAAGCGAATCCCGTAGCAAAACAAGAATACCAAGTGCCTCTAGATGCAATCACTCAAGCAATGCACTTGGATTCTCTCCCAATCTCACAATGTTGATGGATCAATGATGGAGATGAGTGGGAGGGCTTTGGCTAAGCTCACAAGGTTGATATGTCAATGCAAATGACCAAGAGAGTGAGCTTGAGTCGGACATGGAGCTTAAATAGAAGCCCCCATGAAATAGAGTCGTTGGCTCCTCCATCCACTGAAAAACAGAGCGACCAAACACGCAGGTCAGATCGTCCGGACGCTGGACCCCAACGTCCAGTCGCGCGATGTGTGCCACGTGCCTCCTGCTTCAAACGCTGATCGCCCGATCTCAACGGTCATCAACACATTTGAGTTGTGACCGGACACGCTTCTTCAAAGTGACCGGACACAGGACCCCGGTGTCCGGTCGTTTCCAGTAAGCATCCAGAGATGATTTTTCACGATCGAACGCGTCCGGTCACTCTTGACCGGACTCACTCAGCGTCTAGTTAGTCACCCTCTTCACTGTGTGCTGCCACGTCAGCTAGACCGGACACACCCTATCAGCGTCCGGTCACTAAGTGACCCAGCATCCCGTCGAAGACCGACGCCAGCGTCTTCACTATTTCCACTGACCGGACGCAGGACCCCAGCGTCCGATCACTGCGTGACCAGCGTGACTAACTCTTTTTCAACTCTATCTCCTTCACCCTTCCACAAATGTGCCAACCACTAAATGTATCACCTTGTGCACATGTGTTAGCAAATTTTCACAAATATTTTCAAGGGTGTTAGCACTCCACTAGATCCACAAATATTTTCAAGGGTGTTAGCACTCCACTAGATCCTAAATACATATGCAATGAGTTAGAGCATCTAGTGGCACTTTGATAACCACATTTCGATACGAGTTTCACCCCTCTTAATAGTATGGCTATCGATCCTAAATGTGATCACACTCACTAAGTGTCTTGATCACCGAAACAAAATGGCTTCTACAACTTATACCTTTGCCTTGAGCCTTTTGTTTTTCTTTTTCTTCTTTTTAAGTCAAAGCACTTGATCATCACCATGGAATCACCATCATCATGTAATGATCTTCATTTGCTTCACCACTTGGAATAGTGCTACCTATCTCATAATCACTTTGATAAACTAGGTTAGCATTTAGGGTTTCATCAATTAACCAAAACCAAACTAGAGCTTTCAATCTTCCCCTTTTTGGTAATTGATGACAACCCTTACACAAAGATATGAATTGAGATTTAATTGAATCCACGTTCCTTGCCCAAGCATATTTACCATGTGTAAAAGGATATGGACAAGTTTCATGAATCCCATATGGTAGCAATTGCTCCCCCTACATATGTGCTAAGAGTTTGGATTGAAGCTTGCACATATGCTTAGATAGGAAATATTAGAGACAGTGTCTACCAAATGATGCTAAGGTATAAGAGATGGACCTTTAAAGTGTGATACCAATCAGAGTGCACTAATATACCATCCTTACCACCATTAGTAACTATACATACACAAATCCACAAAAACTAGAATACCCCATGAGATCAACATTACAATCAAGGATCTAGTTTCCATATGATGAACATAAGTCTAGTTACTTTAGCCTATGCATGATAGTTTTTCATTTCACCATTCAAGCATATAACTAGCATACACCACACAAGCATGGATATTGAAATTTAAAACTTGTGCCATGCAAGCAAATATATGAAATGCACATTCAAATACAACATACAAGTTTATGAGCTTGCTCCCCCTACTTGTGTGCATTTTTTTATTGATCCCCTTACAATGTCATTTCGTTTGTTTGCTCCTCCTATCTTACCATCTTTGTGAATTTCTCTCCCCCTTTGTCAACAATTAGCAGAAAAGGCGAGCTCAAATTATAGATAGGTTAGGGTGAAACTATGTGAAATAAGGATCATTTTCCTAATTTGGTTCAATCTAGATCAGTTGCAAAATATATTTAACTCGGTTTGATCTAAGGACAAGCTTCTTCACACCTCCAAATAAGGGTTATCTTGTACCATGTTGAGTTAAACACTCATAGCTTATTTTCTAGATCAAACACTTGGTTTACAAGCCCACAAACATGTCATATGCTACCACTAGATCATTTCAAACATACAAGCAATAGTGGTACCATTCAAGCATCAAATTCATTTGATTTTCATGAATGAGCCTAGGACATGATAGGAATTACTAGATGCACTAAGCAAGTCCTTAGCAATGGATGGATGACATGTCAATCAACTTTACCTTGCTTTGCTCGAAGGAGAGGCATGTCATATAATGGGGGTGCATCAACATATATTGGAGAAGTCAAGTATATTCAATTCATTCCTTAGCTTGCAAAACCTCTTCTCATCAAGTGGCTTGGTGAAGATATCGGCAAGTTGATCTTCGGTGCCCACACTCTCAATGCAAATGTCTCCTTTTTGTTGGTGATCTCTTATGAAATGATGGCAGACATCAATATGCTTTGTTCTTAAATGTTGAACCGGGTTGTTGGTGAGCTTTACGACACTTTCATTGTCACATAGCAATGGCACTTGCTTGAATTTGATTCCAAAATCACTCAAAGTAGCCTTCATCCAAAGTAATTGAGCACAACAACCACCGGCCGAAATGTACTCCGCTTCGGCGGTTGAAAGTGCTACACTATTTTGCTTCTTTGATGACCAAGACACAAGTGATCTTCCCAATAGTTGACATGTGCCCGATGTGCTTTTTCTCTCAACCTTGCATCCCGCATAATCAGAGTCTGAATATCCAATCAACTCAAATCTTGCTCCTTTGGGATACCACAATCCAACATTTTGTGTATGCTTCAAGTACCTCAATATTCTCTTTGTTGCCTTTAAATAACTTTCTCTTGGTGAGGCTTGAAATCTAGCACACATACATACACTAAATATCACATCCGGCCTTGATGCGGTCACAAAGAGTAGGCTTCCAATCATAGACCGTTACATCTTTTGATCCATCATGTTGCCACTAGCATCACTATCTAAGCTTCCACTTGTCCCCATTGGTGTACTAATAGCTTTAGCATCATCCATTCCAAACTTCTTAAGCATGTCCTTGATATACTTGTCTTGACTCACAAATGTGCCATTCTTTATTTGTTTGATTTGAAGACCAAGGAAGTAACTAAGCTCTCTAATCATGGACATCTCAAACTCACTTGCCATCATCTTGCCAAACTTTTCACAAAAATCTTGATTTGTTGGCCCAAATATGATATCATCAACATAGATTTGCATTACAAACAAGTCATTTCCAAGCTTCTTGGTGAAGAGAGTGGTGTCAACCTTTCCCATTTTGAATCCCTTAGAGAGTAGGAAATCCCTCAATCTCTCATACCATGCTCTTGGTGCTTGTTTCAATCCATACAAAGTCTTTCTCAACTTGTAGACATGGTTGTGTTTCTTTTCATCTTCAAAACCAAGAGGTTGCTCAACATACACAAGCTCATTAATGTACCCATTGGGAAATACACTCTTCACATCCATTTGGTACAATTTGATGTTGTGGGCACAAGCATAGGCTAACAAGATTCTAATTGCTTCCAATCTTACAACCGGGGCATATGTTTCTCCAAAGTCAAGACCTTCAACTTGAGTGTAACCTTGATCCACTAATCTTGCTTTGTTCCTTATTACTATCCCATCTTGATCTTGCTTGTTCCAAAAGACCCACTTGGTTCCAATCACATTATGATCCTTAGGCCTCTCAACTAACTCCCATACTTGGTTTCTTGTGAAGTTGTTTAGCTCTTCATGCATAGCATTGACCCAATCAACATCCTTCAAAGCTTCATCTATCTTCTTAGGTTCAATGGATGACATGAATGAGAAATGCTCACAAAATGAAGCCAATCTTGATCTAGTTTGCACACCTCTTGAAATATCACCAATTATAGTATCCAATGGATGATCTCTTACAACATTGGTTGGTTGAAGCACTTGCACTTGATTGCTTGCATTTGATTGATCACTTGGTTGAGATGATGAACTAGCCACTTGTTGTTGATCTTGCATTTTGTCATCACTAGTACTTGCTTGAACTTGATCATGAGAACCACTAGCTTGCACATTTGAGTTAGAGAGCACTTGATTCTTGTCATCTTTAACATCAATCACCTCTCTAGTCCTTATATCACCAATGTCCATGTTCTTCATTGCATTGACCAATTGAGTGCCTCTTACATCATCTAGATTCTCATCTTTCTCTTGGGAACCATTTGTTTCATCAAATTCCACATCATGAACCTCCTCAAGAGTACCACTAGCCAAATTCCAAACTCTATATGCCTTGCTAGTAGTGGAGTAACCAAGCAAGAAACCTTCATCATATTTCTTTTCAAACTTGCTCAATCTAGTGCCTTTCTTTAATATGTAGCATTTACAATCAAAAACCCGAAAGTACGCTATGTTGGGCTTTCTTCTATTCAATAGCTCATAAGGTGTCTTCTCCATCATGAGGTGACAATAGAGTCAGTTGCTATAATAGCAAGCCGTGTTGATTGCTTCAGCCCAAAATGAATGACTCACATTGTACTCACTCAAAATTGATCTTGCCATGTCAATCAAAGTTCTATTCTTTCTTTCAACTAATTCGTTTGATTGTGGAGTGTACTTGGCCGAAAATTGATGTCTAATTCCAAATTCATCACACAACACATCAATTCTTGTGTTCTTGAACTCACTTTCATTGTCACTTCTCACTTTCTTGATGGTTGTTTCAAACTCATTGTGAATACCCTTGACAAATGATTTGAATGTTGCAAACACATCACTCTTGTCAACAAGAAAGAACACCCACGTGTATCTAGTGAAATCATCCATAATCACAAATCCATATTTGTTTCCACCAATGCTAGTGTATGTGGTTGGTCCAAACAAGTCCATGTGCATCAACTCAAATGCCTTAGATGTGCTCATCATGCTCTTCTTAGGATGTGTGCTACCAACTTGCTTTCCGGTTTGACATGCACTACATAGCTTATCATTTTCAAATGTGACATCTTTCAAGCCTCTAACTAAGTCATGCTTGATCAACTTATTCAATTGTTTTATTCCAATATGACCAAGCCTTCTATGCCATAACCAACCCATGCTAGACTTAGTGATCAAACATGTTGACAATTGAGCTTCTCTAGCATTTAAATCAACTAAGTATAGATTTTTATATCTAAATCCTTTGAATATCAAGTTAGAGCCATCTACACTTATGATCTCTACATCATCCACACCAAATATGCACTTGAAACTAAGATCACACAATTGAGCTACCAATAATAGGTTGAAGTTCAAGCTTTCTACTAGTAGCACATTAGAAATGCTCAAGTCATTGGATATTGCAATCTTACCAAGACCTTTGACCTTGCCTTTCCCATTATCACCAAATGTGATACTATCAATCCCGTTGCTCTTATTTTCATTGATTGAATTGAACATCCTTGGATCACCTGTCACGTGTTGTGTGCACCCACTATCAAACATCCAATGCCTTCCTCCGGCCTTATAATTTACCTACAAAAGAAGATCAATTCTTTTTAGGTACCCAAATTTGCTTGGGTCCTTGAAGGTTAGTTACCAAGGTCTTTGGTACCCAAATGGCCTTCTTCTTTGGGCCCACAATTGGTGTACCAATGAACTTTGCCTTCACACCATCGGCACCCTTAAGAAGCATATAACAAGAATCAAATTTAATTGAGGATACATTAGGTAGGTTGTTCTTGTTAATCTTGCAATATTGCTCTACATGCCCAACTTGCTTGCATCTATTGCAAAACCGACTATTGCCCTTCACAAAGCTAACTTTGGAAGTGATAAAGGCCGCATTGCCTTTCTTGGGGGTACAGCCTAATCCCTCTTTATTGAGAGAAAACCTTTGGCTACCCAAGCACTTTAGCAAGCGGGCATCTCCACCATAGGCATTGCCTAAGGCACGAGTGAGCTCATTCACCTCCTTATTGAGGGTCTCATTTTCCACCATTAGTCAGGCATCACAAGTAATACCATCACTCAACGGTGAAGTAGAAGTACTAGTGCTACAAGAAGTGTTAGTGGGAGCAACTACACTAGGTTTATAAAAAGATTCATCAATAATATCACATGTTAGTCCCACATCACAAGATATAATCACTTGCTCCTTCTTGGCTTCCTCTATTTTGACTTGCTCGATGAGAGAGGAGTGAGCCTTTTCAAGCTTAGAGTGAGCTTTGCCAAGCTTCTCATGGGCTTCCATTAGCCTCTCATGAGTGGCATTGAGCTCATCAAAGGATTGCTCAAGAAATTTGGCTTTCTTGCGTAATTCTTTGCACTCCTTTCTCTTTATTTCAACGCAAGTGTGCACTTGCTTACACATGTCCAAGAGCTCCTCCTTGGTGTACTCCTCCTCCTCCTCATCATCATCATCATCATCACTCCTACAAGCATCACTTTCACATTCATCATCATCACTCACGTCATATTTTACCTTGGTAGGCTTTGCCATGAGGCATGTCGATGGAGTGTCAAAGATTAAAAGGTCCTAATGGCTAGAGGGGGGGTGAATAGCCTATTAAGAAAAAATTTCTACGACAACACTTAGCAAACCGGTTAGACAATTATGAGGCAAAGCAAGTGTTGCGCTAGCCTACTAAAATTGCAAGCCACCTACCACAATTCTAGTTTATATAGTTTCTATCCACACAATAGCTATGTCACAACACTAAGTTAGTGCGCTCTCAAAAGCTAACTAAAGAGCCACACTAACCAAACTAACAAGCTCTCACAATTAGCTATACTAAAGAGCTTGACAACTAGTTTGTGGTAATGTAAAGAGAGTGAGCAAGATGGTTATACCGCCAAGTCCAGGAGTGAACCAATCAATCACAAGAATGAATACCAATGAAGACCAATCACCTCAGAATCAAATGATGACACAATGATTTTTTATCGAGGTTCACTTGCTTGCTGGCAAGCTAGTCCTCGTTGTGGCGATTCACTCACTTGGAGGCTCACACGGTAATTGGCATCACACGCCAAACCCTCAATAGGGTACCGCACAACCAACACAAGATGAGGATCACATAAGCCATGAGCAATTCACTAGAGTACCTTTTGGCTCTCCGTCGGGGAAAGGTCAAGAACCCCTCACAACACCATGATCAGAGCCGGAGACAACCACCAACCTCCACTCGACGATCCTCGCTGCTCCAAGCCATCTAGGTGGCGGCCACCACCAAGAGTAACCAGTGAATCCCACAGCGAAACATGAACACCAAGTGCCTCTAGATGCAAACACTCAAGCAATGCACTTGGATTCTCTCCCAATCTCACAAAGATGATGAATCAATGATGGAGATGGAATAATCATTTGATATTGCCACTTTACCCAATCCTTTAACCTTACCCTTTGAGTTATCTCCAAATGTTATTCTCTCTTGTCCATCTACCTCTTCATCTAGTGAGGTGAACATACGAGGATCACCGATCATATGTTGAGTGCAACCACTATCAATAAGCCAATGACTTCCACCGGTCTTGTAGTTCACCTACACACAAGAGATTCAAGCTTTAGGAACCCAAACTTGTTGAGGACCCTTCACCTTCTCAACAAGTGACTTAGCCACCCAAATCTTCTTAGGCCTATTCTTGTTAGGGGGTCCTAAGAACATGACTTTCATCTTTCCACTAGAATCCTTTCTAAGCATGTAGTGAGCATTGAAGGCAAAGGGTCTAGCATGCTTGGGCAAGGGTTGTGGCGGTGGAGTTTGGCACTCATGAGCAAAGTGGCCTTCTTGTCCACACTCAAAACATCTCTTTGGCTTTGGCTTTGGCTTTGATTGTTGTTGTTGAACTTGAGCCTTCTTCTTCTCTACACTCGCCACATATCCAATGCCACTTCTATCCATCTTCATGACGATGTTCATGAGTAGCTCACTTTGGAGATGCTTGCCTCTTGCAAACTTGCTCAATCCCATCTTGAGATGTTCTTTCTCCATCTTGAGCTTCTTGTTCTCTTCCTTGAGAACATCATTGTTCTTCTCTTCCTTGAGCTTCTTGTTCTCTTCTTTGAGCTTCTCATTCTCAAGGATCAACTCTTCATCATGATCAAGAGTTTCTAGCACAATGGTGTTGTGGCTTTTCATCTCTTCAAGATCTTTCATGAGTTTTTCATTTGCATTCTTGAGCTTGACATATTTATCATAGTCATTGCACTCAACCACTTTCTTGCCTTTGCCACTAGATCCTTGCTCAATGCTCTCATCAATTAAATCATCATATGATGTAGCTATATCAATCTTAACAACATGGTTAGTAGCATCATGTGGCTCATTTGGTAAAAATTCTTGAGCAATAACAAGAGTATCATAATTGATCTTTAGAGTTGTATATTCATCTTTTAGCTTGTTGTGGCTAGTGATGAGCTCATTGTGCACCCACTCAAGTTTATCATGTTTATCTTTAAGCTCTTTCTTAGAAGATTTGAGCTCCTTGAGTTTGGATGATATAGCATCATTTGTTTCTTTAAGCTCAACATTAGCCTTTTCCAATGTATCGCATTTCGCTAAGAGTGAATCATTTTTAGCATCAAGCTTTTCATTTTTAGCTCTACTCTTTCTAATGATCTTAGTGTATTGTCTTAGTATTTTGACAAGATCATCATATGAAGGTGAATCATCATCATCGCTATCGCTATCATCATCACTAGCTTGCTCATCATCACTACTGTCATCATTATTAGTTACCTTGCGTTCACCCTAGGCCATAAGGCATAGGTGTGTAGAGGATGATGGCGATGGTGGCGGTGAAGATGAAAGATCAATAGCAATGGTGGCCACCTTCTCATTTTCACTATCATCATCGGATGATCCACTAGATGAATCAATGTCCGTGAGCCAATCACCGACGATGTAGGCCTTTCCACTCTTCTTCTTCTTGTGGAAGTCCCTCTTTTTGCCATCTCTCTTCTTGTATGGCTTGTTCTTCTTCTTCTCTTCTTTTCCTTCATTGCTTGAGTCATCTTTCTTGCCCTTGACCTTGTTCTTGAACTTGTCTTTCTTGGGCTTTGTACATTGGTGTGCTAGATGACCAAGTTCACCACAATTGAAGCAATCCATTTCGGACATTGGCTTCCTTCTAGAGCTTGTGAAGAACTTCTTCTTCTTACCGTCAAACTTGATGCCACTCTTGTTTAGCTTCTTTAGCATCTTGATGGCTTTTCTCACCATGAGAGCAAGATTTTCATCATCATCTTCTTCATCACTTGAGCTCTCATACTCAAGTCTTGCTTTGCCCTTCTCTTGGCTAGCTTTGAATGCTAAGTCCTTCTCTTTCTTCTTGGTAGAGGATGAGCCATCTTGTGGCGTGATGTGCATGTACATCTCATGAGCATTGATCTTTTCCAAGATTTGTGTCGGTGTAGCGGTGGAAAGATCACCTTGGTGTAGCACGGTCACAATATGCCCATATTTGTCAATGGGAAGGACACTCAAGATCTTTCTCACAACGTCGGATGGTGACATTTGAGTAAGTTCAAGCCCATTGACTTCCTCTACAAGAACATTCAAACGTGAATACATCTCATTAGCACATTCTTTGGGAAGCATCTCAAATGAATTTAGCTTTTTAATTACAAGATGATAGCGTTCCTCACGCTCACTCTTGGTTCCCTCATGGAGCGCACAAACGTCTGACCATAGTGCATGGGCGTCTTTGTGGTTCCTTACGTGGTTGAACACATCTTTGCAAAGGCCTCTAGAGATGGTGTTTCGAGCCTTTGCATTCCACTTTTCATAATTAACCTCATCGCCTTGTAAGTGTGTAGCATCCCGAGGTTTTGGGAAGCCTTGTGAGGTGGCTCTAAGTATACCAACGTCTAGAGCTTCTAAGTACGCCTCCATACGGATTTTCCAATATGGAAAGTCATCTCCCTCAAAGATAGGAGGAGGTCCATCCCCGTGAGACATCTTGCTCTAAGTGATCAAGCTTAAAAATGTGAGCATGAGGCTCTGATACTAATTGAAAGGATCAAGATGCCCAAGAGGGGGGGTGAATTGGGCTAATTCTAAATTTTCTTGCAATAATTAAATCATATGGTTAGCCCAATTAACCCCTTGTGCCTAGAAAAGTGTTTCTATTAATCTAACGCACAAAGGACTTGCAACCTATGTTCCAAACTTACTCTAGCATGGCAATTCTACGAATGTAAAAACAAGTATTGAATTGCTCAAAGTAAATGCTCAAAGTAAATAGAGAGAGAGGAACGCGACGATGTTTTGCCGAGGTATCGGAGAGTCGCCACTCCCCACTAGTCCTCGTTGGAGCACCCGTGCAAGGGTGTAGCTCCCCCTTGATCCGCACAAGGATCAAGTGCTCTCTACGGGTTGATTCTTTGACACTCCATCGCGGTGAATCACCCACAGCCGCTCACAACTTGAGTTGGGTCACCCACAAGCTCCACCGGGTGATCACCAAGCTCCCAATCACCACCAAGCCATCTAGGTGATGGCGATCACCAAGAGCAACAAGCACGAACTCTCACTTGACCACGCGAAGCCTAATGAGAACGGTGGATGCACACTTTGCTACTCTTGATTCACTAATGAGGCTACTCTTTTGGATTCTCAAAACTCAATCACCTCACTAGGACCTTGCTCTTCTTGGCACTCACAAACGGGTTTCTCAGCTGTTGGAATGAGCAAAAGTACCCCCACACATGAGTGGAGGTTCTATTTATAACACTAGCTGAAAAACGAACCATTACGTGCCTCTACGGGGTGACCGGACGCTCCGGTCAAGTTGACCGGACGCTCCGGTCAGTTCAACCCGCACACCAGTGTTTAAGTGTTGACCGGACGCTGTAAGTGTCCGATCATCACTGACTGGACGCGTTCGGTCGCATTTAACCCTCACTAGAACCTTACTATACTCGACTGGACGCTGAACCCCTAGGGTCCGGTCAGTACAGACCGGACACGTCCGGTCGTAGATTTTCTCTTCTAGAACCTTACTGGAGTCGACCGGACGCTGGACCTCAGTGTCTGGTCACTTGACCACTCAGCGTCTGGTCACGCTAGACGTAATCTCCTTGGTCAAATGAACTGACTGGGCCCTGCGGCCAGCGTTCGGTTGCACTGGAGCCAGCGTCCGGTCAGTACTTGACCCTCCATTCATTTCCTACTCTCGATCATATGTGAATGAAGTTTGCTCCAAAGGATCTTAGGCATATGTAGGAGCTACCTAGCGCTAGTTTTGACAAGTGTGCACCACACCTAACTCACTAGACTCATCTAGGTCAAGCTACCCGTCCATACCCCCCTTAATAGTACGGCCAAAGGAAAAACAAAGTCCTAAACTACTCTAAGTGTCTCTCCAACTCCAATCGACACTTAGAACTAGTCATCCTTAACCTTGTCGTCCATCCTTTAAAAACCAAAACGATTTCCATCGTAGGGGCATGACCACCTTGATTGCCCAATTGATCTCCATTACCATGACCTAACTTAATTGCCTCTACAAAACACACGTTAGTCATAGTAATCTTGTATTATCATTAATCACCGAAACCCAACTAGGGGCCTAGATGCTTTCACCGGCGTCTGGTCACTACGTGACCAGTGTGACTAACTCCTTTTCAACTCTATCTTCTTCACCCTTGCTCACATGTGTCAACCACCAAGTATATCACCTTGTGCACATGTGTTAGCACATTTTCACAAATATTTTCAAGGGTGTTAGCACTCCACTAGATCCTAAATGCATATGCAATGAGTTAGAGCATCTAGTGGCACTTTGATAACCATATTTCGATACGAGTTTCACCCCTCTTAATAGCATGGCTATTGAACTTAAATGTGATCACACTCTCTAAGTGTCTTGATCACTAAAACAAAATAGCTCCTACCATTTATACCTTTGCCTTGAGCCTTTTGTTTTTCTCTTTCATCTTTTCAAGTCCAAGCGCTTGATCATCACCATGGCATCACCATCATCATGATCCTCACAATTGCTTCATTACTTGGAGTAGTGCTACCTATCTCATGATCACTTGATAAACTAGGTTAGCACTTAGGGTTTCATCAATTCTCCAAAACCAAACTAGAGCTTTCAATCTCCCCCTTTTTGGTAATTGATGACAACCCTTTCACAAAGATATGAATTGAAATTCAATTGAATCCATGTTGCTTGCCCAAGCATATTTACCATGTGTAAAAGGATATGGACAAGTTTCGTGAACTCCATATGGTAGCAATTGCTCCCCCTACATATGTGCTAAGAGTTTGGATTGAAGCTTGCACATATGCTTAGATAGGAAATATAGGAGACAATGTCTACCAAATGATGCTAAGGTATAAAAGATGGACCTTTGAAGCATGATACCAATCGGAGTGCACCAATATACCATCCTTAGCACCATGATTAGCTCGATACCACTTTGAAAATGAAATCACTAGATAACCTATGCATGCTAGTTTTTCATTTCATCATTCAATCCTACAATTAGCATACACCACACAAGCATGGATTTTGAAAATTAAAACTTGTTGCCATGCAAGCAAACATATGAAATGCACATTCACATACACCATACAAATTCATGAGCTTGCTTCTCCCCTACTTGTGTGCTCAAAATTTTAATTGATACCTTTCTTTTGTCATATCTCTCCCTCTATGTCAAATCCCCCTTTGTTGTCTTTTCACTATCTTTGTACACTATTTCTCCCCCTTTGTCATAAATGACCACAAAGGCTCAAAATGTAGATAGGTTGAGATTATCAATGTCAATCAATGGGGTGAGGATCATATTTCCAAATTTGGTTCAAACTAGAATATTTGCCAAAGATATTTAACTCGGTTTGATCTAAGGACAAGCTTTTTCACACCTCCAAATAAGGGTTATCTTGTACCATGTTGAGTTAAACACTTATAGCTCATTTTCTAGACCAAACACTAGGTTTGCAAGCCCACAAACATGTCATATGCTACCACTAGATCAAAATAAGCATAGAAGCAATAGTGGTACCACACAATCATCAAATTCATTTGATTTTCATGAATGGGCCTATTAAATATGAAAGATGTCTAGATGCACTAAACATGTCCTTAGCAAGGATGTATGCCATGTCAGTCAACTTTTACCTTGGATTGCTCGAAGAAGAGGCATGTCATATTAGTGGGGGTGCATCAACACATATTTGAGAAATCCAATATGTTCAACTTATTCCTTAGCTTACAAAACCTTTTCTCATCCAATGGCTTGGTGAATATATCGGCAAGTTGATCTTCGGTGCCTACACTCTCAATGCAAATGTCCCCTTTTTGTTGGTGATCTCTTATGAAATGGTGGCGGACATCAATGTGCTTTGTTCTTACATGTTGAACCGGATTGTTGGTCAACTTGATTGCACTCTCATTGTCACATAGCAATGGTACTTTCTTCAACTTGATTCCAAAGTCATTCAAGGTGGCCTTCATCCAAAGTATTTGTGCACAACAACTACCAGCGGATATGTATTCGGCTTCGGTGGTTGATAA
This sequence comes from Miscanthus floridulus, assembly GCF_019320115.1. Lineage (NCBI taxonomy): Eukaryota > Viridiplantae > Streptophyta > Magnoliopsida > Poales > Poaceae > Miscanthus > Miscanthus floridulus. Next base: position 174,023,671 of record NC_089587.1, on the reverse strand, counting down.
TGCAACACTATTTTGCTTCTTTGATGACCATGAAACAAGTGATCTTCCCAAAAATTGACATGTGCCCGAGGTGCTCTTCCTTTCAACCTTGCATCCTGCATAATCCGAGTCGAAGTAACCAACTAGCTCAAACTTTGCTCCTTTGGGATACCACAAACCAACACTTTGTGTATGTTTCAAGTACTTCAATATTCTCTTTGTAGCCTTTAAATGACTTTCTCTTGTTGAGGCTTGAAATCTTGCACACATGCATACACTAAACATGACATCCGGCTTTGATGTGGTCACATAGAGTAGGCTTCCAATCATAGACCGATACAATTTTTGATCCACCATATTTCCACTTGCATCACTATCCAAGTTACCATTTGTTCCCATTGGTGTACTAATGACTTTGCTATCACTCATGCCAAACTTCTTGATCATGTCCTTGATATACTTGCCTTGACTCACAAATGTACCATTCTTCAATTGCTTGATTTGAAGACCAAGGAAGTAACTCAACTCTCCAATCATGGACATCTCAAACTCATTAGCCATCATCTTTCCAAACTCATCACAAAAGTCTTGATTGGTAGATCCAAATATGATGTCATCAACATAGATTTGCAACACAAACAAATCTCTGCCAATCTTCTTGATGAAAAGAGTGGTGTCAACCTTGCCCATCATGAACCCTTTAGAGAGTAGAAAGTCCCTCAATCTCTCATACCATGCTCTAGGTGCTTACTTCAAGCCATACAATGTCTTCTTCAACTTGTACACATGGTCGAGCTTCTCATCATCTTCAAAACCGGGAGGTTGCTCAATATATACTTCTTCATTGATGTAACCATTGAGAAATGCACTCTTTACATCCATTTGATAGAGCTTGATGTTGTGGGCACAAGCATAGGCTAGCAAGATTCTAATTGCTTCCAATCTAGCAACCGGGGCATATGTTTCTCTGAAGTCAAGACCTTCAACTTATGTATATCCTTGTGCTACCAATCTTGCTTTGTTCCTTACTATCATCCCATCTTGATATTGCTTGTTTCTAAAGACCCATTTGGTTCTAATCATATTATGTCCCTTTGGTCTCTCTACTAATTCCCATACTTGATTTCTTGTGAAGTTATTCAATTCTTCATGCATAGCATTTACCCAATCAACATCCTTCAATGCTTCATCTATCTTCTTTGGTTCAATGGATGACACAAATGAGAAATGCTCACAAAATGATGCCAATCTTGATCTAGTTTGCACACCCCTAGAAATATCTCCAATTATAGTGTCCAAAGGATGATCTCTTGCAATATTTGCTGGTTGGAGTATTGGAACTTGATTGCTTACACTTGCGTGATCATTGGGTTGAGATGATGTACTAGCCACTTGATCTTATTCATTGTCATGAGAGCCACTTGTACTAACTTGATTTGTATCATCTTGCATATTTGAGTTAGAGAGTACTTGTACTTGATCATCTTCATCATCATTCACTTGCCTAGGCCTCTATTCACCAACATCCATGTTCTTCATGGCATTTGAAAGTTGAATGCCTCTAACATC